>NC_141598.1:26335665-26660665 GCF_047967505.1 Dipteris shenzhenensis | reverse complement strand
ATTCTAGCATCAGCTCTTGGAGTAGATAGTCACCCAAAGAAAGACTCTATCAATTGGAAAGGCATATAGAGACAAGGTTAGTTGCCTACCATGCCATGACAATATAAAAACAAAGAAGGAAGGCATGGTTTGATAGAAATCTTAAAGATAAAGAGATCAGGGAAGGTGACCTAGTTTTGCTCTACAATGCCAAAGTCCACAAGGGCAATTTAAAATACCTAGGTCAAGGACCTTATAGAGACAAAAAGATGAAGCTGTGTTTCTAGAAACTTTGGATGGAGTCCAATTCAACACAACAATAAATGGAGCCAACTGAAGCACTACTACATCAACACGCAAGCCATCCCTAACAATAATGAAGATTTAGGAGCCCCAAGTCTTCCATAGTTAGTATTAGATTGTATCATGAGCACTCACTCACATATGTAAGTCTTCACACATATAGGCAACATCAACCAATTTCAACCTAGGGCTCAGAGGTGATGACTGAGTCCTAGCTACCCTATGAAATCCTAGCAAAAAAGAAAGATCTTATGCACTCATGCTTTTGCATAGACACATAGTAGATTGCATCAATAATTGTGCCACACACTTTCATTCCACATTCTCAAAGCATGTGCTAAAATCACATCTCTCTTACTATACACACACAGTTGTCATACCTGCATACCAACTAATGTAATGATCAATGGTATACCCTATTAAAAATGGATGCAAGTTCAAAAGCAATGCTATCGCTAAAGAGGATTCGAAGAAAGAGCCCATAGCCTTAGCCATGATACCCTTGCCAAAGTTTGCGGCCAACCATCCAATGTGGACCATGCTCACAGTGCTACTACAAACAACCCATGTGATTGCCCATGTGTCAACCCACAGTTATGTGCCTGTAAATAGCCCATTTCAGGCAGTTTGTGTGCCACATACTGAGTCTCTTTGTCAACACATTGGACCTCTTCCAATATTATGTGTTGGTAGACCACATGGGCTCATCTTCCTCACCTCCTCCCTAAAGCTTCCAACCTCCCGATTTGGATCATGCTCGTATTGCTTCTACAAAAAACCCATGCGACTACGCATGTGTCAACCCTTCAGTTGTTCAGATGGTAGTCCTTGAGTTGGGCAAGATCCAGAATCATTTGCCCATGTGGCATGCATACCTCACATGGACAACATGAATAAAAAGAACTTGGGAATGCTCTCTCATTGATGTTGAATTCAAGTGAATGCTTCGGTCACAATGCTTGTTCAAGTGGAGAGTGAAAGCCTTTTGGACAGATAGACCACCTCCTCTCAACCAAGGTGACCACATGCATTTGTGGTTTAGAGTGATAGCTCTGATGAGCATTCAATGCATGACATGGAGAGAGAAGAGGTACAAATGCCATCCGAGTCACCACCGGGCTACACGACCGTTGATGAGGCCCAATCCTTGGAGCTTGTTTGGCCACCTCCATTGACTTATGCACTTTCCAATGAAGCAAAAGCTTTCTTAGAGCAAAGCAGCCTTGGAAGTTTGTTTGAGCACCTACAATCCTTGGAGGACAATCCTACGATGACCACATACATCCAAGCATTTCTCCATTCTTATCTAGCCATGAACAAGTTGGCAAGTACGGGACCATCACTCTAAATTAGAGTCGACTCAATAGTACAGAGATTTAGAGGGCCTTCTCACTCCCAACTAAAGGGGAAAAATACCCCACAAGGCCTGCCGATGCCAACTTTCTTGAAATCTAGCCTCTCCTTGCCAAGGGCACCAAGTTCCATAGGGATGTGATATTACTTCACACAATCATCAACCCTCAAGTCAAGGAAGTAGCAACATTCCTATCAACAATCCTAGGGATCAAATGTGGCAAGAATCGATCCCCCCCACTCCACACATTTGGTTTTCTTAGTAGGTAGCTAAAGCAAGAGTGGTTCTAGCCTTTGGTCATATTCTTCACAAAGAAACTCGATGGCTCATCTGGGAAAAAATGTGAGATTCCTCACTTATTGGCAGTAATCATCAGTAAGGAGGTACCAGGGGGAGGTACAAGAAAAAGAAATCACTCTCCCCCTGTCACCTAAACCTATTGAGGATCTAGACATCCTCTTATCACCTGCGTGGGAGCCATCATCTTCTCCTACTACCACATTGACAAACGAGGATGCCTCAGAAGACATGCCTATTAGGGAGGTAGAAAATGAGGAATTTCCCTATGAGATGCTACAACTGGGTGCACGGTTGCAATCAATATATCTCCATCAACAGCAACAACAAGAGACAGAGGCTACATCAGTACTAGCATTGCCCATCAACATCATGCCAGTTAATGAGCCACAAGGAGATCTAGTGCCAGATCAACAATACGAATACTATACCTAAGTGGCTGACTTACCGTTGGAGCAACCCCCAACAAGTACTATGGAATCATCAAGATGGCTAAATGGGCACCAATTGTATCAACAATTTCGACAATCCTCATCACCATCTACCATCCTCCATCATCAAGCAACCCCCAGCAAGTACTACAAAATCATCAGGATGGCTACATGTGCACCAATTGTTTCAAAAAATTTGACAATCCTCATCACCATCTGCCATCCTCCATCATCAAGCCAACCAGATGCTTCAAATGTTAGAACTATTCACTAGCTTGGCCAAGGAGGAGCATGCCCATGAATTGGAAAGGCAAATTATAGTAGACATCTAAGGCCAATTCCATGGAATTGCAATAGAGGTCATGGCACTTCGGGCCTAAATCAATGATGAGAAAGAATTGAAGAAGTGTGCATGACCCAAGCTCTCCAGGCTTAGGAGAAGGCAGTGCGGAATATGACTTCCAACCTCCACCAAAGCTAAATATAGGAGGATTACGAGCGACCCCAAATGAGTGAGCGAGACTAAATAGGATGTGAGCAAGCAACCAAAAGATGTGGATCTGTGCCAAGCTAATTCCTCTCCGGTACTGGCAGTTCCTCTGACGGACATGAGAATTCCGGTGATAACAACAAAAGCACAAGCTGGACGTTCGCATAGGTTCTAGTGGATGGAGGTTTGGGGGTCAATATAGTCACCTTGAAGACCTACCAAGAAATGGGATGGATGTCTTGGGAATTGGTGCCATTCCTAGTCTGCATGGCTGATCAACGCCGAGCTAGACCACTCGGAATCTTACAGGCAACAGTCTTGGAGGTGGCGGGAATCTCATTCATGGTCTCATTTGTGGTGCTAAATATGGAAGCCCTGACATCAGACTGTAGTGTACTCTTGGGCAGGCCACAAGTAAAGGTCAAGAAAAACTGGGAGTATAACATCATCTCCATGCAGAGAGGCAAGAAGAAAGTGCGGGTCAGAATGGGAGTGGCAGCATCCTTGGCAGATGTGGTTCGACCAGTGTTGGTTGAGACTGTAAACATGGCGAATGGACTAGAGGATGATGAGGAGGAAGCCAAAGCAAATCCATAGTTGGTCTCGATATTCACCATTGATGTGGAAGGCATCACGGAGCAATACCTGCATCAGAATCTTTTTGTGGGATATCCATCAGCACAGTCCAAGAGGAGGTGGCCGAGCAGTAGCAGATGTGGATTTGTGGGATCTCTTGTAGCAGGAACGAAGGCTATTATGTGAAGCTTGCTCATCAAGTAGAGGCTACAACCCCTCAAACACAATGGCTATGACACCAAGTCAAGTGGTTCATCCTCCTCATAAGGATGATGATCATGTGTTGGTTGATCCTCCTCATATGGATGATCACCATGTGTTGATGGATCCTTCTCATATGGACGTTGGCCCTCCCTGGGAAGCTTCTCCTTCACATTGGGACTATCCTTAACTAGAATGGTTTTCTCATCCCCATGCTCTTTTATACCACTTGTGGTAGTAAGCTCTTTCACCTTAGAAACACAGGCTCCATGATAGCAGGCTCCTTATTGATGGAGTCCTTCACTCTAGAAACACTAGCTCTAGATCTCTCTCCGTGTCTCTCTTGAGATGCTCTATGAGCATAACCAAGGATCTTTTCTATGATAATGGATCTATATCCATAGATATGGATTGATGTAAAACTATGCTCTATAAGCTACAAGAAATAATAAGAGTAACAAAGATTAGATTATATTTTGTCTCACAATGGAATTTACACAAGAGTCATTGTGAATATATAGATATTTATAATTACCATGTCTAGTTATGATTCTAGAAAGTAATTATCTAGCAGATACATGGCATGGATTAGTGTCCTCCACCCACATGAACAGGCATCCTCTTGTTGTGGCACCGACACAAACATAACAACCTTAAGATATGGTTTATAATGTAGGAGGAAAAAAAATTATTGAATAGCCAGAAACATCCTTACCCTCAAGTCACAAACTTCAACACAATCTAGCAGATCTATATGTGGAGGACAATCATCCAAGAAATCCAATAACATTTTCATGCCTCTGTAAGATAAAATCATATTGTGATTAATGGTGTAGTAAACATTTAGATCTTAATTTATGGGCTAGTAAAGAAAACATACAGATCAAGCTCCTTATGTGTTTTTTTTTTGGGGGGGCAAAGAAAAAGTTGATTATATTATAATCATATGTGTTGTACAATGACGTCAAGCTTTGACAACATGTTCTCCTCTAGAGAGGAATATCTGTCTTGCATACAAGAAAACCACTGACTAAAAGTGGGAAACATCAAAACTAATAACCAAAAAAGAGAGGAGCCTGAGCTCAGTGACAGTTTTGAATAGTAAATTATGATCAAGTGTTGATATGCTTGTTGAAGGCTGACTGTGCCTCATATTCTGATCCCAAGATGCCTCTTTGTCCATCCAAAAAAGAGAAAGTATGCTGCAAAAGGATTTATGCTCCAAAAAATGACAACCTTTGCTGCTGCTGTTCTGGCAACCACCAAGGTTGCAGCAATACTGGTATCCAAAATTAATGCCGTGGACCTGGGAAGAGAGGAACAGTACCATAGACAAAGTAAGTGCCAGAAGAGGCTCTCTAAATAGTAGGTTCTGTTTTGATTGGGAAGAGAGATGGAAGGAGTTGTGCTTGCATATCCACCCTTGAGTTGGAGCATCTCCCTGCATCCTGGAGCTGTGATACATGGTCATTATAATTATGATATTCTTGGTCCAATAAGAACTTGGCCTGAACCACATCACATAGTACTACCCTTCTTCTTGCCAAGTTTTCCTGCAATTCCCCGAGTCTGCCTTTTTTTTTGGGAACCTTTCTAGGAACCAATCCCATCTATCTTTCATCTTAACATTGAACCCCATAGCGATACCTAGTAGTCTGAATTTTTATCAAAAGGTTTTGGGTGTCTCCAGATAACAATGCATAACCTATTTTGAAGTGATTTATTTTTGAACCAGATGCATTACAGAATATATCCATACAATCCATAGCTCTTTGTATGTCTACATCTGTGTTTCTAATGGTCAGGGTAGTATCATATGCAAATTGCTAGTCTACTGGCTGCTTTCTTGAGGGGAACTCTATACCATTGATTTCACCTAATATCACCTGACCTTTTATGAGCCATCCCAAAGCATCATCAGCTATAGCAAATAGGAGAGGTGCCAGTGGGCATCCTTGTCTTATGGACCTTTTCAACGTGAAGCTTTGAGACATCTCTCCATTCACACACACCTTTGCAGACGCATTAGAGAGTAGAAGAGCTACATATGAGGTGAATTTGGTTCCCAGCCCCAAATTGTTAAGTGACTAAGGTAGAAAATCCCAATTAAGTCTATCATATGCCTTATCAAAGTCTATTTTAATTAGACAGATCTCTTGATTGCTTTCTTCAGCATGATTGCAACCTTCCCATAAGTTGATGATTGCTTCTAGAAGATGTCTGTTCTTTATGAAGCCTTTCTGTTCCTCCAGAATCCACTTGTCCATTTTGCATCTCAGTCTTAGAGCAATTGCTTTGGCATATATCTTGTAAGAACAGTTTAACACAGTGAGGGGCCTCCAATTTTTTAAAGTTGTCATGTCCCCTTCTTTTGGTATAAGCTTAATTACCCCTCCATTTAAGTGCTCTGGAAGAAAGCCTTGTTTAGTACTCTCTCTCCGAATAGCCAGTAAGGAGGGTCCGATAGTGTCCCAAAAGAGCTTGTAGAATTATGCAGCTAGCCCATCTTCTCTAGGTGTTTTACCATTAGTTATTGCAAAGGTAGCCTCTTTAAGTTCGTGAAGAGAGAGGTCAATTTCCAGATGGTTTCTATCTAAGTTAGACACAGTGGTTTGTCTGGCTGATTGGCACCTATCTCTAGCCTCCAAGACCTTGTTATCTATTATGTCCACTATACTCAAAAGGTTTTTGAAGTGGCTAACTATGATGTCCATATTTTCTGCTTTTGATTTAACCACTTCACCATCATCCTTTTGCAACAAAGGAATTTCCTCATGGCTTCTCTTTTTTCTAATCCTCTTGAAGTTCTCCTTGGTTGGTCTGTCTATCTTGCCTGCCCACCAATCTCTGAAGTAGATCTTGGCATTTTGTAACTTGATCTGCTCTTGTATCTTGATTTTTTTTCTTTTGACCAGTAATTGGTGCTGAGCATTAAGATCATTACTTCTAGCTCTTTGTTTAAGTTCTTCAATCTCCTTCTTAAGCTTGTCCATTCTCCTTGCTTTGATGGCAACTCTATTTTTTATGGGTTCCTTTAATATTGTTTGGACCCTTTCAACAGCATCCTTCTAACCCTGAGACAATGAATCAGTTGCTGCAAAGGAAAAGTTCCAATTTTCTATAATGTGGACTGTCTGCAGATTGAAGAAGGAGGGGTCAGCTTTAAACCATGAGTTGCCTTTCTTCCCACTCCCCAAATCAATACAAGCTAACAATGGCTTGTGGTCTAATAAGGTTAGAGAGGAAAAGGTTGAATGCTTGACTTCTAGTGCTTGGTCAATTAGAGATTGAGCAATATACACTCTATCCAGTCTGGCTTCTCTCCTCAGATTACCTACCTATCTGTTGCTCCAAGTGCAAATGCTGGGAGTCCCAATGTCCACAACTTGCAAATTTTCTTTGAGATCTTCCCATATTTGTTGTTTAGGACCCTTGATTACTGATCCCTTCTACATCCATTTGTCTTTAGCATTCTCCACCATATTGAAATCCCCATAATAACACAGTCACTTCCTAAATTCAACATTGAATCCCATGTGGCTCTTCTTTCCATGGATCCTGTTGGGGCATATACTAATACAGCTATGAAAGAAAAAATTTTCATTTTGCATTTCAAAGCAAGCCATCTGTGATTTGAGTCCTACATGCATTTGATGACACAATCCTTGTAGTGTGAAAGTATCCCAATTGCAGTGCCACCTCTACCTTCCTCATGATTTGTGAAGTACCATATTCTTCTACTATCAACATTTTTTAGTATGTTTTCTAGGGTGTCATTAATTACTTTCACCTCTTGTAACACAAAAAAAGTAGGAGACGAAGAGCTGTCTCTCAGCCACTTGGCTAGTTATTGACTCCTCCAAGGGTCAGTTAATCCACAGACATTAAGTGTAAGAAAAGTGAATGGTTTATTTACCATTCTTACTCTTCCCCTTTTTAGCCTTGGGGGCTGGGCTTTTGAGTGGGGCACTCTGACCATTTACTTGGGAGATCCTTCTCTTGTTCAGAGTAGTGGCTTGAGGTTTGGCAGGGGGTACAATAGGATTATTCTATTTATGTGCCAGAGGGAGTTCATCCTCTGATTCTCCCAATTGTGATTCACTCATACTGGCATCTAATTGATTTACATCCTCCTCAAACTCTTTAGACCATCTAGGATTGATTTCAGCTTCTTCCATTTGTGCATCTTTTATCCACTTCTCTGTTTCTTGGTCAATGAGAGCCTCAAAAGTATTGTTAGTTGCCAAAGGAAATGTTACCCTTTCCTTTTTTTGCTGCATAACAGGCTTCTTCTGATCATCTGCCTTCTTGCTTGTACTATTATCTGCCACCGTTTCTACATTTTTCACCAGATCCTGGTTTTTTGGCTTGCCTTTGATAGTCCACTTTGGCTTGGGAGGGAGATTGGCCTGTTGTTGTGCTGGCTCCTGAATTGGTTTAGGACCATTTTTCTTTAAAGGGCAACTTTTGACTATGTGAGTTGATAACCCACACAAAAAACATGAGTTAGGGAGGTTCTTGTCAACCATGGGCTGCTCGATATAAACACTTCCATTTTTGTTGACTATCACCAGAGTCTCTGGGAGCTCCTCAGCAACATCCAACCTAACACACACTTGGGGGTGGCCTCTAGGATTAATGAATTGCTCCTTTTCCACATCTATCACTTGACATAATCTTCTGCAAAGATTAGGAGCTTGGTTCACTAAAGAGAAGGGAGGGTCAGGGAGCTCTAACCAAATAGGTACAAAGGTGGATGTCAGGGTAACTGAAGTCCTGGGACCAAAACTCTAGGTAGAGAGGTTGATGCCTTATGGTCCAGAGCGCATGGTGAAGAGACTTCCAGGCCATATCCTCTGTTTTAAAAAGGAAAAAGAAGAACCCTTTTCTAACACTAGTGACCATAAGACCTTTTCTTATCTAGTTGTTTCTAAGCCATCCCTCTAGAAAAGCAGCTGGAGGTCTAGGACCAGGAAGATACCCTATTAAGGCAGGGGATTCAAGCCAATCTATGGATTACTCAAGCCTATCCTCATCAAGAAAAGCAGCCACTTTACCTTTAGTTGATGGCTTCTCCTCGACTTTAGGCTATTGAGTCTCCGATTGATGTTGTCGTGGGTCTTCTGGTGCAAATCTTTAAGCTTCTCTTCTCTAGTCTGGTGTCTTGGTTCCTCCACTTGTGCTTGCTGCCTTGGGGCCTCTGCTTGCTCCATCCTTGGATTGAGAATTGGGAGTCCTGCCTCATGTGTCTCTATCTGCATGGGGACCATCTGTGAAGCAGGGAGAGGAGCTCTTGATGGGCGCCTGTAAATTCTCTTTTTTTTGGCTCAAAAGGAGCCCATCAACCTTGACGTCGGCATCAAAATTGCGTGCCCTTCACTCGATGACTCCTCCTAATTTGCCTGATGATCCCTAGTCATCTCCATTACATGCGCTTTGTAGCTTGAGGGAGCTATGAGTTTCTCTTGCTCTTTCATGTTCTCCTTTGTTGGTAGAGCTAGCAAAACAACATGTGAAAGGGGGGGGTGAAGAGCCCGCCTCTGAACTCCTGGACCACGCTTGTATATGAGGGCCTTGGAGCATGCTTGGAGTTCCCACTGCCAACGGTTGGAGAGAGAGGGACCACAACGATAGTTCTTGACGGTTCATTCTTTGAAGGTGGCAATGAAAATGTCTCTTTTAGTAGAGGAAAGTGTGTAGGATCTCCATTCCCGATGTCTTTGTCGAAGAGGTCCATGTCGAATCTATGCAAGGGTGGTATCACATCTACAGTACTTTGTGAAGGGGCTAGATTTGGAGGACCTCTACCTCCAGTGTCAGTCTCCATCTCTTCCCCCTTCTTCCCTTATGTGTTCCATAGAGAGAATTGATACAAAAACATTGTTTTTGTTGAAGATCAATACAAACTAGGCTCCAATGGTTGTTGCAAAACAAGACAAATACATCAGTCAACATTATAATAACAAAAGATAGACGATATGAAGCAAAATGTCTTATTTACTTACTCATAGTGATAAGGTGAGAGGATGCTAAGGTAAGTGGATGATAATGATCATGGTGAGTCATAGTGTTTAAACCACTTGATAAGATCATCTGTAGAAATATTTGGATTTCTTATTTAGGAGAGATGTAGGGATCAAGTATATGAACTTTGACCTGATACTTCTCTTTTAACTCTGCTCTATATATGCTAGTAAAATAATTATTATTACTTAATAAAGAAACTCAACCTGTACCATAACTTAAGCAAGAAGGTTTCTTACTTGAGAACATACATAATAATTGTATCTGCCATCACCCACTCTGTTCGTGACTTCAAAGTTAGCTAATAGTCTTGAGTCAATTGAATATCTCTTAAAGAAGTGGCATCTCTCAACTTGATGATGATACTTGACCCTAGTACAGTCAACCTTTGCAAGTTGCTAAGATCCCTTAAGGCAATCTCTTAAATCAATTCCATGTTGGAAGCCTCCCTCTGCTCTCTCATGGCCTCTTCATAAGTAGCCTTGCCCCTTATATCCTTGTCGTGTGTTGCCTCCTATACTTTTATCCCTTCACCCTTTGGCTCCCTTGATGGTGGCACTAATAGAATATCGCTCATCTTTAGGTCCACCCAATCGCATTGATGAAGTAGCTTATCATATCTATAATGGACTTGCTTGAGTGTCTCAAAATCCTTTACCATCAATGTAACTCTATGTGAATGAGTAGCAACAAGCACACTATCTTGAAAGAACTCTATCCTCCAATCCTTATCTGCCTCTTGGATGGCATATAATGCATTCCTATGCCATCTATATCCTAGCTTCCAATTGCCACAGACCTCCCTCACAAGCCTTTGAAAGGGATCCTTTGGAATTGCATATTTGTGGAGTGTTGTGCCTTCCTTATCTCCCTTAGCATTGTCACCTTTTGTGAAAACTTTCTCTTTTTTGCTTGTTAGAGGATATGCATAGACTTCCCTTTTCTCTTATGAGAACCCTTGATGTTGGAAGCCTTTGCTATGGCAGCTTACACAATGGCAAGCCCCTCACTAACCATCCTAGCTATTCGCTTTGTCCTTGCCATGCATGAGCAAGATTGACTTCTAGCCTACAAGTAGGAGCTAATTTTACAGATGCTCCCTAATTTCATCCAATAGATATTTGGGGAGAGGCCCAACATGCCAAATCACTTTCTGAAGCATATGTTCTTAAAACTAGTCCATACAACTAATTTTGTCTCCTAGATTTTAAAATTTTAAAACAAATACATCAAAGAGTGCATTTCTTGCTCCTCCTTTTACAAAAAAAATAACTATCATCAAGAGCTTGTAGAGGAAGAGTAGCACCAAAAAACTAGAAAACAATAACAAATGTAGGAATGTTCAAAAGAATACGATTCTGAGGGTTGGGGATAGGCCCCTTTGCCCAAATTGCTTTCTTAAGATCATTTCCTTAGAACTGGTCCAGACAATCAATTTTGTCTCCCAGATTTCAAAATATTAAAGCAAATATATCATTGAGTGCATTTTGTGCTCTATCTATAATAAATAACTATCTTCAGAAGCTTGTAGAGGAAAATCAACATCCAAAAACCAAAAAACAAGAACATTTGTAGAAATGTGCCTAAGAAAGTGATTTTGAGGTTTGGGAATAGGCCCAACAACCCAAATCATTATCTTAACAACATTTTCACAAAAGTGGTCCACGTAGTCAATTCTATCTACATAAAGCCAATTTTCACTAGACCATACCAATATTGGTTTGTGATAGATTTTTCATGTAGTTGTGAAAAGTTTGTACTTTTGGTGGAGTTGGCTTGTACTTCTAGTAGATCTACGTAGCCAACACTTGGAGTGTGCATGATGAAGACACGATGTGATTGGCATGAGGGGCAGAACATTTGAGGAAACTAAACAAATGAGGAGAAAGGAGTGGTATAAGTAGCAGCATGGCAAAAGGGTAACTAATGCCTCCAAAAGCAAGCCCATGTGTGTGCTTTAAATAGAAGCATGCCAAATTTAGAGCAAGGTAACTTCCATAAATAGAAGCATGTTGCAATGATTTCATCCTCCTTGAGATGCGATCCTATGTGTAAGAACATCGTAAGGACATTGGTTGTCAAGCCTAGGGGTACAGGCCATACTTATTACTAATGGCTTGCTCCTTGGTATGGTCTTCCTTGCTTCTCCTTCTAGTGATCTTCCTCATTTCTTGCTTCTGGCCTTTTACAGAACTACCAAAACTAAAGTAGTATTGTCCTCCTCCATCAAATACTTTCCTCTACCTTTTAGATTTACATAGAGGCAGACCAAGAAAGATAAGGCTACAACACCACCAGCACATTTGCAACAACAGTAGCCATGAAAAGACTCCATTGTAGTAATCAATGTCGAGGCATGCATGCAATGTTAGTAGTCAAGAGGTAGGCAACTTGTTTGCATTTACAGGCTTTCAACATTTATTATAACCATTTTTTAGGAAAAGTGCTCAAGAAGGAGATTTAAGCTTTTGGAATCCTTGGCCAACACGCCAAATCTCTTTCTTAAGTGGTTTTTTAAGTTTTGCACTACTTCTGTCACTTCTTGGTTGGTTATTCCTTAAAAGTATGTTTTCTTTATTAGATTCAAGAGCTAAGGGCAAGAGGACAAAAAAAAGGACACTAGACTTCAATTTTATGTGGCAGTCAGGGACCATTCTAAACCAGGTAGAATCATCACTCTATGTGTCAGGCCTAGTTTTCTTATATTTGCATTTTCATGGAATGTACTCAAGAAAGAAATTGGACTTGTTGCTCATGAGGCCTTCTGCACCCCAGATCCTTATTTGAGCTCACTTATTGAAATAATGCTTAGTGAAGCAATTTTGACTACTGGAGGCTTGTCTAGGAGGCCAAATCACTTTCTTGAGCACAATTCTAGAAAAGTTCTTAAGAAAGCAATTTGGCTTGTTGGAAAAGCCTAAAATGTCTTTCTTAAGTCGCATTTCAATAAGTATACTCAAACAAAGGTTCTACGGCATAGAAGGCCTCACAACAAGTCTAGTTGCTATTTGATGCCTCTAGCAGACCAAATCACTCTCAAATATGTTTTCCTTCTTAGATCTAAAAGATAAGGGAAAGAGTTACCAAGAATGGACTCTAGAATTCACTTCGAGTGTTGTGGTCAAGGACCATCCTAAACTAGGTAGAATCATCACTCTATGTGTCAGGCCTAGTTTTCTTGTGTTTGTATTTTCGAGAAATGTTCTCAAGAAAGTAATTGGATTTTGGGAGGCCTTCTAGAATCTACATCCAAGATACATTTTTGTGCCTAATTATGAAAATAGTGCTTAAGAAACTGAATTCTACTGTTAGAGGCTTGTCCAATAGGCCAAAGGGATGCCAAATCACTTTATTGAGCACAATTATAGGAAAAGTGCTTAAGAAAGTGATTTGGCCTATTGGACAAGCCTCCAACTATCAACATTTCTTTCGTAAGCATTGTTTTAAAAAGTGGGCTCAAATAAAAGATCTAGGGTGTAGAAGGCCTCACAACAAGTCCGATTGTTGTTTGATGCATGCCCATTAGGCAAATCAGACTCTCTTAAGTACATTTTGTAGGTTTGCTTTGGTTCTGCTCCACTTTTGTTTGTTCATGTTTTGAAAATATGTTTGCCTTATTAGATCCAAAAGATAAGGGCAAGAAGAGTTCCCAAGAAAGGACTCTAGACTTCACTTTTGGAGTTGGGGTCAGTGACCATCCTAAACCAGGTAGAATCATCACTCCATCTGTCAGTCCTAATTTTCTTGTGTTTCTATTTTCAAGGAATGTACTCAAGAAAGCAATTGGACCTGTTGGGAGGCCTTCTACATCCAAGATACATTTTTGTATCCAATTATGGGAATAGTTCTTAAGAAAGCGATTTCCATTGTTGGAGGATTGTCCAACAAGCCAAGTCACTTTCTTGAGCACAATTCTAGAGAAAGCAATTTGGCCTATTGGACAAGGCTCCATCAAACAAAACTAATTTCTTAAGAATTGTTTTAATAATTGGTCCCAAATCAAGGGTGTGGGGTGCAGAAGGCCTCACAAGAGTCCAATTGCTATTTGATGATGCCAATCCAGCCAGATCACTCTCTTAAGCACATTTTGTGGGTTTTCTCTAGTTGTGTTCAATATTGGTTGGTCACGCTTTGAAAATATGTTTGCTTTACAAGATCCAAAAGATAAGGGAAAGGTTTTCCATAAAAGGACTGTAGACTTTACTTTTGGTGTTGCCTTCATGGAGGATCCTAAACCTGGTAGACTCTTCATTCTATTTGTCTTGATTTTCATGCGTTGATGTCTAGAAGAAGATATTCTGATGAAGAGCTCACAGTGATGTATGAAAAAGGAAAAGGACTCCAAAAAGAGTATCAACTGTCCTCAAGGAAAGGGCATCACTTATCCTTAAAGGTCCCAAGTTAGGAGAAGATAGAAAATCATGTGATGAACTGCTTTTTCACTTCTTCCTTAAGTACAATGCCTAGCATGATTTCCCTCTGATTTCCACATCGTCTATGACATGTTCAACAAAGAGCTGCATTATTCAGATTTGGTTGATCAACACATGGAAATTCTCGGTGAAGAGCACAATGTGTTTCAAAGGCTCACAAGGGAGGGCAAGGCTTGTATTGAAGACAAGTGTTACATTCACATCCAGGATGTAATAACAGAGATAACAAGCTCATGATTTCCATTCACAAAAGATATGACCTCTTCTTAGAGCATATTAAGGCAAAGTGCAACATGGAGGACACTTTGTCATTTGTAGTGTACCTTAACTATCATGAGATTGACACTGAACAAACCTTGAAGATGCAAGAGGAGGAGGAAGCAAAAGAGAGGCCCTAGGATCAAGAGGTAGAAGAGCAAGATAAAGAGAAACTCCAATAGGAGGGGGAAGTAACAAAGGAGGAGGATAAAGAGAGATAAAGAGGAGGTGATAGATGTATATAATGAGAGAGATGAAGTTGTTGCACTGGAGTTTGTGGCACTAGGGTCAGAGACACTTAACGGCCCAATAAGTATTGAAGACCTTAACATTCAAAGATGCAATCATGTTGTGCCATTGCCCCCCACTTTCAAACTTGAAGGTATGGAGTATGTTTTTCTTCATGACATTCAAGAAATATTTGACCTGAGGGAGGATTATACATTGGGAATGATTGCGCAAGCTTGCCAATTGGATTCTAAGATCATTTTTTATCTAGTTTTTGCAATTGCATGTTAAAGATGATTCCTTCCTTGTGAGGTCTAGTGGGAGCAGGGAGAGAGGTTTTGGCCAGCTTGCCATCCTCTCTCAATGCTCTCTTAAAAATGTTAAATTATCACCAGCATGTAAGTAATGATGGAGAGACAACTGTTTTGTTTTTCAATGCTTTGTCTCAGTTTTTGGGAGGTGATCAAATCATCCAACAGAAACACAAGATCATTCTTGTCAAAAAAATCTATGTGTACAATATTTTTGGTTCCTATCCTTGCAAGATCTACTCTAGGGTGGGATATTATTTCATTTACACTACCTATGCCCTTGCAAGACCCTTGAAAGTTCATTACAATCCTTTTAAAACTTAGAAGTTCATGGAAAACACCATCTTCTGAAATTTAGAGAGGTAGCTTTAGCACATGAAGTCATTCAATATGAAGAAGACAAATCAATTTAGCAGCAAGAGGTAAATCAAATGGAAGATGAAAAGGCAGAGGCACAAGGCAGTCCCATTGATGAGGCTTCAAAAGATGTCACCAATTAAATTTGCAAGGAGGGCCTTGACTCTTAGCATATAGGAGAAAAAGCAGTTAAGTACATTACAAAACTTACATCATATAGTCACTATTTTGACTATAGTGACTTGTACATTGTATGTTAGTAAGTCCACTTGTGCACAGTTCACAAAAATCATTGTATGCCTCCATTGAAGTGTTGTAGAAAAAGAAGAGAAGTATGAAGAAACAAAAGGAGAGTAGTTGTATTGAACTTGAAACACTTGTGTCATATAGTCACCAATTTACTCTAGCGACTTGTACATATATTGAATTTGCAAAGTTTACATAATATAGTCACTACTTTACTCTGGTGAGCTATACGATGTACATTTTGTTACAAAGTTTTTAAACTCTATCTAGATCCACTTGTGGTTCACAAAATTCAAGATTGAATGCCTCCATTCTGCATGTCTTTGTGCAACTATTGAGTTTTCCAAGGTTTGCCGCCTTGTATCTTTTTGGGCCATCTTGAATGCTAGTTTGATTTGTGATGTCGGCACTTTTTTCTTACATTGTAACCTTTGTAGCATATCTTTTTGGGCCATCTTGAATGCTAGTTTGATTTGTGATGTCGCCACTTTTTTCTTACATTGTAACCTTTGTAGCATACATTGATAGAACCACTGGAAAACTTCTTTGAGTCTGTTTGCCTTTTGTGCTCCTCCAAATTGTTGTGTATGTCAGAAAAATGCATCTTGTGATGTGTAGTGAGACTTCTCCATTCCCTGAGTGGACCAAAATGAATGGCATCCATATTTTTTGACAAAGTACATAAGATAATTATAGAAAGTATGCTGTATTTACAAGGAAACAAGAGATCACTTTGTGTTGTTAAGAGGTAACATAAGGAAATGCCAGCAAGAAAAGAATGAAATTTTGTTACCATGTAATGCGTTATGTTGCAAGCGATCCAAGCTTCTTTCATTGATTTTCCAAAATTCTTGAGCTCTTCTTCCAATGCATGGTGATCATTCTTGGTCCAAGTCTTTATTAAAAAGTACGAATAGCTTGTCTAAAGATTTCCATACTTCTTTTTTATAAGCTCGTGCAATTCCAACTACTTCATGATCTTTGATTACATTGTGTACGTGCCTCCAATGGCCATACTTCACTTTTGAAATATATCTTGATTGTCTACTTAGTTTCCTTTTACTTTGTGGCAGTGATAAAAAACTTCTAGCTTTCACTCAAGCAATAGATGGCTTGATGGGAACTTCCATTCCTTTTTAAAGGTCTATTGTGATATGAACATCTCCTCCATGGAGACCAATGTCTAACAATAATTTTTCCATTGCTTGACCTACCTCCTTCATATGCTTTTCAAGACGAAGCTTCAAGGAAAAAAATAAAAATAAAAATTCCATCTTTTGAATGATCTGACATAAATCATGTAATGTGAATGTATGTACATTGCACAAAGGGATATCAAGAATGGATTTGAAATTTAGGTCAACCTTATCTTTGTTAGGTGCTTTCATCCACCATTTAGGATCCACGACATATGCTAGATCCTTGTAGTATAGGCATGGAGATTTTAAATTGCCTCCTTTGCTTATGTTGAACATACACTTGAGTTTCTTGAGGTCGCTTGCCATATGCCACTCAACCTACAAATCACCTTTGCCGTCAACATGGAGACAGACTCCTTGAACTTGATCTTTGATAATTGTAGGTATTTCTATGTGGTGGAATACCTAATCAAGAGTTTGGTGGTCCTCTATCTTAACCGGCCATTGAGAAATGATGATTGAAGAATCTAACATTAATAAATACATTATGCTTTTGAAAAAAGACTTTTAATCCAAGCGTGTGCTTACTCAAATGCGCCTAAGCACCAAATGTCCTTTTTTGATTGCACACTGTCTGAAGTATTCTGAGTTTGCTATTGTAGCTGATGGATGAAGAGCTCTATTCATTAGCATGATGATCACTAATTCGATCTTTATATCCTTGACAATTTCACATTCATCCAGCTTTATAACAAATTTTAGAAGTCCTTGAATTTCTTCAAATGTGATACAATAAAACCATTCTCCTTTGTACTTGTTGAAGCTTGATAAAAATATTGTTAAAAGAACTATATGCAGTGGTTCCCTTGTCACTTTTGTACACCCCTTCAATATGCATATAATATCCAATATAATCATCTACTTGCTGTTTGAGTAGGCCTATTTACTTCCACAGTTCTACAGGATTCAAGAAGGTTGTTGATACTGCTTTGAAGTAACCTTTCTTGCTCACTCCACTCTCATGAAATGTCCCTTGGATTATGTTCACATCAACTTTGTTGCTATCTACAAATTGTTGTGCAACATTGTGCTTCATTATTTAATTTTTTTAATCCTTCAGCATACTTTTCACAATTGTAGTTGACAATAAACCTTTCATTTGTTTTACTGGAAGGGCATTAGGATCAACATTTTGTTTCTAAGGCTCAAGAATTTTCTTACAACAAACACAAACAAAACAATTTTTCTAAGATCAATTGCTATTATGACTGAGTGAGCATTGTCTTTATGTTGCATTCAAAATATCAAAAGCGAAAAACTTACCTTGCTTCTTGAACTTTACGCTTGAATCCTCCATTGCTAGCTTTCTATTTTGCAAGGTTATGAATTTATCTATTTTTGGGTCTATCTCCTAAGGGTGTGGCTTTTATTATAGATTTCCTCAACTTCTCCTTTGTCTTCATGTGTTCTTACTTTCCTTTTGTAATTTCTTTTTCAATTTAGAGCTTTCTGCTATCTCTTGCAATTTTATTCACATCTCCTAATATAGGCCTTCGTACATTTCTGTAGTAGCAAATTGAGCTTTGACATATCCAAGTAGACCCTTATTGCCATCACCCATTAAATTTAGTAGTATTGTCGGATTGAAAAATGGACGAGTAGAGTTTCTTATTAGACATTTTGGATAAATGCCTCCATCATACCATAAATTGATATAATGTAATCCTTCTATCCTCATGTTCTCTCTTTACATGGCACCTACTTGTCGAACCTTCCGTTGTTTTTGCACAGTCGTATACCCTTCTTCTAAATCAATAGGGAGATGGTAAAGTCTCTTCTTGGTGGGTTGTTCTTCAGTGTCTTGCCATTTTTTCAGCAACGTTGTCCTATTGCTTCACACCCTTGGTAGCTTTTTATAATAAAACAAAGTGTTAAGAAATGGACTTACCGTGATAAGTCCATATTAATCTCTCATGGGGACATTTTAAAATTTGAAAAACAAAGATTCTTAAACTTGGTTAATTATAGGTTCCTGACACAAAATCTATTGCTTGCATGAGTCATACCATGATAATTCCATACATTTACCTTTCATGGTAGACATTTAAAAATTTGAAAACAAAGATTCTTAAATGTTATTATGGGATTCTAGCACAGAAATCTACTACTTGCATGAGTCAAGACTGGGTGAAATCCTCTTTAAAGAGAGAATATGATACGATTCGTTGATGCGAGTTCATTTTTGCAAATTTTGGAGGAAAGAAAAAGAAAGAAAATTTGAATTTCTTAGAGGGCCCTAAAATGAGTTCCCATTTTTCTTAATGTGGAACACCTATACATGGTTTTGCATGACTTCTACATATGATATGGATTTGAGTTTCCTTGAGAGTCTAATTTCCTGTATGATTTAGAGATGGCTTAATTTTTAGGGAACTAAGATTTTGTCTTGTACAAGCTAGAGCCATGTGCCTATGAGAGCCATGTCCTCAAACCCTAGGTGTCGATGGATCCACTCTCCAAGTGTAACACTAAGATCAAAAGGCTCATGGAGGAGTGGAGGTGGCTTAGCATGGATGTAGAGGCAAACATTCAACATTCGGCCTTGTGTGAGTGAATGAATTGAGGCTCAATTCTTAGAGCTAGAGTTCACAATTTGTAAGAGAAGGTTGCAAGGAGTGCTTGAGGACTCAAGATCTTGGGTGGTTGATAGTGAGGGGGTAGTGAATGGAGCGATGGGCTCACGTCTCCTCTCTGCATCCAACAAGCATGAGTGCCTTGAACCTTGGTGCAACCCTTTTGGGCACGTCCAAAACATGTGTCTCGTTGTGTGTTAAAGTTGGTCGTGCACTATATGAAATACTGTGAATGCCTACTCATTTGACATACAATCATTGAGATAACTTGGTCATCTCTTTGGGTCTTCCACTCTTCAAAGAGATCGACAAAGTGGACTACAAAGGGAAGAGCCTTCATAGCTAGATTGTAGGAAATGGTGGCATTTCCATGAGAGCAGATACGAAAAATAGAAGGTGTCTATCCTTGATCACATGACTTCAATTATTCCCCCACTACCAGGCCCATCCCACATGCACAAGTTGGGAGATAGTAACTTCCATGCGTGCATCTTATATCAATACATTCAATTGGGTGTAACAACCTTGGCCTCATTTCCACACAAATCGAAACCCATTTCCACATAAATTGAAACTAAATCCCGATAGTCAAGATTGGATGACTCACCTCCTTGAACCTTTCCCAATTTTATAATGCACACATGACACCTATGAAGACAAATGGAGGGCTCACCCAATGATTGCCACCTCATCCTACTTTTCTTATAAAACTATTATCCCTTGGACTATGCACAACCACTTCATTCAATGCTTGAGGTGGCACCGAATAAATAAGGTGGTGGGAAAGAGTTCTCTATGAGATGCTTGGTGGGTGTAAGTGCCTCACACAACAAAGCCGGCTCTCAAAACAAAGAGGAATCCTTGCCAAGAAGACATGTGGAAAGTGACGTGTGCATAAGTCTTGGTGTGCCCTCTTTTGCCTTCTTTTGTGAGGGTATCAAATAGGTTATAAGATCGATGCAAACTTTAATCATGCAATACACTCTTTTGTCATTAGCAAGATGTATTAAGTAGAGGTAAAGTGGCTATGATGGATGGACATGACTTGCCTTTATGTCAATTGAGTAGTATCAAAAGGGTATTTTTTCATGCCCACTATAAAATGTGATTACCAAGGCCCACTATAAAGTAAAAGCATCCACTTGAATATATATACCCCTTCAGACTTTTAGGAAGTTTTAATGGAATGTAAAATATAACAAGCACATGAAAACACCCCACTTGCTTTGGTGAAGGCAACTTTTTCTTGAGGGAAGGGACACTTTAACATGATGAGGGGGTCTAACCTATGTAACCTGTGCCTTTTAGATGTGACGTATATGAATGGATTTATTGGCTTCTTTTTAGGAGCTTGATAAGGAACACCAAAGGATTAACTTTCTAGGAGCTTGATAAGGAACACCAAAGTATCAACTTTTTATTGGCCACCATAGGGTTATGTTTTTCTTGAATTCCATGTTCATTGTGCTAATGATTTTCTAACTAAAGCTTTTAAGTTGTATTTAAATAGCATCCTGCTCAAGAAGTCTGATGCTCTGTGTTCGATGATAAGTGTGTATGTCTTTGATAGTTAATTATAGTCTAGTTCTTCAGCGTTTTGGTTTCATTGACACAAATTGGGGGATGGGGAGAGAGAGAGAGAGAGAGAGAGAGAGAGAGAGAGAGAGAGAGAGAGAGAGAGAGAGAGATTTTAACTCTAAGGGAGAGAGATTTTAACATCGATGAGTGACTAATTTTGATCCATGCAACAAAAGATTAAACCCATAGAGAGGGGGTTCTCCCATGGAGAGTGCATGCGTGCGCGCGTGTGTGTGTGAGTGAGAGAGAGAGAGAGAGAGAGAGAGAGAGAGAGAATATTTCTCGAATGAGAGAGAGTGGTTGAGGATGATTGAAAGAACGTGGGCCCTTGGATTGAATCGGATCATGTGTGCCATCAAATTGAAATCAGTTACAATATCTGTGCGGGCTAGCGGCATGCCGACTAAGTCAACCTCTCTCTACCTGCTCTATGCTCTCTCTTTGTCTCTAACTCTCCCTCATGTGGGAAATCTTGGAGTGGAGAAGGCATTACTTCTTGGTAGAAGCTGAGCTGAGCGTAGCTGAGGTGAGGTGTGTTATAATACAATAAAAACAAGGTGAATGATATTTAATCATTCATAAGGTCTGCCCAAGATAAAAAATGCAAACAAAAAGGAAATGGTGTGGAGGAAGACTTTAGGAGATAAGGGGGAGAGAGAGAGAGAGAGAGAGAGAGAGAGAGAGAGAAGGGCGTGGGGCTGTTTGGGGGGAGGGAGAACTCAGAAAAGGTGGAGAGGGTGTGCACTTTATGTGTAAGAGGATGTGAGGAGATAATGAAGGGAAGAGAGAGAGAGAGAGTCAACCACTTTAAGGTATGTATTCAAGTCCAATGAAGAAGAGTCAACATACTGTCCAATGGGAAAAATGCACTTCCAAAAATGCAAAAAATGCCTAATTTCTGCTTTGCTAAATTTGAAGGGTTGCTAAGGCTACCAAGACGGCAAGCCAAAAACAACCACCACAAAAAAAGAAAGCATGCAATGCGTATGCCATCTTTTTTTTTTTTAATTTTAGAATTTTTAATATACAAGCCAACTTGTAGTGCATAACCGGGAGGGGGAACTCCCAAACATGAACCCCTTACAAAAAAGAAGGCCAGACCATGGGGTAGCAACTAGACTCATCTCGACACGGGATGATATTTACACCAATAGAAAACCCACCATGTCCTTTAGGGACCGAGCCACCAGCGAATCACTTCTAAAGGCCACGAGTGAATCACTTTTGAACAGGATACTCGAAAAATCTAGCAGTAAACCACCATGGCTGATTCTGTAAAGCCCTGAGGATGTAGTTTACCAAAAAAAAGTCTATTGAGGACTAACGTATGCCATCCTTATTTAATGGCGAAAAAAAACATTGCAATGCGCATCTTCCTGGCTCGTCACGTGAAATGCTCATTTCATGATGAAGCTTTTTTCACGTTGGTCGTCGTCGTCGTCCTTCTTCATCTCGTTGGCGACTCGCATCTGCAGCCGACAACAGCTCGCATGGCCTCCCCTCGCTGCTCTTTCGCACTAGCGACGACTCATACATCTCCACCTCCCCTTCCGGTGCTACGCACATCAACGCTTCCGCACATAGCTCCGTTAGATTCCCTTCCCTCGGCTCGAAATCCAATAGCCTTGCGTACTCCCTCACCGCATGTAGCATGTAGTCGTACACTCTCTCCATGCTCAGCTCTTCCCTCGTGAACCCGCTTCCCCCCCTCCCCAGCTTTTCCGCCTGTTGCAACAACGATATATTATGTCCTAGCAAATATATTAGACGTTTCAAGTACAGGCCCAAATCGAGGAATTGAATTCGCGCAAAGGACGACGGTTTCACAGAATCGGATGAGAGACTAGATGAGCTGCCTGCACCGATCGACTCATCTCTCTTATCAAATTGTTGATCGGGGGCTCATCAAATACCTCGCTTGTGTGATTGTTGCCCCAGTCCACAGCAAATTTGATGTCTTCGCAGAGTTGCGGGCTTGGTTGGATCGGCCAGTAGTGCTGTTTAGGGACAAGACCTCGCGCGAAAAACTCGAGATATTCCGGATCGACAAGAAGAACTGGAGAATCGCAGGCCAGAATGTACTTCAAACTCACCGACCATCCAATACCTTCGACATAAACCTTATACCTGATGTTGTCGAAACCGCATCAGAGCTACGACCTTATTTTAATTCTGTGAAGAAGCTTGGTTGGCGTTGTTAAACTTGAGAGGTACCTGTTCTTGCACTGTCCGGATAATTTGGAGTGCCGGAAACGAGTTTTAACCTCCTTAGCCCAGTCCTGTTAAGTAGTCGCATCATATGCGTGCATGATAAGTAATTGATTTCTGTGGTAATGGCTTCGAATTTTGACTCGGTTCAGGACCTTAGTATGTACCTGGCCGAAGATTTGAGCTCCATTTCCGTTGCATTTCAGGAGCTGCATCCGAGTGCCATCGCCCATAAATGTGTTGCCTTTCCAGAAAGCAGTAGGGTGTCTTTTTGCCCATGGCTGACGGGCTGCACCTTGCAGGATGCTGTGCAGCTCTTCCTCCCATGGTTTTATTCCGACTTCTGGCCTGCGAGAAACGAAAAAACTCTCAGACAATGCCTTCGAAATGATAAGCTCCCTCAAGCAACAGGCGACCTTGATTTTCGCGCCCGCCCCCCCGTCGCCCTCTCTCTCTCCAATGTCTCCATCCACAATCTCCAGAACAAGGACACAATTGCGAACCGAGAATATTGTACTTGCCATCCCCAAAATGACCAGTCCGGAAATGGGATGTCAAAGTGTTTGACCGTTGTACAGTAGCGAAACACTGGGGGCGGCAGTTGGCCTTCGTGATCTTGCTTCAGTACCTCGGGTCGATCTCCACACCCGAAGACCAACTCCACATCCGGCACGAGGCCTGGATAAAATCTCAGCAGCTGTAGGAAACCCCAAATGCTGAAAACAGCCCTAGTCTGGTAACAGTTTCCGTATGGTTCTACAAACAGGCGCCCGGATTTTATGACCACCCGCAAAGAGGCACCAAAATCCCGAGCACGTTCTAAAAGCTGCCGGGAAATTCTGCTGTTTCTCCATGGAGCGAGATCCTCGTGGATCGATCGGAAGTAGGGAGGGCAAACGGATGCCACGCTTTGATTGGAAGCAACCTTAAACGGAGCTTTAGCTTCTTCAAGTGTGGAGGAGGGACAAGCAGAGTATTTACAACGATTTTCTGCTCGGGGCTCTTGGCAGACGATAGGCCAGAGAAATTGAGAAGCCTGCCAAGGCTCGGGAGGTACAGAGAAGTCGGCCAGAGATTGAGAAGTCGGCCAAGGCTCGGGAGGTGCAGAATTCCAGGGGATCCAGAACACAGGCTGCAGAAGGTCGATCACGACGATATTGGAAGTGAAACAAGTTAAGAGAATTCCGTCGTGTCAACAACAACGTTAAGAAAGGTGCAAAATCGAAAGGAATAAGATGTGGGTGAGGAAGAATACGGACCTTATAGATCACGAAGGCAAGGAAACATGTGGCGAGGAGGGTGGAAAGAAGAATGAGGTGGAAACGAGGAGAGCGGAAGACTACTGGCTCATGGGACTTACGAGTTCCCATGGCACTAGGCATGGACAGCAAAGAAGAAGAAGAAGAAGAACACCACCTTGGAAATTGAACTTTGAAGTTTTGTGTAGAAAGGAAGAAGAAGAACAACAACAAGAGAAACCTCTTGAAATTTACTTTCAATTCAAGGCACTCCCACGCTAGGTGGAGTGAGGTGGACACCACCCTCCTTAAAAAGATTGAATCCTTTAAAAACGAGTATACAAAAGCTCCGCACCCAAACTTCCCTGTCCACTCTTCGAGCTATGGATCCCATGAGATAGTCCTCTCTATGTAAGGCTCATTACACACTGCCCGGTGCCTAAGGGGTGGTTATACAATGCCCTCAAGCCTTCCCATTTGATTTGTATATTAAAATGGAAAAGGCTACCTTCGAGAAGAATAAGATTGTGAATAGGTAAGAAAAGAGGATGTGTATATCAATGATTGTTATATACGAGGATGCTCTAGTATACGATGGTCAACACTTTGGAAAAAGAAGAAGAGATAGAGTTGGCTTAGTATATCAAACTAGAAAAGGTTGCCTTGGAGAATAAAAAGCCTAGTACCCCTTACCTCCCTTGACAATGATTAGCAACCTCGAAGTGCTATGACCGAGTGCTATGGAAAAACAATTCCTGTAACCTTATAAAATAAAGTATTTATAAAATTCTACTAAATGTCCAATTTTTTTTAAATTTTCATACATGTTTGATCTTTTGAGAGAATAAAAGTATGAGAGCATGTACATCAAGCCTTTGAAGCTCATATATTCATGTCCAAGTTTGAGATGATCATCTTGAGCCAAGTCTAATGCGCCAAACAACTCTATCTCTAACTCTATACTGAGTTAATCTCCTATATGATCATCGTACTCTAGTATCGTACGTTCACCTAAACTACTTGATCATCTTCTTCAATAAAGTGTGGTGATTCTTGATGATCGTTGTCTTCTTCATTAATATCGTGATCTCCATCTTTCTCCCGTGCGATGTCATTATGCGCATCTTCCTCTTGGCTCATATTGTGATCTTCATCTTCTTCGCTAGATTCGTCTGGATCAATTGGATCCGGCATTGGTAGTGGCATCTCCATATCCACATCTCTATCTTCAAAAATTCACTTACTTCATGGTGCAACTTGGATCACATACCACCATCTTGGATCAAAACGATCCGGATGAAAAACCACCTATATTGAAGATGGGTGCCAAATGTTGTCAATTATATATATGAAATTATGCTTAAGTACATGTATCAATGGATCTTTAAAAATGAAAGCTTTGATTAATTAAATCATTAGTATGCACCTGCTCACAGTGCTCGGGAAGAACAAAAGTATCACTTTCATTGGTCCAATGCTTGGTGGAGTTTATTGCAAAGAAACCACTACTATCTTTTCTCACTGTCGCATGGGGACCGTTATAAATAGTTCTAAACCATTTTACATCAAGAATGAAAATACTAAATCATATGAAATCAACTTCATAGATTTCGCGTATGGTTCCACAATAATCCAACTGTGAGGAGAGAAGATCTGTCCAGCCATCCCCTCGTGCCCCTTCGACCGAGGGGTCATCACCTATGCGTGCCTATCATAAGGGAGGGCTGCTTATGTTGTGCTGACTCGGGAGATGTAGGCGAGTCAGCACACTCACATCCCTATAGGTCTCCACTTGGTCCCGAGACATAGTATCAGTCAGGTCCCTTGCCCTCTCCTACTCCCACTGCTACTTCTCGCTCCAGAAGTGCTCGTATAGCTTCCACTCGCTTTGACTCTGCCACTACCTTGAGTCCTCCTTACCCAGTCGAGGACCTTTCCTATCAAATCACGGCTACCAGAGAGATAATAGAAGATAGAAAGGGCAAAGCAATGATGGCCACCATGAGGCGGTTGATGAGCCACCACTTTAAGAGCGGCATTGCTACTGATTGGCGGTATCAAGATGACCAAAAGAACCAAGTGGTCATCAATGAATTAAAACAAAAATACCCTAACCTGGCAAATTGGGAGTTCAATGAGAATTATATGCGAGAGCGCATGGGTCTGGTCTTGAAGCATCGTAGATTAACGTTGCATACTTCCATCGCAAAGGGGATGGCTAAACCCAAGTGGGCAGACAAAGCTGATTGGAAGTTCTTCAAGAAGCAGAATAGGGACCATCTCGAGATGTTGGAGGGTCAGAGGAGGGCTACGAGGAGACGGCTGGATGCCGTAGGTACTTCACACTTTGGTGCAGGCGGACGGTTGGCATTCGAGGCAACCATGGTAAGTCTACTTCTTCTCATTTAATGTATTGTTCTATTTGTTTTACTACATATTACATGCACTTTAGCTAACTCTAACTCTTGTAAATTGGATCCACAACAAGCTGCGATGGGTCGTCTTCCTACAGATGCAGAGACGCGATGCGCGTTTCGCATAGGAACAAAGCCGTGGTTTATTGAGCAGGAGGCAATGGGAGCGACGGTCAATTGGGCTGAGGTGGTTGCTCGCATGGTATAAGTCTACTCCTACTTGTAATCTCACTTTTTAACTTGTTTTATTCTTTAAGTTCCAATCTAATTTTAAATTAATATGGTTTCACTCTTAGGGTCAAAGCTCGAGCGTCCCATCACTAGAGGTGAGCGATCATGAGGGACAGGGATCAGGTGCACCTGACAAGGGTCAAGGAGTAGGCGCAGCTCACGAGGACACTACAAGGCATAGGCCCTTTTTTGACGAAAATACCGATGCTTTTTATATTAAATTTTTTATTTCACGGGCGTAAACGTCGTTATAAAAGTTGCTAAAAGCATGAAAAAAGAACCGTCACTATAAAGCATCGCTATATAGCGATGCTATTAATCGTCGCTATATAGCGATGCTGTTAATCGTCGCTATATAGCGACACTGGTAAACGTCGCTATATAGCGACGATTAACAGAACTAAAAAAAAAGGATTAGTGGGGCTAAATAGTGGCCCTGTTTAGCCCCACTAATCCTTTTTTTTTTTGTAATTACAAAAAAATATTTTTATAAGAAAATTTCGCTTGCAAAAAGGGTGATACAAAATCGCTCAAATGAAATGATTGAGCAACAAAAGCATATACATGTCGAACATATACAACAGTGTTTGTTACAAAATTACCCTTTCAAAAGGGTGATGCAAAATTGCTCAAACGAGCGGATATATAAAATGGCATACATGGCAAAGAAAATGCAAACTACTACTACTATCACTACTACTACTACTCATCCGAATCGTCCTCGTCCTCGTCTTGTTGGCCTGATCCTTGGTCCTCGTGAGCTGCGCATTCTTCTTGATCCTTGTCATGTGCATCTGATCCCTGGCCCTGGTGGTCGCTCACCTCCGATGATGGGACGCTTGAGCTTTGACCCTAAGAGTGAACCATATAAATTGAAAATTACATTGGAACTTAAGAATAAAACAATTTAAAAAGTGAGATTACAAGTAGGAGTAGACTTATACTGTGCGAGCAGCCACCTCAGCCCAATCGACCGTTGCTCATTTTTGCCTCTTACTCAATAAACCACGGCTTTGTTCCTATGCGAAATGCGCATTGCGTCTCTGCATCTGTAGGAAGACGACCCATCGCAGCTTGCTGTGGATCCAATTTACGAGAGTTAGAGTTAGCTAAAGTGCATGTAATATGTAGTAAAACAAATAGAACAATACATTAAATGAGAAGAAGTAGACTTACCATGGTTGCCTCGAACACCAACCGTCCGCCTGCACCAAAGTGCAAAGTACCTACGATGTCCAGCCGTCTCTTTGCAGCCCTCCTCTGACCCTCGAACATTTTGGGATGGTCCCTATTTTGCTTCTTGAAGAACTTCCAATCAGCTTTGTCTGCCTAGCTGGGTTTAGCCAACCCCTTTATGATGGAAGTACGCAAGGTTGATCTACGATGCTTCAAGACCAAACCCATGCGCTCTCGCATATAATCCTCATTAAACTCACAATTTGGCAGGTTAGGGTATTTTTGTTTTAATTCATCGATGACTGCCTACTTCTTTTGGTCATCTTGATACTGCCAATCGGTAGCAATGCTGCTCTTGAAGTGATGGCTCATCAACCGTCTCATGGTGGCCATCACTGCTTTGCCCTTTCTATCTTCTATTATCTCTCCGACAGCTGTGATTTGATAGAAGAGATCCCCTGATGAGTAAGGAGGACTGATGGTAGCAGCACTTCCGGAGCGAGGAGTAGTAGTGGGAGTAGGAGAGGGTAAGGGACCTGACTGATACAGTCTTCGGACCAAGTGGAGACCTGTAGGAATGTGAGTGTGCTGACTGTCTACATCTCCCGAGTCAGCACAACATAAGCTGCCCTTCCTACTCTTCCTTCCCTTATGAGAGGCACGCGCAAGTGATGACCCCTCGGTCGAAGGGGCACGAGGGGACGGCTAGGCAGTACGTCTAGCCATCGGTGTAGGGGAGGGAATTACTGAGGTCCTCTGAGATAGCAGAGAGAAGAATCTCACTGCCTCCTCATCGCTCATCTGCGCTAAAAACTCATAGGGACTCCCGACAAAGCCATGTGTAGCTAGCAAAGGAGTTCCCCGAGGGGTAGTCGCAGTGCTATGTCTGAGAGGAGTCAGACTAGGGGTAGTCGCAGTGCTAGGTCTGAGAGGAGTCAGACCAGGGGTAGTCCTCGGGGTAGTCACCTGATAGGAATCAAAGTCCTCTGGACCATATAGATCGTGAGCTCTCCTCCTGCGAGGTTGTCCGTACTCGTCGGATGTGCGACGTGATCCCATGTCTAACATAGACACAAACACAAAAATAAAAAACAAAAAACAAACATAAGCTATGGCATAGACATAGGCATAGGCAAAGGAAAAGAGGAAGAAGAGGGAAAGGAAAAGAGGAGACATATGCATGATAAGCGTAAGCATAAGAGACGGAGACATATGCTCATGCTTATGCTTATACATGAGCATAAGAGAAGGGGGAAAGAGAGAAGAAGAGGGAAAGGAAAGAGGGAAAAAGAGGGAAAGAAAGAGAGAAGAAGAGGGAAAGGAAAGAGGGAAAAAGAGGAAAAGAAAAGAGGGAAGAAGAAGGATTGAAAGAGGGAAAAAGAGGGAAAGAAAAGAGCGATTGAAAATGAGCATAAGAGGAAAAGAAAGAGAGAAGAAGAGGGAAAGGAAAGAGGAAAAAAGAGACATATGCTCATGCTTATGCATGAGCATATGTCTACTTCTCTTATGCTCATGCATAAGCATAAGCATGAGCATATGCTCATGCTTATGCTTATGCATGAGCATAAGAGAAGGGAGAAAGAGAGAAGAAGAGGGAAAGGAAAGAGGGAAAAAGAGGGAAAGAAAGAGAGAAGAAGAGGGAAAGGAAAGAGAGAAAAAAAGACATATGCTCATGCTTATGCATGAGCATATGTCTACTTCTCTTATGCTCATGCATAAGCATAAGCATGAGCATATGCTCATGCTTATGCTTATGCATGAGCATAAGAGAAGGGAGAAAGAGAGAAGAAGAGGGAAAGGAAAGAGGGAAAAAGAGGGAAAGAAAGAGCGAAGAAGAGGTCTTATGCTCATGCATAAGCATAAGCATGAGCATATGCTCATGTTTATGCATATGCATGAGCATAAGAGAAGGGAGAAAGAGAGAAGAAGAGGGAAAGGAAAGAGGGAAAAAGAGTGAAAGAAAGAGAGAAGAAGAGGTCTTATGCTCATGCATAAGCATAAGCACGAGCATATGCGCATGCTTATGCATATGCATGAGCATAAGAGAAGGGAGGAAGAGAGAAGAAGAGGGAAAGGAAAGAGGGAAAAAGAGGGAAAGAAAGAGAGAAGAAGAGGGAAAGGAAAGAGGGAAAAAGAGACATATGCTCATGCTTATGCATGAGCATATGTCTACTTCTCTTATGCTCATGCATAAGCATAAGCATGAGCATATGCTCATGCTTATGCTTATGCATGAGCATAAGAGAATATGCTCATGCTTATGCTTATGCATGAGCATAAGAGAAGGGAGAAAGAGAGAAGAAGAGAGAAAGGAAAGAGGGAAAAAGAGGGAAAGAAAGAGAGAAGAAGAGGTCTTATGCTCATGCATAAGCATAGGCATAAGCATAAGAGAAGGGAGAAAGAGAGAAGAAGAGGAAAAGGAAAGAGGGAAAAAGAGGGAAAGAAAGAGAGAAGAAGAGGTCTTATGCTCATGCATAAGCATAAGAGAAGGGAGAAAGAGAGAAGAAGAGGGAAAGGAAAGAGGGAAGAAGAGCAAAAGAAAGAGAGAAGAAGAGGTCTTATGCCCATGCATAAGCATAAGCATGAGCATATGCTCTTGCTTATGCATATGCATGAGCATAAGAGAAGGGAGAAAGAGAGAAGAAGAGGGAAAGGAAAGAGGGAAAAAGAGAAAAGAAGAGGGATTGAAAGAGAGAAGAAAAGGGATTGAAAGAGGGAAGAAGAAGGATTGAAAGAGGGAAAAAGAGGGAAAGAAAAGAGAGATTGAAAATGAGAAAGAGGGAAAGAAAGAGAGAAGAAGAGGGATTGAAAGAGGGAAGAGGAAGGATTGAAAGAGGGAAAAAGAGGAAAAGAAAAGAGAGATTGAAAATGAGAAAGAGGGAAAGAAAGAGAGAAGAAGAGGGAAAGGAAAGAGGGAAAGGAAAGAGGGAAAAAGAGACATATGCTCATGCTTAAGCATGAGCATATGTCTACTTCTCTTATGCTCATGCTTATGCTTATGCATGAGCATAAGAGAAGGGAGAAAGAGAGAAGAAGAGGGAAAGGAAAGAGGGAAGAAGAGACATATGCTCATGCTTAAGCATGAGCATATGTCTACTTCTCTTATGCTCATGCATAAGCTTATGCTTATGCATGAGCATAAGAGAAGGGAGAAGAGGGAAAGGAAAGAGGGAAAAAGAGACATATGCTCATCTACTTCTCTTATGCTCATGCATAAGCTTATTCTTATGCATGAGCATAAGAGAAGGGAGAAAGAGAGAAGAAGAGGGAAAGGAAAGAGGGAAAAAGAGTGAAAGAAAGAGAGAAGAAGAGGGAAAAGAAAGAGGGAAAAAGAGACATATGATCATGCTTATGCATGAGCATATGTCTACTTCTCTTATGCTCATGCATAAGCATAAGCATGAGCATATGCTCATGCTTATGCATGAGCATAAGAGAAGGGAGAAAGAGAGAAGAAGAGGGAAAGGAAAGAGGGAAAAAGAGGGAAAGAAAGAGAGAAGAAGAGGGAAAGGAAAGAGGGAAAAATAGAAGAAGAGGGAAAGGAAAGAGGGAAAAAGAGGAAAAGAGAGAAGAAGAGGGAAAGAAAGAGAGAAAAAGAGGGAAAGGAAAGAGGGGAAAAGAGGAGGAAAGAGATTGAAAGATTGAAGGAGAGAGGGTCCTACGCCCATCACTGCAGATAGTGCTTAAGGCGCTAGCTGCAGGCCAATGCAAATAACAAAAATAACAAATGGAAAAAAGAGGAAGCACTTACCTGAAATAGTACGTCCCGCTCGGTGTTGTGGAATGGCCCTACAAAAGAGAGGCAACATACCATTTTTCAAATAAGATGTTAGAGGAAGGAGAAGATTACAAAAGTAGCTTCTTGAAAGGAGGAGATTGAGGAGACAAGGAGAAAGAGAAGGAAGAGAAATACAAAAAAGGAAAAGAAGAGGTGAGTCTTCTTTCTTTCTTGAAATCTCGTTTTTTGTTTCAATCCTTTGAAAACAAGCATGAAAACTAGTTTACAGGTTTAGCAATACAAGGAGAAGCACTCACAAAACTAAAGCTAACAAACAAATAACCTACATTGTTGAAACAGACTCACCTCTTGAAAAACTTCCTTTCAAGAAACTAAAGAGGGAGAAGGGTGGAGAGGGAGCACAAGAGCTAGGAGAAGGGTGAGGAGTGGAGAATAGAGTGGGAGGTTGTCGGAAATAGGTGGGAGGTCATCAAAAATAGGTGGGAGGAGAGATTGCCTTGCTTACTTGAAAGATTAGAGAGTGCTAAAGAAAGCATCGTGCATAGCATCGGGTTTCGATTTTAATCCACAGCATCGCTATATAGCGACGCCTTAAAGGTCACTATATAGCGATGTTTTTAATTAAAAGCATCGCTATATAGCATCGGAACAGAGAAAACATCGCTATATAGCGAGCTTTAAGACACTCTTTGTTCTAAGTTGAAGGGAAGCTCATAGATGCTATTTTATAACTGTTAATATATTTTCTTGCAACTTATATTGTGATTTTATAAGTGTAGATGGAAGGGACGAGTGGAAGCTCGTCTGCCGATGATGCACCAATGCCTGGGAGCACAAAGTGGCTTACGGAGAGGTTATACTATCATTGCACTCATTGCAAGTGAGAAGTACGACATCAATGTCGTATTATCATGCGCCACTTGTGAATGTATGGGGAGGAGCCCGAACCAGTACCCATTATTGGTGTTGCACATGTTGATGGACTATCGGTAAGTCAAAGCTATTTAAGTTCGCAGTCTTATTGGATAGCAGGAAATACAAGATCTTATATTCACACAAAATCTTAAAACAGGATGAGGAGGCTGACGAGGGTACGCATATACCTTCATACTTTGAGCAAGACTATAGTCTCCCGGATGATGACGAGGGTATGGTCGACATGATGGATTCTATTTTTAGGGGCACTACATCCCATGTACACGTGATGTCAGAGTCTGAGGTCAAAATGCGAGAGTTGCAATCAACATAATTGTACGAGGGTGCTAGGATGTCTAAACTACGTGCTTGTCTTTCAATCTTGAATCTGCAAGTAAAGTATGGGTGGTCGGATACAAGTGTCTCGGCCTTAATGAGGCTAGCTCTTGCTTTAATTTGACTCATTATTTGGATATTATTTGTTTTGAGAATCATGATTTGGATAGTGTATACCGAATCATCATTGTTCGAAGCCTATGTATGTTTGAATTGTCATAGGTTGCTCCAGAAGATGTTGCCTGCACCAAATACCATGCCCGCATCAAGAGATGAAGCGAAAAAGATGCTAACAATGGTGGGTATGGATTATGATACCATCCATGCTTGCCGTAATGATTGTATTCTCTTTCGTCGTGAGCATGGAGATTTGGCTAGTTGTCCAAAGTGTGGGGAACAATGATATAGAGATGACTTGTAGGGTGAGCGGATACCGGTAAAGGTCTTGAGACACTTTCCCATCATTGCAAGAATACAACACATGTTCCGATGCAAATCCATAGCGGAGTTGCTGACATGGCATGCATCTCATCGGTCCACTGATGACACATTGAGGATTCCCGCAGATTGTGCAGCTTGGAAGCACATAGATAATTAGTGGCCAGACTTTGCGAGGGAGCCACGCAACTTACATCTTGGGCTCACCATGGACGGCGTGAATCCTTTTGGGTTACGCTCGACATCTTGGTCGACATGGCCCATAGTCGTGGTGAATTACAATATCCCACCATGGCTAATAATAAAAAAGGGACACCTCATGCTTGCACTACTTGTGCTAGGAAAGTATAAGGCAAAAAATATGGACGTGTACATGGCACCTTTGATAGAGGAGTTACAAATATTATGGAGAGGAGTGCAGGTCTTTGATATTTCCAGAGCTCCTAGACATACCAATGATATTTTGGTCAGGGGTATCTTGATGTGGACCATGCATGACTACCTAGGATATGGAGAGTGCACAGGGACATGGTTGTGTCTCTACATGTATAATGAGGGATTATGCTTTTATGACTCTCTTTCGCATGCATGTCTTATACTAACGCATTCATGCATGCATGGAGGACTTGTTACAAGTGGGTACCATGCTTGTCCTATTTGTGGACCGGGTTTGAAATTGCTTGCACGTTACTCCAAACATATGAGGAAAAATGTTTATGAAGGTCATGCTCGATACCTTCCGCTCGACCATCTCGCACGTGGAGGTCAGCTTGATCCACCACCATCATATTTGAAGGCAAGTGACTGGATTCAAGGTTGGAGGGTGAATGGAGAGGAACGTCCTCCTGGTATGAAGAGGCTATCGATCTTTCACGAGCTTCCTTATTGGGGTCAGTTACAAATCAATCATCTCTTGGATCCCATGCATATCTTCAAGAATGTGGGGGCTACTATGTGGGCACACTTGGTTGGTTCCAAAGACTCAAGAGGAGTGCGAGAAGACTTGCGTGCTATGAATAGGATGTCTCGTTTGTGGCCCCAAGTGCATGCTTCGGGAAAAGTTGTCCTCCCGAAAGCAATGTGGATCCTCTCTACAGGGGAGGAGGCAGCAATCAAGGCAGACATTGCCTCTTTCAAACACTGACAGGGTACATGCATTGCTTGAAAGGAGCATTTTTACAGGACAATAAGTTTAGTGGGCTCAAGTCCCATGATTGGCACAAGGTCTTATAGGTATTCTAAGTAGAATTAGTGTACCGATAATTGTGATGCGTTAGCGTAATTATGATTATGTTATATTGTTGACATGACTTCTTTGTTGCTTTGATAGTTCATCCTCCCAATTACAATAAAAGGGTGCTTACAAGAAGATGTTAGAAATGCTATATTCTAGATCTGTGGTATTGTGAGGTATGCTTACTATCAAATCGCATTGATTGCATTTTCTTCAATTTAAGCTGATTAATTTATAGACTGATTATGAAAATATATTACATGGACATGTGAAATAGGTGGATATCTCAAAAAGAGATCTCCATATTGAGCATCGAGAAGGCTAGGGTGGAATCCATCAAAGCCGTATGCTTGCTTGAGAAGCACTTTCCCTCAAGCATTATGACAACTCAAGTCCACTTGCTTGTGCACATAGTTGATGAGGTGGCTATTGCAGGTACCGTTCATAGTCGATGGATGTTTTTTCTTGAGTGGTGTATGAAAACTTTAAAGGGATTTGTAAGACAAAGAGCAAGACCAGAAGCAAGCATGGCAGAGGGATGGCTTGTGCAAGAGTAATTAGTATATATCACAGAGTTTCTTGCATCCACGGATCCTGATATGCCACAAGCTTGGCATAACAAGGATGATGATCGCATCGTTGGCGAGGTTCCCCAAGGAAAAGGGATTGAAAGAAAGATGAGCGAAGAGCAAATGGAGAAATTCAATAAGTTTTGTATCCTCAATAGCCCTGAGATGCAGAAGTGGATTGAGAGATATGAAGTGGCCAAAGCAGAAAGAATAAATGCAAGGACGAGATTCAGAGTAATGTACAGGCGATCGCAACCATATCCACGGGATCTAGCTCTTCTCCCCACTCACATGTCACTCTACAACTGGCTCTACATAAAGCCAAATGCGATGGAGAGACAATAAACGAGCGCGAGCGAGAGTTATCATCTGGATGTATGGTGCATGTAAGTTTCTTAACTTTTGACGTAATTAAGTAATTATTTGTGGCAATATACGCTATAAAATAGATGCATCTTCATTGTTATAATGATGCTCTTTTATAGTACAAAAAGTACAATGCATTATGGTCATATGGACAACATTTTCACGTAGAACGCATCGATTCAAAGAGAGTCACGTATGATTGTGGAGTCATGGCTAACTTCACACAAGATAGCCGAGCAAGTGCTTCAGATACCAATCTTCTCTCCTCACAGTTGGATTATTGTGGAACCATGCGCGACATCTATAAAGTTGATTTAAGACGATTTAGTATTTTCATTCTTGATGTAAAATGGTTTAGAACTATTTACAACGGTCCCCATGCGACAATGAGAAAAGATAGTAGCGCTTTCTTTGCAATAGATTCCACTAAACATTGGACCGATGAAAGTGATACTTTTGTTCTTCTCGAGCACTGTGAGCAGGTGCATACTAATGATTTAATTAATCAAAGCTTTTGTTTTTAAAGAGCCATTGATACATGTACTTGAGCATAATTTCATATATATAATTGACGACATTTGGCACCCATCTTCAATATAGGTGGTTTTTCATCCGGATCGTTTTGATCCAAGATGGTGGTACGTGATCCAAGTTGCACCACGAAGTAAGAAAATTTTTGAAGATCGAGATGTGGATATGGAGATGCCACTACCAGTGCCGGATCCAATTGATCCCAATGAATCTAGCGAAGAAGATGAAGATCACAATATGAGCCAAGAGGAAGATGTGCATAATGACATCGCACGGGAGGAAGATGGAGATCACGATATTGAGGAAGAAGACAACGATCATCAAGAATCACCACACTTTATTAAAGAAGATGATCAAGTACTTTTAGGTGAATGTACGATGCTAGAGTACGATGATGATATAGGAGATCAACTCGGTATAGAATTGGAGATAGACTTGTTTGGTGCCTTAGACTTGGCTCAAGATGAAACAGTTGATGTAAATGCTCTTAATTGATTTTTTTCATCGCAAACTTAGACATGAATATATGAGCTTCAAAGGCTTGATGTACATGCTCTCATATTTTTATTCTCTATTAGATCAAACATGTATGAAAATTTAAAAAAAATTATCATTGGAAAAAACTAACTTTTAAGGCCTATATGAGTAAAAAACCTCTCTGGAAAACGTCGCTATAAAATAGTATCTCAGTGTCGCTATATAGCGACACTCATAAGTCGCTATATAGCGACCTTTATAATGGTCCATTAGCTATTTACTCTATATTATAAATTTTTCATTACATCATACCTTTCCTACAAATGGTTTGGATTTTTAAGAAGCAAATTGGAAAGGTTGCCTCTTTAAAACAAATCTTGTTCCTTGACTAACGAACATGCCTCATGGATCTTGGATGCTATCCCAATTGTTAGAGCTAATTAATGCTAAAAACAAGGTTCTGGCCACCTGGTTAAACGTTGTTCAAGTGGAAGCTTTGTCCATTTTGAAGATTTGGCCATATGGTCAAACCTCGAGGTTCCTGTTTTATGTGGATGCACATCCACCAAAGTTTTTGCCACAAGGCAAAAAGTTTGCATCCCCATGTCCTTTGGAAACAGGATGTGACAAAGTTTTAGCCTTGCGGCATAAACCTTCTATAGGTTGCTCTCTTGTTTGGTCACATGGTCAAAGTTGACATTAGGTGAAACCTTGTTCAAGTTGCTCTCTTGTCTAGCCATATGGACAAAGTTTTAATAGGGTGAAACCTTATTCAAGTTGCTCTCTTTTATGGCCATTGTGGATATTTAGGCCTTGTTCAAAACCTAGCAATTGAAGAAGCTTTGGCCATTATGAAGATTTGACCATTTGGTCAAACCTTCTCTCAGTTCTTATTGTATGTGTGTGCACATCCACCAAGGTTTTTGCCTCAAGGAAGAAACTTTGCATCCCCATCCTTTCAATATAGGATGTGACAAAGTTACTATGTTTTTCCATCTAACCATAGTATGACTCTCCTTTCTCTCCAACTATCTCGTGCATTAATGAAATCATAATTTTCAAGCATCTCATTACATTGCATTGCTGCCCCATCACCATTGCTTAGGTTAGTTCTTCCATTTTCATGGCCAAAAGAATTTTGTTGTGTACCATCATTGGTTTTTAGTACCTTCATTACGTTTTCACTACTCCACTTGACAAAACTACCAATAGCTTTAGCGTTTTTTCTTAGGTATATAGCTTACGAAATAACTAGGTTCAACCCTGAGTCTTTCATTTGGTTGGTGTTGTAGCTTATATGATAGAATAATCACTTAGGCTTTGACAGATGGTCATTTATTTGGCTTTCGGTGTCATTGTAGCTTATCATAAAATATAATAGTCTAGGCTTGGTCATTTATTTAGCTTGCATATAAATTGATTGTATATGTTATTTGGTCTAAAATGCTTATCTAGTATAATTAGGATGGATATGTTGTGGTTTGTACATTCCAATCACACACAAATATCAAATTAATTGCAAATAAGACGTAAAACATGAAGATTTGAATTGGTTATTGATACTCTATAAGTACATATATGATGATGCACTTAGTTGTATGATGATGTTGCACTATGTTATTGTAAGCAAGGGGATTAGGTGGAATAGGGGAAGCTACATAATTAAGAAAGAGAGAGGAAGGGAGTGACAAGGGCAAGTGCGCATGTGAGAGAGAGAGAGAGAGAGAGAGAGAGAGAGAGAGAGAGAGAGGGAGAGAGAGAGAGAGAGAGAGAAAACCCATCGCATTGCCTATTATTTTAGTTGGCATCTCTCTTTCATGTGTAGATTAGATATCTTACATTTTGAATCTTATATTGTCGGGTGGTAGCAAGCTAAGGGTGTCCACTTCCGGACCACTTTCGGGTGAGTGTGACATCCGCTTGAGTGAAAATACAAAGGTTTTGCTTCGGTCTGCAATACCTCGACCGAGGTATTAGTTCCAATGAAAATCACACACGAGGACAACCGAGCCAAGCCAATACCTCGATCGAGGTGCTGGGCTTTTTTCCTCGGACCGAGCCTATACCTCGATCGAGGTTTGCCGGCAAGCCACCTATACATGCCACATCTACCTCGTTCGAGGTATCATGGCAATCCAGCTACACCTTGATCGAGGTAATGTGGAATGTCCAGCATACCTCGATCGAGGTATGTGACATCTGACAGGGCAGCTGACATACCTCGATCGAGGTATGCTAGACCGATGACTTGGCTGCATGTCGAATACGTCAATCGAGACATGTGGCATCCGGCTGTTGCCGACATACCTCGATCGAGGTATTGTGGCATGTCAATACCTCGATCGAGGTAGATGTACCGAGATGTATGGGCATGTCACAATACCTCGATCGAGGTATCGTGGCATGTCTATACCTCGATCGAGGTAGATGTACCGAGATGTGTGGGCATGTCGATCGAGGTATCGTGGCATGTCTATACCTCGATCCGATATGTATGTTACATGCGAAATACCTCGATCGAGGTAGGGAAACCCTAAATTTTCTTATAAAAGGAGAGCGACCCCCCTCATTCTGCATACCTCGATCGAGCTCCTCCTCATCGACCGATTTCGGATTTGAGGGACGTCGACGGAATTGCGCCAGCGACGGAGAGCGACCGATGGACATCGACGGAGATGGATGGAGCGGGAGAGTCCAAGTAGGGTTTTTTTTATGTAGCATTTTTTTTAAAACTAAAATTTATTTAAATTTTAGTTTATAGGAATAATTATAAAAAAATTCTAAATTTCAAATGCATTTTAATGTTTTTTTGAAATTTTTGAATCACGACATTTTTTATTTAAAATGTGAAAATGAATTTTTTTTAAAAAAAAAAATAGAGCTATTTTTATTAAATAAAAAAACGTTCATAGGAATAATTATAAAATATTTCTAAATTTCAAATGCATTTATAAATTTGTTTTAAATTTTTGAATTACGACATTTTTAATTTTAAATGTGAAAATGTAAAAATTATTGTTTTTTAAAATCATCTTTGAAAATAAAGAGATTAAAGTTATTTTTTAAATTAGAGCTATTTTTATTTAAATAAAAAAACGTTTAAATTTTAGTTCACAGGAATAATTATAAAATATTTTTAAATTTGAAATGCATTTTAAAGTTTTTTTTATATTTTTGAATTACGACATTTTTAATTCAAAATGTGAAAATGTAAAAATTTTGTTTTTTAAAATCATCTTTGAAAAAAAAGAGATTAAAGTTATTTTTTAAATTAGAGCTATTTTTATTTAAATAAAAAAACGTTTAGATTTTAGTTCATAGGAATAATTATAAAATATTTCAAATTTCAAATGCATTTTAAATTTTTATTTAAAATGTGAAAATGTAAAAATTAGGTTTTTAAAAATCATCTTTGGAAAAAAAGAGATTAAAGTTATTTTTTTAAATTAGAGCTATTTTTATTGAAATAAAAAAACGTTTAAATCTTAGTTTATAGGAATAATTATAAAATATTTCTAAATTTGAAATGCATTTTAAAGTTTTTTTAAATTATTTTTGGAATTACGTAATTTTTTATTTAAAATGTGAAAATATAAATATTTTCTTTTTAAAATCATCTTTTAAAAAAAAGAGATTAAAGTTATTTTTTAAATTAGTGCTATTTTTATTTAAATAAAGAAACGTTTAAATTTTAGTTTATAGGAATAATTATAAAATATTTCTAAATTTGAAATGCATTTTAAAGTTTTTTTAAATTATTTTTAGAATTACGTAATTTTTTATTTAAAGCCTGAAAATGTATATATTTTGTTTTTTGAAATCATCTTTTAAAAAAAAGAGATTAAAGATATTTTTTCTATTAGTGTTATTTATATTTAAATAAAAAAACGTTTAAATTTTATTTTTAAAAATGATCTTTAAAAAAAAAGAAAAAAAGAGTTTAAGTTAGTGAAGTTTTTATTTAAATGTCAAAAAGTATATAATTTATTTTTTAAAATAATCTATTTAAAAAAATTTATAACTGAAGTTTACAAATTACTAAAGTTTTGAATTTAATATAACGTTTAAATTTTGTTTTTAGAAATCATGTATCAAGAACAAGAAAATAAGAATTTTGTTAAAATAAGAAAATCATGTATTAAAAACAAGAAAACAAGAAAACAAGAACAAGAAAAAGAGAGATTAAAGTAGGTTTTATATTATTTTTGAAATTGGTGCTATTTTTATTTAAATAAAAAAACGTTTAAATTTTAGTCTTCAAAACCATCTTTTAAAAAATCATCTTTTATGTGGAATATTATAGATTATATAGTTGGTTAAGAGTTGTTTCATAATTTAGGTAGAGTAAGTAGGCTGTATAAAACACCACATGGGCATTATCCCTAAAACACCACACCACATGGGCAAAGACCCCAACACTAGAGTGGTTAGATGCATAAGCGTATGGCTAATTGGATCTTCTAAATGCACCAGCGCATCGAAAACACATACGTAATTTATGATTGTCCAAAGGTCTCCTCTCTCCCCAAGCATGGGAACCAAGTGATGATCTATAGGAATGGCCACTAGTTGAGGTGGATTGCCCAACCAAAATAGATAATATTGAAAAGGCTTAATTATTTTCTCAAAGTTCTTGCTTTAAAAGGTCTATAGTGTCAACCCGCTCTCTTTTTTAATGTGTAGTCCGAGAAATACTAGATGCGCCTTGCTTGTGTATCGTTCAAAGTAATGTATTAGGTATCCTTCTATCTCCTCCATATCTATTGCAAACCCAAGGCAGTAAAGCATTCAAAGAATGTCTTATTAACCAAACCTCTCCACTATCTGTCCTTAGTATAGGGGCCATAAGTAGACAATGTGGTCCTTACACCACATGTGGAAAAGTTTCATATTGGATAAAAAGTAAAAAAAGGGAAACATATAAGGAAAAAATATTTGAGACATCTAAGTTTAAAAATGCAACAACTAGAGTTTGAAAAAATTTTAATCAAAATTAAGAATTTTTAATAATATTGAGTTTGATAAACATAATATTGAGCCACACATTTGGCCCATCTACCGGTAGGTGCATAGGATGATCCCAACGACATCCTACCTCATCAAGGAGTACGTACAAATAGTTTTCATTATGTAAATAGATTATAAGTCATATTGAATAGAATATTATTTTCATTACCCAAATAGAATATTAATTTCCATGTGTTTTTTCTGTGCATGCGCTAGCCAGCGCACAGGTTCTGGCATCACTATTCGTATGCAGATAGAGATGCTGAGAGCTGAGATGAGGGCACTGCAGGATGCTAGGGCACCCCCTCACTTGGTTGCGAGTCTAGATTCAGTTATTGAGGCTCTGGGTCGATTGGACACAGTTGAGGACATTGTGGATAGCTTTCAGGCACAGGCTGAGGCAGAGATCACTGATGATGGCTTGGATTGGAGAGCCATTCGACAGTTGTTTGAGCGTGAGTCACATCACAGGCAGGCCTTAGAGGATATGTTTTGGGATGGTCACACTGAGGCGATGCGACCACGATCAGCAGGGCTCCCCTTGCATATTTTACGTTGTAGGCACCCCATCATAGCAACACACATTTATCCGAGATATCTCGCTGCGAATGGTGGTCAATTGCCTCACAACCGTCAGATAGCCAGGTCATTTGCCATGCAGCTATATGCTGAGTTTATGCTTGGTCATCGGGTAGACTACCTTAGTACCCGTCCAGGATCAGCAGGAGTGGGACATGGTAGGATGGGGCATCAGGAGCGTCAGATTGCAGGTGTTCAGCGTCGACGCGAGGCACCAGAGTTGCACACCATCCCTGCACTGGCATTGCGAACTGTTGGAGGACAGATTAGGGGGATGTTCATTCAGTGGCATCATCCTTGCAGCACATGGTCTCTGCCCTATTGAGATCACTTTCGATTCCACCTCCCCCACCTCGATCATCGATGGAGCCTCCCACATCTACACCACCTCCCACATCTACACCGCCTTAGCATGAGTTGGAGGCTCGAGATGCACGGATTGCAGAGTTGGAGGCATTGTTGGCCGAGTCTAGGGAAGAGGTTAGTTATTTTGATTATGTTAGTTTATTTTTTTGTAGCGTGTTTTGAACTGAAGTTTTTTGGTTAATTCTCACCATGTATGCGACATGTTTGCATTGCAGGCACATCTATTACGTCAGGATATGGAGTCTCGTGTACGACTGTTGCAGACAGATTTGGAGGAGCAGAGGATTCGGACATGCATAGCATACCATCATGCGGAGCACTATATTTGCAGTTGAGGCATATTAGTCGTGATCGATCTCACCATAGGATCGACCCCAGCATGGCCCTATACCCCGCTCCTCCTGTAGATGTGCCGACTAGGACACCCATAGATGCAACAGTCATAGCCAGGCCTCCTACTGCCACTTGTGTCCTTTGCCACGAGGAGTTTGACACCGTAGGGTGGTTTGGACTAGGGTACGGCCACATCGCACATCTCCATTGCATGACCCGCCACATGCTGGCACGATCAGTGTGCCCTGTATGCTTTGCTGACATTGATGTGGCCACATACAGAGGACTAGGCATGGATGATCTATATCCTGGTCATCGTCAGGCCATTGATCCATTCGCCCGCGTAGTCTTGACAGAGCACTACAGGGAGGAGGCATAGAGAGTGTTGCTGATGCAAGAGGGTGCTGATACATCGGTGGTTGCAGTGTGCATTCCACGATGCTTTTCATATGGTGATTTCATGCCAGGTGACGAGGCACGAGCAGAGGAGGCATGCCGTATTGAGCAAGAGGTAGAGCTGTAGACATCATTGCAGCAGTGGGTGGAGTAGCATCTTGGGCGGCAGCGTCTTCTACATGTAGAGACGATTACTCATGCTGGATTTGAGGCACGAGTATTCGCAGATGCACGGCTATGGGAGCTGAGACGCGCATACATAGAGGAGGCGAGGGAGGTAGAGATTGCAGTGGTGGTGCGTGCAGCATGCCCTCCTCTTCACATCAGGATGAGGCTGGCCCATCTCATGCAGGTGATGAGGCTGGCCCATCTGATCCGGCTTTGCCTGAGGGCACACAGCGGATGGTTGGGCAGCGGGTCATACAGGAGCCACATCAGCATTCCACTAGAGGATCATATGTGGAGTTATCAGATTCTGATTCAGGATTATTGTTTAGGCTTCACACATTTCTTGTTTAGGGATGCACTTCTGCACAATGATGATGATGATGTACAGATTCATTTTGGTACTTTCATGATATTGTTCTTACTTTTATGATGTATGAGCATTTTCGTACTTTCATGATGTTCTTCACACTTTATTTATCTCAGTTTATAGTTTGTTTAAATGTAACATAAACTTTTAAAATTAGGAGTATGATTTTGAATTTCGAATATCTCAATTCACACATCTAATACATAAGGTATTTAAAAAAGAATGCCATGTGAAGTAATTGTAAACATTAAGCATTGAAAAAGTGTTCAAGTTCCAACTTTATCATTTTGAATATCATATTGAATTTCGTATATATCAATGCTTGCAATTATTACACTAAACCTAAGAGCCGTGCGAAGTTTCATCCCCATCTGCGTATTTAAAATTAAGAGTATGATTTTGAATTTCAAATATCTCAATTCACACATCTAATAATAATGTATTTTAAAAATAATCCGTGTGTCGTAATTGTAAACATTAAGCATTGAAAAGGTGCTTGCAAAAATGTGTGCATTATACCTTCCACGTGGCGCAAACCAAATCAGTTGGAGACCAAATCTTGCGTGGATGTATTTCTAGGATAGCCTAAGAGCCATGTGAAGTTTCCTCCCCAACAGGGTTTAGGATTTAGGGTTCAGGGTTTAGGGTTTAGGGTTTAGTCGTGCTAGTAGGGATTATAAAAATGTATGCATTATACCTTCCACATGGCGCATACCAAATCAGTTGGAGACCAAATCTTGCGTGGATGTACGTCTAGGGTAGCCTAAGAGCCGTGTGAAGTTTCATCCCCAACAGGGTTTAGGATTTAGGGTTCAGGGTTTAGGGTTTAGGGTTTAGTCGTGCTAGTAGGGATTGTAAAAATGTATGCATTTTACCTTCTACGTGGCACAAACCTAATCAGTTGGAGACCAAATCTTGCATGGATGTACGTATAGGGTAGCCTAAGAGCCGTGTGAAGTTTCATCCCCAACAAGGTTTAGGATTTAGGGTTTAGGGTTTAGTCATGCTAGTAGGGATTGTAAAAATGTACGCATTTGTCCTTCCACGTGGCGCATACCAAATCAGTTGGAGACCAAATCTTGCGTGGATGTACGTCTAGGGTAGCCTAAGAGTCATGTGAAGTTTCATCCCCAACAGATAAGTCCACGTGCATATTTCATTAGTACGTGTGCCATTTTTCATACGTAGTCGTGATAGTAGGGATTGTAAAAATGTATGCATTTGTCCTTCCATGTGGTGCATACCAAATCAGTTGGGCACCAAATCTTGCGTGGATGTATGTCTATGGTAGCCTAAGAGCCGTGCAAAGTTTAATCTCCAACAGATAATTCCACATGCATATTTCGTTAGTACATGCACCATTTTTCACACATAGTCGTGCTAGTAGGGATTGTAAAAATGTACGAATTATGCCTTCCACATGGCGCAAACCAAATCAGTTGGAGACCAAATCTTGCGTGGATGTACGTATAGGGTAGCCTAAGAGCCGTGTGAAGTTTCATCCCCAACAGATAAGTCCACGTGCATATTTCATTAGTACGTGCGCCATTTTTCATATGTAGTCGTGCTAGTAGGGATTGTAAAAATGTACGCATTTGTCCTTCCACGTGGCGCACACCAAATCAGTTGGGAACCAAATCTTGCATGGATATATGTCTACGGTAACCTAAGAGCCGTGCAAAGTTTAATCTCCAAGAGATAAGTCCACATGCATATTTCGTTAGTACGTACACCATTTTTCACACGTAGTCATGCTAGTAGGGATTGTAAAAATGTACGCATTATACCTTCCACGTGGCGCATACCAAATTAGTTGGAGACCAAATCTTGCGTGGATGTATGTCTAGGGTGGCCTAAGAGTCGTGCGAAGTTTCATTCCCAACAAATAAGTCCACATGCGTATTTCGTTAGTACATGCGCCATAGCTTTGCCATAGTCGTGCTAGTAGGGATTGTAAAAATGTACGCATTGTACCTTCCACGTGGTGCATACCAAATCAGTTCAGACCAAATCTTGCATGGATGTATGTCTAGGGTGGCCTAAGAGTCGTGCAAAGTTTCATCCCCAACAAGTAAGTCCACACACGTATTTCGTTAGTACGTGCGCGAATTTTCTTAGTCACATTTTTAAAATGTCCTAAAGCACAAAACAAATTACAACATTACTACTAATAAACAATTTTTTGTTTTACAAACACACCAAATCCCATTGAGAAGACATTGGACATCATGTATAAAATAGAATCTAATACAATGATGTGTATGAACGTGTATACAGCCATCATAGTGAAATACAAAATATGAGTCCATGAAAATTACAATGGTACGGTCACACAGTGAGCCTATACATATCGAATACAAAAAAGTATAATCAACTAGTGATACCCAATAAAAATCAATCTGATCAACTGATGATCTCAAATGGCCACCTACGATCATGCTATGAGCATTGAAGTGCATCCCATGCCCATCCAGTGTATCCTCATTCAGCACACTCTTCAGCATAGAGCATCGCAACAAGTAATAATCCACACCTCCTCATTGCCCTCCGAAGCAATAACCGTGAAGATATCACCAATATGCAAAATATCTGTAAGCTGGTCATAATCTCTAGAGGAATTGAATCCCGCATCCTGATCATCATGTACCTCCTCCCAAGGCTGGAAGGGAGAAAGCACTCACCGTACCCATGGATCGGCCCATGGTATCATGGAGCACCCTCCCCAATCATCATCAATGCATGTAGAGCAAAAGCATGCAAACCGTCGAGAAAAGATCGCGGGGTGAGACTCACCTACGCTCCTGATGGAATGGAAATCAAGAGTGCCAGGCACAGAGCGACAATCAAAAGGCCTAGACCGATCAAGACTCCCAATGTCCATGCACCAAAAATATCAGCTCACCACCCTATCATCACGCGACTGAAACGAGGAGATAGCACTAGTGGCTGCACCACCGCACCACCTCATGTGCATCCTTGAAGCGATCGGCACTGTGACGCAATTGATATCGACGCAAAGCACGCTTCACGCAAGCACCTGCACCATCGTGCTCTCCCTTACCGTGCCCTATCTCGAAGTAGCTCCATGTGATCGGAATTCCTGTCTCACGGTGCCATCTGCAGAACTAATAAAATTGTCTAGCGGATTTGAACTGACCACCGCAGCCATCTGACCAGATCCAGTGCCGCTGCCATGTGACACCATGATCCCTCAAGAAACTATCATGCAAAGTGAAGCAATGCTACACAAAATGGGCATCATGCGATCGATCATCACTAATGTAGAAGTGATACTCTCGCACAATGACGCGTGAGTCCATGGTGCTATCAATGCCATCCACATGAGCCTGTGCATGACGATAGCTAATGTCCACAAATATAGCAACTTGTAATATGGCATTGAAAAAAAATATGACTATTGAAATAATTCAATATAATGAGGCGGGGAAAAAATCAATACTCAATCACACGTCACCTGTTCGGAGAAATAATACTTCGATTGGATCTCATGCTATGGTACAAAGGTGTAATTCTCTGCAAAGTCCACCACTGAGACAACCACCCCTGTAGGAAATGTCCTTAAACATGCACGGAACTGACGATCCTCCCATTTCGCAGTGTGCAAGTGGCATATGTAGTGGTATAGCTTCCCTCGAAAACTGTCAATGAATACAACACGTGGTGTCTCCTTCCCCACAAGCTGCAACCTCCTCGACTGTGCACTACCATTTAATGTCAAGGTACAGTACTCATACTGCTGCCAACGAACCATCTACACATCACAAGTATCTAGTGCAACTCGTGGCACTCTAGCAAAGTCACCACACAAAGTACATGTGCCTTCCACACAATCAAGGGAGTGGAATAAAGCATCACCATCTCGTGTACACAATATGGAATGAATGAAGTCGCGAGGGCTAGTAGGAACCACTCCCCTATGACCATCAAGGGAACGGAATACGTCATACATCAATCCAAAATCCACATGGTAGCGACAACAGCATGTGTCACGCTCCTGAGAGCATCACACAAACCATGGCCTGCATCGCTCAAATGACCTCTGCCCAATCTTGAACTCTGGGTGCGCCTCTACAAACTGAGTGTACAACTTAGTCTCGGTACACTCCAAAAAACATGCACCATGCTCAATGTACACACCGCGTGACACCCTCTTCCGCAATGCCTTCTTGAACACTGGGGATGCTCTGCAATGCTCCTCCCAAAACTGTTGTAAAAGGGACCTAGTGGAATCATCCAACAATCGATCGCTGCGAGGTGCACGACCACTCGAAGCCCAAAGAGCATCAGTCTCACTATCCTCTAGACTCTGCCTCCTAATGATGCCTGCTCACAATGTGCGTGGTGCAATCTAAAGAAGACGTGAAGCGGTACGCACATGGCCTATCATATGAGGTCTACTAATGGCAGCCACAATAGCACGACGTGCTGCCAAGGCATCACTGGAGTTCCTATGCTTAATAGAAGCATAGGAATGTCGAACACTACTAAGGACCTCGCTAGATACAACCCTATCTCTACGTGCACCAAGACCAGCAAGCCTCATACACTCTACCAAGTCAGGGTGATCAATCAGGGACGTGAGAAGAGAAGACTGCAAAGCTAGCGTGAGGTCACAAAAAAAAGACTGCACAATCTTGCTAGTACGACGACGGATAGTGGACTTCGGCAAGTCACATCGTGAAGCAACACTGCTACTGCAAGGTGGGGCAAGGGGATCAATGGGAGATGGTAGGGTGGACGGGGGAAGGAAGGCGCCAAGCGGAGCAAGGGGAGGGGGAGGGGGAGGGGGAGGGGGGAGGGTGGAGGGGGAAGAGGTAGAGGTGGAGGCCAAAATGTACGTGGCTAGGGGAAGGGCGGAGGCTAGAGGTAGGGGAGCAGATGAGGATGGGGGGACAATGGAGGTGGGGGTGGGGGTGGAGGTGGGGGTGGAGGTGGGATGTAGAGGTAGAGCTGGAGGTGGATCAGTGGTGGCAGCGCGAGCTCAAGCTCTAGAGGCTCTCTTGCGCTCACGAGCCTTCCGCTTGCGCTCCTCGTCAATGACATTTGGGGGGGGTTCCTACATCTTTCACGTCTACTAGCTCTACGGCTTTGAGAACCCATTCTCAATGAAAGTAGGATGGAAGGTGTGACAAAGTGATGAGGAGGCAAGAATGGCTAAGAATGGGTGAAATGAACCAAAACGTGGTGTCTTATAGAGAGCCTCAACTCATCCACTAGATTGCTCTTCATTATTATTGGTGGAGAGGTGCTAAGATTGAAACTAATTGGCTAAGTTTTGGTGCTAAGATTGAAACTAATTGGCTAAGTTTTGTCATATACCTCGATCAGACCATATACCTCGATCGAGGTATTCAATGCATTACGCATGTATAAACCTCGATCGAGGTATCCCTGGGTATCCTCGGTCATATACCTCGATCGAGGTATTGTATGCCTCACGCAGGTCATATACCTCGATCGAGGTATTCTATGCCTCGCACATCGTCATGTGTATACATCTGGCTGATGTGGCACCATGCATGGTCATGATGTGGTAATATACTCTCTTCCATGACATTGAAAGGTGATGTGGCATGATGAGTTGGCATTCATGAGGTGGTAGATTGACATGGCAAATTGAGGTGGAGGGATTGGTGACGTGGCAAGGTTGAGGAGGTATGCCAAGGTGGCAAGGTGTGATCACATGGCTCATGATGTGGAATGATGAGGTGGCATGTGGCAGCATGTGTGGCAATGTAAGGTGACATGGCAAGGAGTGATGTCACATCTCCTTGATGAGATGGCACCATGTGGTCTAACAACGTGGCATGGATTTGATGACTCAGTCTTCCACATGGGCAGCATGCAGACTCCAAAGGCTTGCCACTAGGGTCGGTGATGCTCCTAGCCTACCTCACCAAGCCTAATACCAAGCCTACCTTGTCTTGGTATTAGGCTTGGGTGGCCCTTTTTCCCCCACAAAAGGGAGATTTCATTGTTGGAGGACATATCGTACGTTTCCCTTACTCAAATTTAACCAAAATTTTTTCCTCTTATTCATCATGCAGAGGACTAAAAATATTGACATTTTTGAAATGTTTGGTCATGTTTGAGAATTACTAGATTTATTTTTAATATTCTTTATTGATCCTCTCAAGAGTAAAAGTAAAAATTAAACTTCAATCTTCCTAAATCTAATCGTTGGATTTGGGATTTGATGATTCAACCACACACCCTTATGTGCCTACTAACCTTCCACCGAATTGGATTTGCTTCATTATTCAAAATACTAAAAAAATGTGGTGTGCTACTAAAATGCATGTATTTTATGACTTTATTTATTATAAATAATTATTTATAATTAGATAAATCATTCAAAAAATTACCAATAAATCAAGTTAAGCTCTACATAATGCAAAGAGACCACTTACAAAGTTTCAATAACATTTAATCTAAAATGAGTGAGAAATTTAGAATTTAATATGGCACTCTCTGTTCGTGACAAACGTGTGACCACCCTGGAACCATGCCGTGTGACACAAAGAAATTTTTTGTGTGTGCATCAAATTTTCGATCAGACTATACGATTGTGTGCACAATAGCAAGTATGATGTTGTGTCAGAAGACTTCAAAGACTAGATCCATAGGGAAATAGGTGAGATTTGCATTTTTGTGTGCTAAAAAGCTTGTTTTTCCACCTCCTAGATTAGGGAGTGAACAAAAAGTGGACACCCTTAGCTTGCTACTTCCCTGTCTTCAATGTGATTCCAAAAGTCGTAATGTATCTCTTACATAAGGACTTTTAAAATTCCTTCAAGGAAAAAATATATTTACATTATGGGATTTATAGATTTTGTAAAATTTTATAGAGGGGGTGTAAGGAAATGCTAAAAAAGGTTACATAAGGATTTAGAAAAGAAGGCTTAAACACAGATGATATAGACATATTTCACTAAGTGACCCCCCCAAGTTGTTGCATGACTCTATGTGTGAAGTATTATGGGATAGGAAGAATCTCACCTTGTTGAAGCCTAATTATCTAGCTAAATGAGGCTCTGCTTTTCTAGTAGTAAGCCATCCTAAATGCTACAAGCTTGCAACTTCACATATTCTGACAAAAGTAACCATCAGCTTTGAGGATATAGCATTGTCAAGAAATCCTCAGAACACTTACTAGCTCAAAGTAGAAAGTTGGATAACACGAATTCTAAAAATGAAATGCCAACCTTGTATGTGGATGAAAAATTTAATAGTTCTTGGGTGGCCTTGCGTTGTCTCATCATGGAACCACCTTAATATCTTAAAGCACTCATAGCTTGGACTCAAATCTACCATCATGGTATTTATTTTGCCTTGATGCATAAAGTATAGTATCTCTTCTTATGAGACTTATTAGCTTTCATAATATCAATTATGTCTACCTCCCTCAATGATATGAAGCTAAAGCCAACTATGGCCCAAAACCCCTACATTTACACAATTATGCCTTGAGTGTACTACATTACATGGCATATCTATCACATGGCTCCGCAAGCTCATAATAGTTGTCTAAATTTAAGATATTTATAATGGCTAGGTGTTCAAATGCTATTGACTTTTTTGCATTATATGGCTTTTCCAAAAAAGTAGTTACTATTAAAAGGCTCCATAAATAGGACACAGTTTATGCCATAATAAAGGGCCACCTTAATCTCATTATATGGGTGTGATCCCACCTCAATTGCCCTTGTACACTTGTCATGCTCTCGCAAATCAATAAAAGTGACTATTGACCATTGAATAGCCCTATCCAACAATGACAAACCTAATGGAGAAAATTTGGCATGAGTTAAGGGGCCTCCAATGTTCTACTAAAATTACGCACACCTACTTGAGGGCCTTCTTCATTCCTTGATTGGTTGAAAATTAAAAAGGATTGAAGAAATGGAATTGACACTTATGGGACTAGTGCATGGTGGTCTTAAAACATTTAAATTAGCCACATTAGTGTCTTTATTCTGAATGAATTACAAAATATCAATTTATGCATGTACGAGCTTATTGAATAATATAAAACTATTTATAATTTTGCATTGCTTCTTTTTCCATACAGTTTCTTGGTATAAGGCTCTTAAGCATGTCAAAGGTCATTGCATTTCATAATCCACCTCATCAAACATGTTAGCATGCTCTTTGGCCTATTTGGTTTTTCAATATTTTAGACCACATTGCACTTGCTTTGGGGGAAATTGTGTGGGTCTCGGCGGTGACTCACGTGTTGTGGGGATGTTGAAGAGATTTTGTTGGAGCCTCCACTCCAAGATACTCCTTGTGAGTGTTAGATATCAATGCTCCACTCTCATGTAACTATGCAGGAACCAACTAACTCTACTTGTAAGCCCCCCATATGAGGAGAAGGCACTTGAGTAGCTTGGTTATCCAGTAGGTCCTAGATTGGACACCAGATGGGGGCCATGTGTGGCCTGATGGCTGGACGGCTTCAGATAGAGTTGGCACAATGTAAACTAGGCTACATGCAAGTGCGGGAAGGCATCCCTTGACTGACCGCACTGAGGGTAGACGGAGCATTTCCTAGGGCAGCCCACTCTCGAGTTACGGGGCCCGTTTGGAGCCTCAGATGATACTAGATGGCTCTGGGCCGAATGGAGCCTGTAGGTTAGTTGCTCTGTTTTGTGCACTGGTTCTATCGTATGGTCGGTGGCCTATTTCGGGACCGACCCCCAATCGACAATTTTGGGCGGACTGGATCGGTCACCCAATTGAGCCTAACCGACTGCGACTGGTGGCTATATGAGAGCAAGCCCGTGAAGCCCATTTCATCACTGGCTACAACAACCCTAATTCCTTAGCATCCAGCCTCCGTCTTCTATTGTTTCCAGCATGCCATCGAAGCTTCTTTCACAGGAGCGCATGGGTGGGAGGCAGTGCCATCTATTGTATCAGTTCTACAGTAATCAAATTTTTTGATTCTCCATACTATCTTTTTTTCTCTCTTGCATACGACAGATCTTGTTATCTGTTGAGCACAGACGTTATATTATTTTCTTACATGGTATCAGAGCCTAGACTCTAGCAAGAAGATTTGGTAGTGTGTTTCTGTTTGCGAGCAGATTGTGAGAGATGGCCCAGCCCGCAAGACTGCGAATCCCACTGTTCAGTGAAAGTGGAAAGTTGGACAGCAGCTCCAACTATCCACTCTGGAAGTTCAAGATGAAGACCATCCTAAGAGCATACGAGCTTTGGGACACTACTACTGGGGTGGACGTGAGGCCGGTTGTGAGACCGGATCTAGCCAATGCAGGACAATAGATAGTACCAACTACGGATGAGATTCTCGTGTGGACAAGAAGAAATGCAAATGCGCTGTGTTCTATTATCTGTAGTGTTAGTGATTCTGTCATGGCGTTAATTCAACATGTCACCACAGTGGAGGAGGCATGGACGGTCTTGAAAAATTAGTACGAGACCACGAATTAGATGCGGATTCAGAATCTGGAGACTCAAATCGTGAATGAGAAGTTGTCTGAGTCTGAAGCGGGAGAGAAGTTCATCACCAGGGTGAAGAATCTGCGCGATCAGATGATTGCGATTGGCATCACCATCACCAGCGAGAATCTAGCACCAAGGTGCATACGGATTCTCCCACCAAAGTACGACGGTCTTGTTACGGCACTGAATACGCAGAACAGAAATCCACCCCTCAACTTTGAGGATTTCATCGCGATGCTTCTGGAGGAGGAGATGCGTCAAAAGATGAGGACTGGAGAAGATTCGGCTTTCTGGATCGGATCAAAGAAAGGTAAGGGTAAGGACTCTAGTAACCCATCTTCTTCTGATGATAAAAAGAGAAAGAAGAAGATCAAGTGCTTCTATTGCAACAAGGCAGGGCACAAGCAGAATGAGTGCTGAAAGAAGATTGCAAATGAGAAGAACGGAGTAAAGAAAGAGTCCACCAACAGCGCGCAAGCAGTACCAGTAGAACTGTTCATCGCAATTGAGGATATTTGCATGGAGGCAGTGTGAAGATAGTGGGAGAGAGGGAAGGAGTCTCACTTGTGGCTTTCTCACATGCACAATGGGGGAATACACACAAAGGTGGAGGCTGAAAACAGTTTTCCTCTTCTTAGTTGTGAAAGCCAAAAAGAACTCTAGTACAAAGAAATAGAAGAACCCTATATGTGGGTCTCAAACCAAACTCAACTAACTAAGGTGGCATACTAACTGAGCCACAAACTAGTGTAGATAAGGATAGATGTCATCCAGCTATTATTCGTGGGCGGTGTACCAACCGCATCTGTAGATAACAAGTCGGTGACATAAATACACAACGGTCACCCTGGCATATCGCGAGTGGAGCTCGAAGATAGTGGGAGAGAGGGAAGGAGTCTCACTTGCGGCTTTCTCACATGCACAATGGGGGAATACACACAAAGGTGGAGGCTGAAAACAGTTTTCCTCTTCTTAGTTGTGAAAGCCAAAAAGAACTCTAGTACAAAGAAATAGAAGAACCCTATATGTGGGTCTCAAACCAAACTCAACTAACTAAGGTGGCATACTAACTGAGCCACGAACTAGTGTAGATAAGGATAGCTGTCATCCAGCTATTATTCGTGGGCGGTGTGATGGAATGTAATGCTCAGTCCTTCTTCGATTCCCCAGAATCATCATCTTGAGGGAAGGCCTACTTCATGATGTTGATCTTGAGGGAAGGTGTTGAGAGTTCACGCTCAACATCATGTGATCATGTGTGCATAGCACCATCACGTGATCATATGTGCATAGCACTAACCTTATAGAGTGCTATAAAGGAAAGGGTTAGATCCCCTAACCCTAACCCTAAAAGGGTTTGTATATATTCTATTTTTTCAACTAATTCTAGTGTACAGTTAGTCATTTGTGGTGTGCTCTCTAGCTGTGCCCTCTCTCCTCATCTCCACTCTTCTCCTCTCCCCTCTTCATATTTTGTCATGGTATCAGAGCTCCCTTGTCTTCCGTTGAGACATTGAGATTCTTGAGAGTGTGAAGAGATTTCTGTGAGAAAGAGGTACCGAGAGAAAGAAAGGTTGATTGAGAGCATATAGTTCTTTGCGAGACTATTGAGAGTTTGTGACATTTCTCAGATTTCACAGAGTTCTTCATCCTTCTTTCCTCATTGTGAGTGGGAAAACTATAGTTGAGGGAGAGATCCTAAGCTTCTTGCATTCGGAGCTTATTGAGCTACAGCAAGCTTTTGCTTGTCAACAAGATGTCTACGTCATCTAAGAGCTCTCGGTGGCTCATCTACGACGTCAGAGGCTCCATCAACTTTGCCGTCAATATCCTTCTATAGCAAGGCCTCTAGTTTGTGCTCCCGGCTGGCAAAACGACGGCCACTCACAGCTCACAGCTCACAGTCTTCAATAGACTCCAAAGGCTGCAGCAACAAAGCACAGCGCCTTCGACAGCCACTCCAACAAGTGCTTGCACAGTCTCCTACTCCAGACTGCACTGCTGCTCCCACACCTGCGACAGACGAACAGCCGCTTCCGTCCAGCCTCTGGAACAGCATTGACGTGAAGGTAGAGGACACCTTGGAGTTGATGAAGGGCTCGAATGTTGGTGAGCCAGGCGTCGAGTGGAAGCCATTGTCTCCAAGCCTACGCGGCTCCTCCATGACTCCTACGCCATCGACTCTGCCTTGACGGACAACAACGCCTCCTAAGGCCTTTTGTTAAGGTCTAAGCACACGACGCTAGCAGTAGACGATGCCACAAGCAGCGCCGACCTCACGTGACCTCTAGCCAAGCGCACGACGACCGGCCTCTCCAACGAGACGAACCTCCAAAGCCGCCTCCAACGGTTGGCGTAGGCTGTGCCTTGGACGCGCCGTTGCAGCTCCAAGACCATGCGAGGGTCCAGCTCAATGGCAATCACCTTCTTAGCCACCTCCAAAAGCTTCATCGTAAGGTTACCGGTACCAGGCCCAATCTCCAGCACAACGACTACGTAGCTCCATCAACGGCCCCCTACAAGCCTCCATCCGAATGACTAGAGCAGCCTACAACGAGATCCTTTAACGAAGGCCTCCTCTTCAACAGAGCTCCACCAACGAAGGAGACGGAATCTTCATAGATTCCATCCGAATCTTCATAAGATTTCGGTCTCCCTCCTTGAGACACGTGGCCTTATCACCAACCTTATCCTCAGGGTCACCACACACACAGGTGTGGTCAAGGATCAGCCACGTGGCACCCTTATCCACAGTGCCACGTCAACACTGCCACATCATCAGGCCACGTCATCAGTGCCATGTCACCTATGCCACGTCATCAGTGCCACGTCAGCATTGCCATGTCACCCTGCTGACATCATCTGTGCCACCTCAGCAGTCCATGACCCCTGTAGGCACAGTCCCTTGCCAGGCACGCTGTGCACACACTGCATGTGCACACTCCTGCCACCTCAGCACAGAGCTTCACTGGCACACCTCTTGCTAAGCACAGTGCCACATCATCACTGCATGTGACTCACAGTGACACATCATCATTGAGCACCATTTGCACTCCTTTTGCCCCTCCACCTAGATCAAGTCATATCTCTTGATCCAGAAAGAATTTGAGGGTGCTCCAAAAAGGAAAGTCGCTCAATTTTTCGTGCTCTACGCGCTCATTACATCACGCGCACATTTCGGCGCAAGTTACACTCACATTTGAGCCTCACCGACAAAACCACTTTCTTCACGCACATTTGCCTCTACATCGACGCATCTGACCCAGCACTTAAAAAAAACAAAGGAAAAGGAATTATTTGCTGCTCTTTCATCGATCGACAGTTGATTTAGATCTAGATCAGAGTAGACTAGATTGCCATAGAGGGGACGCTTTGAATTCCCCAAGTTGCCAATCTAAGCCATGCCCGAAATTCCCGACTAGTACCTACTCGAGTCCATACACTCACATCTGATTTCACATCATTACATTACCTGAAACCTTACGTTCATCAGTTCAGTGAGCAGACTTCAGAGTTCAGAGGCATTGCAGATTGATTTAGTGGGCAGATAGCACTTGATTTCACACACACATGCCACCATTGTAAAGCCTATTTGGCTATCTCACGGCATCGTGCACATCATTTTTCAGCCTTGTAAAGCCTCTTGGCTATTCCCGGCATCATTGCCACAAGCCTTGTAACACAGGTCAGATCTTATTTACTGCAGTTCTATCTTCACCAACAACGGTACAGAGACTTCACTTGGCATCTTCAGTGTATTTGCAGTTGATTCATACAGAGTTTTCCAGGACACTTTTTGAGTACATTGTTTGCACCATGTCGACTAGCAACCTCAATCTGGAGGCATCTGCTAAGTTGGACAACTCCAATTACGGTACATGGAAATACCAAATGGAGACCATTCTTGTGCTTCAGGACAAATGGGAGTATGTCGATGGATCTATACCTAGACCATTGGCCGATCCAGCCACCAGTAGCTCTACTCCATCTGTTGTCACAGAACCAGCAACGGGATCTACATCGGGATCTACATCTACACAAACAGTTTCCACACCAGTAGCAGATCCTGCCATTGCCCGAGCTCAAGCAGAATGGGATAAGAAAGACAAGTATGCCTATCACCTGATCAAGCAGAATGTGCAAGATGTCATGCTAGGACAGCTCAACACAGTCAAGACATCAAAAGAAGCATGGGATATGTTCACAGCTCTCTACGAGTCCAAGAACACATCAAGGATTCTCACCCTGAGAAATCAGATCAACCAGAGTTTCTGCAACAGCAGTGAAACCGGTCATGCTTATGTACTCCGCATCAAAGACTACAACAATCAACTTGCAGCAGCAGGAGAGACTATGAATCCCGCAGAAATGGTTCAAGTAATCCTGAATGGACTAGGAGAAGGATATGAGAATCTATTCCAGAGTATTGCCATCCAACGGCAAATTCCAACACTGGAAGAACTTCAGTCAGTTCTACTTGGTGAAGAACTCAGGACTCAGGCCATTCAAGCACGTAAAGGTCATTCTAATGATCAGGCATTCACAGCTTCAGACAGAAGCAGAGGCAAAGGCAGAAACAGAGGTAGATCATATCAGAAAAGTGGTCATCATCAACAAAATCAAAGTCAGAATCAGCATCAGCATCAGCAGCATCCTCAGCAACATCAAAATCAGCAAAGAGGAAATCATTCCAATCGAGGAAGATTCCAAGGACGAGGGAATGCATCCACCAATGTGTCAAACATTCAATGCAACTATTGTCACAAGTTTGGACACTATGAAAGAGATTGCCGCAAGAAGCAGTATGACCAAGGCGGTCAATCCCCGAGGGAATTCCCGAGGAAGAGGAAATCATCGTGGTGGACATTCTAGTCACAGTCATTTTGCAAATGAACATGGCAATATGTTTCTTGCAAGTGAGAATTGCATCAGACTGATACAATGCACCTAGACAATGCACCTAGACACTGATTTCAATCCCAAAGAGGATTTCAGTTATCAAGTCGACCAAGTGGAACAGGATCCTTGGTACATCGACAGCGGTGCATCATCTCATATGACAAATCATCAGGAATGGTTCACAGAAATGAAGCCATTAGAAGGTCAAAAGAATGTCATCTACACAGCAGACAATACACCGAATCCGGTTCAAGGGACAGGTATTATCCCTATGAACAATTTCACTGGTACAAAAGGATTACTCAAAGATGTACTCTATGTTCCGAAGCTCAGCAAGAACCTTTTGTCAGTAGGTCAAATGACAGAACACAACTACAAAGTCATCTTCGATGGTGATGAATGCACTATCAGAGACAAATCCAAAAGAGGTCAGCTAGTAGCAAAAGGTGTCAAGGAAGGACGCTTATACAGGATGCTAGCTACAGTACCAGATAAGCATGCCATGTCAGCTCAAATGCAACAGATGCCACTATCTGCAAAATGGCACAAGAGATATGGTCATGTCAACTTCAAGTACTTGTTAGATCTAAGGAATCAAAATATGGCAATTGGGATTCCGAAGCTACAATTTCTTGGAAAAGTTTGTGAAGCATGCTGCTTCGGCAAACAAAAGCGAACCAACTTTGTCAGAAGTACCTCTCGTGCACGAGGTATTCTTGATTTGATTCATACAGATCTATGGGGTTATGCCCAGACCCGCAGCATCAATGGTTCACTTTATTACTTGACCTTCATCGACGACTACAGCAGATATTGTTGGGTCTACTTTCTGAAAGAGAAATCTGAAGTGTTTGCCAGATTTCAAGAATTCAAAGCCATGGTAGAAAACCAAACAGGCAGAAAGATCAAGGTCATGAGATCAGACAGAGGAGGTGAATACATGTCTTCAGCCTTCATCAACTTTTGCAAAACTCACGGTATTCGAAGACAATTCACATGTGCAGATACTCCTCAGCAAAATGCAATAGCTGAAAGGAAGAATGGGACTTTAGCAGACAGTGCTAGAGCAATGCTTAGTGAAAAGCATCTTCCGAATCAGTATTGGGCAGAAGCAATAGCTACAGCTAACTACTTGCTTAATCGGCTTCCTACCGAACCGATACAAGGTATGACTCCTTATGAAGCATTCACTGGACACAAGCCACGCATTGGGTATCTCCGCATATTTGGTTGCATAGCATATGCCCACATACATGATGATCATCGTAGAAAATTGGATGCGAAGTCACGCAAATGCATCATGGTTGGCTACAGTGAAGAAAGCAAAGCATACAAATTGTATGATCCCATCAACCGCAAAGACATTATCTCCAGAGATGTAATCTTCGATGAGGAATCAGAATGGAAAACCTCACCTACACAGGAGATAGAAGCATCGACTTCACAGTCATCTACAGAACAGGTTGATGAAGAAGAGAAAGAATTGCCAGCAACACCCCAAGCAGTGCCACAGCAGCTCAGACGGTCTACTAGGGAAAGCAGACCACCAGCCAGATTGACATATGCTCAGAAAGGCAAAGCAATTCAGGTGGAAACCACCAACTATGCTCTTATGACTACCATCATGGCTACAAAAGAGCCAGTGTACTTTGAAGACGCAGTAGATAAGCCAGAATGGCAAACTGCTATGAATGAAGAAATGAATGCTTTGTATAAAAATAACACTTGGGAATTATGCGACCTTCCACCAGGAAAGAAGGCCATAGCCAACAAATGGGTATACAAAGTTAAGTACAATCCAGATGGCAGTATTCAGAGATACAAAGCCAGATTAGTTGCAAAAGGATTTGCACAACAATATGGTCAAGATTATGATGAGACTTATGCTCCAGTAGCAAAGATGGATTCCATACGGTTCTTGATATCACTAGCGACACTCAGTAAATGGAATGTGTATCAGCTCGATGTCAAGAATGCATTTCTCAATGGTTATCTAGACGAAGAAGTCTACATGCAACAACCAGCCGGTTATGTTGAACCAGGAAAGGAGAACCAGGTTTGCCATCTCAAGAAAAGTCTCTACAGCTTAAAACAAGCACCCAGAAGTTGGTACAGCAGAATTGACAAATATTTTGCTGATCTGGGATACATGAAGTCCAATGCAGATCATACTCTCTACTACAAAGTTCAAGGGGAAGATATTACTATTGCACTTTTGTACGTAGATGATCTGATTGTGACAGGAAGCAAGGATAGCTTCATCAGAAAACTAAAACAAGACTTATCTGCAGAGTTCGACATGAAAGATCTTGGACTTATGCACTATTGTCTTGGAATTGAGTTCTGGAGAGATTCAGATAGCACATTCATGAGTCAGCTCAAGTATGTTGACAGTCTCCTGAAGAAGTTTCATATGGCAAATTGCAAGATTGCAGCCACTCCCATGGAACAGAGTTTGAAAGTTACTAAAGATTCAGAAAAGCCTACAGTCAATGACAGATACTATAGGCAACTCATTGGATCTCTTATATATCTGACAATCACACGGCCAGATATTTGTTATGCAGTAAGCTCACTAGCACAGTTTATGGCAAATCCAAAACAGTCGCACTAGAATGTAGCCAAAAGAGTCTTGAGATACATCAGAGGTACAAGACAATTTGGGATAGAATACAGAGGAAGTCATCCACGGTTGCATGGATACTGTGATAGTGACTATGCTGGAGATCATGAGACCAGGAGATCGACACAGGGATATGCATTTTTCCTTGGTCAAGGTGCTATATCATGGTTGTCAAACAAACAGCCAACTGTTTCTTTGTCTTTGACTGAAGCAGAATATAGAGCACTCACTACAGGTGCATGTGAGGCTATATGGCTCAGAAGACTATTGTCAGAAACAAATTACTTTGATGAGTCAAAGCCAACAACAATATACTATGATAATCAATCGGCTCAAGCATTGGCCAAAAATCCAGTATATCACTCCAGAACAAAGCACATTGATGTCAGAGAGCACTTCATTAGAGAAAGAGTGTTACTTGGTGACATCACACTGCAGCATTGTGATAGCAAAGAAAATGTTGCAGACATCTTTACCAAACCACTCGGTAAAGAGCTATTCGAGAAACACCGACTAGCTCTTGGTTTGATGCAGAGGAAGGACATTCCCATTAAAGGGGTGTGATGGAATGTAATGCTCAGTCCTTCTTCGATTGCCCAGAATCATCATCTTGAGGGAAGGCCTACTTCATGATGTTGATCTTAATGGAAGGTGTTGAGAGTTCACGCTCAACATCATGTGATCATGTGTGCATAGCACCATCACGTGATCATATGTGCATAGCACTAACCTTATAGAGTGCTATAAAGGAAAGGGTTAGATCCCCTAACCCTAACCCTAAAAGGGTTTGTATATATTCTATTTTTTCAACTAATTCTAGTGTACGGTTAGTCATTTGTGGTGTGCTCTCTAGCTGTGCCCTCTCTCCTCATCTCCACTCTTCTCCTCTCCCCTCTTCATATTTTGTCACGGTGTACCAACTGCATCTGTAGCTAACAAGTCGGTGACATAAATACACAACGGTCACCCTGGCATATCTCGCGAGTGGGAGCTCGATATCTCAACACTCCCCCTCGAGCTCAATCCCAATTCCTGCACACCAAGCAGGTCTCTGAACTTGCGTAGCTTCTCTGCGCCCAATGCTTTCGTGAATATGTCAGCTACCTGATCCTCTGCGCTGACATAAACTAGATCAATAAGACCTAGTAAAACCTTCTCCCACACATAGTGATAATGCACCTCAATGTGCTTTGTTCTAGCATGATAGACTGGGTTATTTGCCAAGTGTATACTGCTCATGTTGTCACAATAAATGACAACTGGCCCATCTGTAGACTGATGCATATCATAGAGTAGCTTATGCAACCAAGCTACCTCACATGCAGCCATTGCTGCACCCCTGTACTCAGCCTCTGTGCTCGACAAGGCAACTGTAGGCTGTTTCTTGCTACTCCAATTGACTGCAGCACTCCCAAAAGAGAACACATATCCACTGGTAGATCGTCTATCAAAAATACTACCAGCCCAATCAGCATCAGTGTATCCATGCAACTGTATCTGAACCCCAGCCTCATAAAATAGTTCATACTGCAATGTGGACTTCACATACCTGAGTATGCGTCTAGCCGCATCCAAATGCGGTTTCCTTGGAGCCTGCATAAACTGACTTACCAACCCAACAACATAGCTCAAATCTGGCCTGGTAATAGTCATGTAAATCAGACTTCCTACTATGCATCTGTACATAGTAGGGTCTTCCAGAAGCTCACCTGCATCTGCGCTCAGCTTCACATTCTGCTCCAAAGGAACTGAAATAGGCTTACAGCCTATCATCCCATATTTGGACAACATGTCTAATCCATACTGCCTCTGCAAGAGCTGTATCCCACTTGGTGATCTAATCACCTCAATGCCCAAGAAATAACGCAGCTCTCCCAAATCCTTCATCTCAAACTTCTGCCTCAATAGCATTTTCACATGAAGGATATCTTCATCACTATCACCTGTGATGATCAAATCATCAACATAAATAACAAGCAGCATAATCCCTTTCTTTGTTTTTCTCACATAGAGTGAGAAATCTGCCTTGGAAATCTGAAAGCCAATAGTGACAAGATACTGTCCTATCTTGTCAGACCATGCTCTAGGTGCTTGCTTCAAGCCATACAAGGCTTTCTTTAACCTACAAACAAACTCAGGATGAATAGCATGAACATAACCTGCTGGCTGCTCCATAAAGACCTCTTCTTGCAAGTCACCATGCAAGAAGGCATTCTTTACATCCATCTGATGTAAAGACCATCCCTTTGATGCAGCCATAGCAATGGCTACTCTTACGGTTGCCATCCTTGCAACCGGGCTGAAAGTTTCTTCATAATCAATGCCATATGTCTGTGCATACCCCTTGACAACTAATCTTGCCTTGTATCTATTCACAGAGCCATCTGCATTGTGCTTGATCTTATAAACCCACTTACAGCCAATTGCATTCTTGTCTTTAGGCAAAGGCACCAATTCCCATGTAGCATTTGCATCCAAGGCATCCATTTCTTCATCCATGGCTTTCTCCCATTTTTCATTTCCCATGGCTTCCTCAAAAGAAGTGGGTTCTGGTTCCTGTATCACTTTGACCATGTAGGCATAGTGAATGGCTGTAAATCCATCATATTTCAGCCTATCCACAGGATACCTAACCCTGGTAGACCTGCACAAAATAGGATCACTTCTAGGTGCTCTCAAAACATCCCTGGTCTTCCTTACTCCAGGTGTAACAACAGAAGGAATACCCAACTCATCATCAATGCTCTACTCTGAGCCACTGGATTCACCATCCACATAAGAGTGACCTGCATTCACATCAAACATGGGCTGATCTACCTTCTCTTTTCCTTTTCGTGATACCTGTATACCACTATCTACATTGCTTTGAGGAGATTCTCCTGATCTCAATCTACCTGTCCATGGCGAAGTATGTGAACCACTGCTAGAGGACACTGCAGGTCCACTGATATTTTGTGATTGCTATTGTGAATTTTGTGCAGCATTACCATTTTGTGCATCTACATCAATCATCACATTTACTGGTTTATACCAGCTGCTCATCTCATCAAAAACAACATCTCTGCTCACTGTGAACTTACGTGTAGAAGGGTTATAGCATCTATACCTTTTCTGCTGCAGAGAATAACCAATAAAGATGCACTTCTCAGCCTTTGGATCCAACTTGGACCTCAACTCATCTGGCACATGAACATAGGCAATGCAACCAAAAATTTTCAAATGAGAAATGTCTGGTTTCCTACCAGTATACATCTCCTCTGGCGTCATGCCATGTATTGCTACAGTGGGAGTCCTGTTCATTATATAAACTACTGTAGCAACTGCTTCAGCCCAATAATAATCTGGTAGATCTTTTTCATTTAGCATGGCCTGAGATACCTCTCCAATATGCCTGTTTTTCCTTTATGCAATTCCATTTTGCTGTGGGGTATGACTGCATGAATATTGCTGCTTTATGCCATGCTCCTGCAGGAACCTTGCAAACTCATTTGAGAGGTACTCTCCCCCTCCATCTGACCTTAGGCATTTTATTTACAGGCTTGTTTCTTTTTCAACCATAGCTTTAAAAGCTTTGAAGTGCCCAAACACTTCACTTTTCTTTTTCATAAAATACACCCAAAGTTTTCTGCTGAAGTCTCATCAATAAATGTGACAAAATAGTGACAGCCTCCAATAGATGTAGCTTTAGTAGTCCACACATCAGAGTGGATTAATTCCAATGGCTTTTTACTCTCTTAAACATGCTTAGGAAATGGTTTCGAGATGGTTTCCTTGCCTATTTTCCAAATTGACAGGCTTCACATACCTTATGCATTTCTGCAACCTTGAATTTTGGCAATCCTGCAACAATATTTTGGGCCTACATTGATTTAAGTCACTGTACATTAACAGACCAATGCGTTTATGCCAGATATCAATATCTGCAACTACACCGGTCCCATGTGCAAACATTGTTGGACTCAATTCAAGCATGTCCGCATCCAGCGTAAACATCCTGCCTTTCTTCTTTCCTTTTGCTATCAAGCGACCGTTATTTTTCATATCCTCAACAAAGCATCCATGAGGATTAAATCCAACCTGCAAGCCCTGCTCAACCATTTGACCAACAGAAACCAGGTTCTTGGTGATGTTCGGGACATGAAATACATCGGACAGGTATTTCTTTTTCCCATCTTGCATAGACAAAGGAATTTTACCAATCTGCACAATAGGATGTGCAGTATCATCACCAGTCTCCATAAATCCTGGCTTTTCCATTTTCCCTGCATCTTGCATCCATTCTGCATGACCTGTCATGTGGTTTGATGCACCTGAGTCAACATACCACACATCATTTCGTTCTTCTGCACTTGTCACAGAATTGGTCATATGCTGCACCATAAATAGATGCTCATTTCTATCATTACCCTGCCTACTAGAAGATGCATAATTGCCTTGCTGCAATTTTCCATTCATAATGTCATTCTGCTTTTTATAGCAGTCCTTAGCCATATGACCCATTTTGCCACAATAGTAGCATTCAACATTGCTGTTTGCATTTTGGCCTCTCTGCCATTCACCACGGCCTCTTTGGCTCTCCCTGCCTCTAGAGTTACCACATCCTCCTGCATAGGACTGGTTTTCTTGAGTTTGCTGCATAATCTGATTTCTACCATGGCCTGCAGATCGGCCTCCTCTACCTCTGCCTCTACCTCTGCCAGCATTTGAGTAGAAGATAGTTTCTTTTGAAGTTCCTGCTGAAGAAGATGCACCACTATTTCTCTGCTCTTCAGAAATAAGAAGAGAAATCAACTCCTCAGAATCAGGAAACTTTTCACAGACGGAAATGGATGTCCAGAACTGTGCATAATCCTTTCCTAGACCATTCAAGGTCATAGAAACTAAATCGTCATCATCCACTGGTGACCCAATGGAAGCAAGTGCATCCGCAATTTTCTTCACCTTCATGTGGTAGTCATTGATGTTCATATTTTCTCTCTACACATTGTGCAACTCCTGTTTGAGCTACATTTTCTTGGCTTGCGTATTTGTGCTGTACATTTTTGCCAAAATATCCCATGCCTCCTTTGGCGTACTTGCATCCTAAATATGCACAATCACGGAGTTCGAAATACTGATAGACAGCCAGTACATAACTTTCCTGGCTCTCTCATGCCATCCTTTGAATGCCTGCATTTCCTATTGATTGGGAACATTAGGAATAACAGGTTCTTCTTCATTTCCTGTAATGAACTCCCAATAGCCTTTTCCCATCAAGAAATTCGTCATTCTAAAGTTCCATGCCTGGAAGTTGTTCTTGTCAAGCTTTTCAGTGACAATCTATGAAAGAGAATCAGATGCCATTATAGAACACTGCAAAATATTCTGTCACTGCAAAAAACACAGCTTTTGCCTCACACGGGCAGATCTGCAAAATTGACGAAAGTGGTATTTCACCACACAGTCACTTCCTAGTGATGATTTTGCATCAACAGGCAACAAGCATGATTCTGCAACTCCCAATATCGCTGCGTACAGGCATACGATGCAATTTCTACGGCAACTTTTCACCGACCTACAGAACAGTGGTCGCACAGCAAAAACAGGGCCTCTTCCTGAGTGCCTGCGGAGAACTTCTGCCTCCAAAACGGGCCTCGAAATGACCTCGAATCAGAAAAATAAAGTCACCAAGGGCTTCGCCATCTCCCGCAGCATATAATGCCCTCTCGCCACACCATGAAGGGCGTCTCAATCTGAGATAGTGCACTCTTGCACTTCCGGCTGTGCTACCTGCAGAGATTTGCTCCCAAACTCGAAAAAGGAAAGCAACATTGGTCCTCTTACCAGGACACTGCGAACTTGGTTTGCTTTCTTGAGCTCCTTACCACGAACAAGGCTCTGATACCATGTGAAGATAGTGGGAGAGAGGGAAGGAGTCTCACTTGCGGCTTTCTCACATGCACAATGGGGGAATACACACAAAGGTGGAGGCTGAAAACAGTTTTCCTCTTCTTAGTTGTGAAAGCCAAAAAGAACTCTAGTACAAAGAAATAGAAGAACCCTATATGTGGGTCTCAAACTAAACTCAACTAACTAAGGTGGCATACTAACTGAGCCACGAACTAGTGTACATAAGGATAGCTGTCATCCAGCTATTATTCGTGGGCGGTGTACCAACCGCATCTGTAGCTAACAAGTCGGTGACATAAATACACAACGGTCACCCTGGCATATCACGAGTGGAGCTCGATATCTCAACAGGCAGTTCATGGGGATGAACCGTGGATCAGTGACAGTGGTGCATCGCACCACATGACCAGTCAGAAGGATTGGTATACCTCTCTACAGCCGGTAGGGAATGACATCCTGGTAGCAATCGGCAATGATGCAAAATGTCCAGCAAAAGGAAAAGGTACGATTGCTTTCAAGTCAGATGGAGTTGTAAAATAGTTGTCCGGTGTTCCTTATGTGCCAGATATCAAGAGGAACTTGTTGTTTGTCAGTCACCCGATTGAGCCTAACTGACTACAACTGGTGGCTATATAAGAGCAAGCCCATGAAGCCCATTTCATTACTAGCTACATCAACCCTGATTCCTTAGCATCCAACCTCCATCTTCTACTGTTTCCAGCATGCCATTAAAGCTTCTTTCATAGGAGCGCACGGTTGGGAGGCAGCGCCATCTATTGTATCAGTTCTACAGTAATCAAAATTTTTGATTCTCCATATTATCTTGTTTTCCCTCTTGCATACAAGATCCTGTTATTTGTTGAGCATAGACGTTGTATTATTTTCTTACAGTGCAAGCAATGCAAGGCATGAGCCATCCACAAGTGTCACTCAAGCGGCCTCCGGATTGTTGCAATGTGTTTCCACACGAGAAAGAGGGAATGGGGCCACTTTGTAGGAGGTTGTATAGGCCCATAACATTGCTATGAGCTTATGCTCCCAGTCGATACGACTGGCTTCTACTGTATAGGTGATGATCTTATAGCACGTTTTATTGGAGCTCTCAGCCAAGCCATTTGCCATAGGGTAGTATGGCATTGACTTCTTATGTATGATCATAAACTCCCTAGTCAAGATTGCTATCGTTTTGTTGAGGAAGTGAATTCCTCGATTGCTGACTAACTCCAATGGACATCCAAACCGCATGATGATTTGTTCATATAAGAATTTGGCAGTGGATCTTGCATCGGCCTTCACCTTGGCTCTCCCTTCTACCCACTTGTGAAGTAATCGATGGCCAAGATGATGTATCTAGCCCCGGTTCCCTTAGTTGCTACACTTATGTGCCTAATAAAGTCTATGCCCCATTTTTCACAGGGTTGATCGATTACAATTCCGGTCAAGGGCATCATATCCAGTTTGTGTGGGATTTGGATATGCTAGTAGGGGTCACAACATTTGATGAATTTGGCGGCATATTCGAAGAGTGTCGGCTACCAAGATCAGCTTGTAGCACTTTATGTGCTGTAACATCAGTGGAAAAATGACCTCCTATGATGCCCGACTGGGCTTCTTTAATCACATCGATGTATTTGTGATTGCACACACATCTTTGCAGGATGCCATCCTTGCCCTTACGGTATAGTTGGCTTGCTATCAATTGGTATGGCGTTGCATCCTTAATGATTTTACGGGCTCGATCCTTCTTAAGGGCCTAGCCCAGGGGTAATCCGTTTGCCAAGTAGTGACCGATTTTGGCAGCCCATTCAAGGATGATGTCGAGGAAGAAGAGAGAAGTGTCTAGGAGATCATCTTCTACCCCTGTTGGGGCTTCACCCTTATATAGGTGTTCGGCTAGGACATGGGTTTTCCCTTTACATATAACAACTGTGAATTCAAACTCTAAAAGGATTAACATGCACCTAGTGATGCGGCTAGTCATGCAGGGCTTGTTGACCAAAGTATAGCAATGCTTGGTGGTCCACAAAGAAGACAAACTTGTTAGCCAACAAGTAGTGCCTGAACTTATTAACTCCATAGGCCATGGCCAGGCGTTCCCTCTTAGTTGTGGTGTAGATAACATCGGCCTCGTTTAGGTGGCGGCTCGCAAAGTATACCAGGTAATCTAGATTATGCTCCTCAAGTTGGGCTAACACACACCCGATGGCAAAGATGGAGGCATCGATATGGACATGGAATATTAAACTCCAATCAGGTGACCTCAACACTGGTGTGGTGTGGCTAGAGCTATTTTGAGGGTTTTGAAGGATTGCTGGCATTCCTCGGTCCACTCAAAGGATACTAGCAATTTGTATAATGGGTGGGCTATGTTCGCGTAGAACAAGATGAATCTCCTGTAATAGCCTATGTGGCCAGTAAATCATCGGACTCTCTTGGCATTGGTTGGGGGTGGTAACTCCAAGATGAGTTTGATTTTATTGTGGTCCATAGAGATTCCATTCCAGGACACTATGTGGCCCAGAATGACACCATGTTTGACCCAAAATTGGCACTTAAGAGGATTCAAGGATATGCAGTATAAGCGACACTTCTTGAGGACAAGCCTGAGGTACTTTAGGTGGTCATCCCATGTCAAGTTCACGTAGATGCAATTCAAGAAGACTTCCATGAAGTCTCTCAGGTACTCTTTGAATACCGTGATCATCATCTATTGGAAGGTGGCAGGGGCATTGGTTAATCCGAATATCATCACCTTGCTTGCATACACACTCCACTCAGTTGCGAAGGCGGTTTTATGTTGATCTTGCGGGGCAATTGACAATTGGTTGTAGCCCGAAAATCTGTCTAGGAAGCTATAAGCTTCCTTTCCAGTTATTCTTTCTAGAAGATGTTCTATGAATGGCAAGGGGTATTGGTCACGTCTAGTGGTGGCATTAACCTTTTTCAAATCCACACATACTCTAATGTTTCCACTTTTCTTTAGGACTATTACGATGGGTGATACCCAGTCCGTATGCTCAATCTCATAGATGAATCCCACATCTATGAGTTTCTAGATTTCTTCCCTCACTATGAGTGCGTATTTGGGATTCATAGGGTAGGGGCGTTGACGTACCATCCTGTCATCGTCTAGCATGGGGATTGTGTGCTGCACTACTTCGGCAGGGACTCCCTTCATGTTGGTGTACTTCCAGGCCATGCAGTCCTTGTACTCTTGTAGGAGAGCTATTAAGGCATCGTCCTCATTGGGGGTGAGATCGTCACAGCTACGAATACAGGTTTGGGGTCTTGCCCTTCTAGGGTTAGGTTTACCTCCTTGACTGGGGCTGGCCGGTCATACCCTTGAGAGCATTCGTCTTCCCGAGACCTTTTGGCATGTTGGTATAGGATCTTACGATCCTCAATCGTGTAGGCCTTGTAATGGGCTGGTACCTGATGTAGGTTCTCTTTTTCTTCAGTCTCCTTTATTTTTGCCAAAGGTGCAGCCCTTTTGGCCTTGGTTGAGCTTTTGGATACATGGGGTTTCGGACTTGAAGGGTGCTCTTCCATTACACTTATAGAGCTGATGGGAGAGGTTACCTTAGTCACCCTGGTTCCCCAATTGGAGAACTCGTGGTGAGTAGTCATGGCCCCCACAGTTTGATTTTACCCTCACAGTTCGTTTGTCTTCTATATCTCACCCACGGCAAACACTTCTTCCACTTTGCTCTTCTTACCTTAGGGGAACCACCGGGGTTACTTTCGAGCTCTAGAGTGGTGATCTAAAACCCTACTCTCTCTAAGACATCTATATTGGCTAGGATTTGCATCCAGCAAGAATTTTGGCTCAAGGAGAGGTGCATACCAGAACTCGTCTGACTCCTTCTCATCCTCTTCCTTGTCACAGGGTTGGAATAGCTTCATGGAGGGGTGGTTCGGGCAATGGTGTGAGATTGTGTGGCAAAGAGATGGACTGACAATGGGTGGGCCTTGTAGGTGAGCAAGTCCACTCTCATTGTTTGCTCCTCGTGCTACAACACAAGTAAATGTTATTATTATGCCAGTCATGCACGAGTCCGGACATTTGCAAGAAGGGCCTACCTAGGATAGCTTCATATCCCGACTATCGAGTGAAGTCCATGAATACAAACCTGACAAGGTACGTGAATCCAAATACCTTAATGTTTATGCCAGTAAGCACTCCCAAGGGCTTGGTAGTTCCCCTATTGGCTAGCTTTACTACCAAATGGGTTTGCTCGAGTGTGGGTTTTTCCCATTTCACCTCATCCCCTTGAGCAAAACACAAGGCATCATTCATAATACAAATGCTCACCCTCTCTAGCTTGTGCTCTTTTACCAACTGAGCTTCATCCATTTTTATAACAAATACTACTTGCCATCTGTACAATGAAAGAGAAATACAGTAAGGATATAGAAATGAGAAGAAATAAAGTTGAATGGGAAGAGGGAATTTCTCTTACCTTCTTCTCTCATCCCATAGAATTTGACCATGGCTCTCTGCAAATTCTCTACATCCACGTAAACATTATTAAAAGCATTCATCTCAAATGTTTGGATGCCAAATTTCTTTTTACTCTTCCAAGTCATTGTGCCACTTACACAATGGTATCCTCCAAGCTTTTCTCTAGCACATTGGTTTGTTTCTTGACATGCAAGCCTTATAAACCATGGTGTTGGCAATGGCATTGTAGATATCTTATACTTTTCCTCCATAGCAGACTTGAAAATCTTAAAAACAGAGTTGTATGCTTCACGAATTACACCAGTAGCATCACAAGCTCCAAGCGCCTCCTTTGCTTGCACAAGGCCCTTGAAATCCTTCATTACCTCTCTAGCAACTTGTTCACGTAGCCCTTTTTGTCTAAGGTCCTTCAACACTTCCATGACATCACTTGGCTTTATTAAACTTCTTAGAACATATGAAGGATCACTATCATCCATTTCCATTGTTCCCATCACATCCTCCATGAAATTCCTAAAGTAGAGTATGAATGAGTCTTAGTGGAGACAATGCAACACCACAAATATTTTGGAGTAGAAATTTCATTGAAAATTTGGGGAACTAACCTTGCAGCCCGTATTCTCCTCTTTCGGGCACCACTATTGGTTGACAATCCATCCATAGATTGCAATTGTCTTTTCCTCTCCTTCAGTCCCAAAGGATCACTATCATCCATTTCCATTGTTCCCATCACATCCTCCATGAAATTCCTAAAGTAGAGTATGAATGAGTCTTAGTGGAGACAATGCAGCACCACAAATATTTTGGAGTAGAAATTTCATTGAAAATTTGGGGAACTAACCTTGCAGCCCGTATTCTCCTCTTTCGGGCACCACTATTGGTTGACAATCCATCCATAGATTGCAATTGTCTTTTCCTCTCCTTCAGTCCCAAAGGTGTTCCCTTCAACTTTTGTACTCATTCTATCGACTTCTCTCGTTCCTTCTCCACAGCACGTTGAACTTGGCCATAGATAGACCTTTCCAAATCTTGTTTGCTTTCAGCGAGCTTCTAGATTGATTCTTCCAATTCATGTCACTCGAAGTCTAGTGCATGTGCTTTGTCACTGAGTTCTTTGTTTTGCAATTGGAGATCCTGCATACTATTATGCATTGCCACAATAGTAATATTTCCCAAATGTGCAAGTTCTTATGCTTGGGCTCTCTGCACCTCACTTGCTTGCATAGCTAATGTCTGAGAATGGTTCAATCGAATCCAATATCCAAGCAATCTAGCATGTCCCTTGCCCAACAAACCGAACAACATCATGCACTATATGAAAAGGAGGACTCTTTTGGGTAGCAGGGTCTAAAGGATACAAGTTTTTATCCACCCAAAGGTCAAGGTGCTTCTTCCCTTGTAATCGAAGACTGTGGAGCACACTTTGAGGAGTTCCACTATATCCCAAACAGCGTGTGCTTGCATATTATACCTCCAGTTGTAGGTTCACATGGTACTTGTTGGATATGTCCTCAAATGGTGCCTTGAGTACTCAAAGAGAGGTATCAGTTATGCAGGCTAAAATGTAGGGGAGAGCTAGCAAAGATGGAGTAGTGAGAGGGAGAGATTAGTAAGGAAGAGGGAGGAGGAGAAGCAGATGAGGGCAAGAGGAAGAGGAGGACAGTAGGGCGATAGGTGTAGAAGGGAGGGGAGTTGCTGCAAAAGGAGTGCAAAAGGGAGAAGGAGGGGAGAGATGCTACAGAAGGGAGGAGGAGGGAAGAGATTCTACAGGAGGGAGGAGCAGAGGAGAGGGAGCCTGGGCAGCTGGAGAAGGAGGGAGAGGAAGGAGGGAGGAGGAGCCAGAAGGAGGAGGAGGAGGGGAGAGGGAGGAGGGAGGAGGAGAAGCAAGACGGAGGAGGGGAGAGGAGGAGGGAGGGGGAGGGAGGGAGAGGGAGAGGGAGGAGGAGGGAGGGAGGGAGGGAGGAGGGAGGGAGGAGGGGGAGGGAGAGAGAGGGAGGGAGGGAGAGAGAGGGAGGGAGGGAGGGAGGGAGATTTGAAATTTGAAATTCAAATTTCAAAAAGTGGCCCCCTCCCCTCATTGATGGGGGGAGAGGTGGGCTCAAATGTGGGCTTAACCCACCTAGGTTGGGCTGGTTAGGCCTCTTTGGGACCCTCCAAGCCCCTTGCATTAGCCCACTAAGCATTCCCTAATCCATTCCTTATGAGGCCTTTTGAGACCCCATCTAGAGCATATCTGATCAGCACGATACTTTTCACATGGATCAACATAAGTTGTATTGACACACATGAAAATCATCATGCGCATCAGTGGTGTGCAAATTTGGATAACACACCCAAAGCATGTTTTTTGTGGTTGTGCATGACACTTAGTGAAAAATAGGAGTTTGACCATCCAAATCATATCTGATTATGACGATACTTTGAATAAAAAAAGGTTAAATTGACACAAGTTCAAGGTATCATTCCCATCCGGTATGTGCGCATTTAAATAACATACCTCAAATACTATTTTTTGGTGGTTGTGCATAATACTTGATGAAAAACTAGGTTTGTGCCGACTTTGACCATACAAAGCATATCCGATGGGAAAAATACTTTGCACACATCTCAACATAGGTTGGATTAAAGTGTGTGCAAAGTATCATGCCCATCGGGTATGAGTGCATTTGAATAACACACCTCAGATACTATTCTTTGGCAATTGTGCATAACACTTGTTGAAAAAAGGAGTTTGTGGCGCGTTTTATCATCCAAAGCATATCTAATGGACACGATATTTTTCATGTGTTTCTAATTAGGTTAGATTAACATGTGTGCAAAGCATTGTGCCCATAGGGTATGAGAGCATTTGAATAATACACCTCAGATACTATTTTATGGCGGTTGTGAATAACACTTGGTGAAGAAAGAAGTTTGTGGCACATTTGACCATCGAAAGCATATCCAATGGGGTCATTGTTTGATTGGGTGTAGGCATTTCTGGTGAGGTTGAGGGAATTTTCTATATGTAGGTATTTTACATGACCCATAACTTATGCATTACTCAATAGAATTCAGCAAACTTTGTCTTCAAGCTGTAGTAAACATTTCAAACTTGAACATGAGAGAAAAAAATTATGGAATGAGACCTTTAAAGCATTACAAGTGCTATGTTGCATGTGAAGCATGCATCTTGAAGACTATAGGATATATCAATTTATTCAAAAACATCAAAATTATATTCTATACATACATGCAACCAAGTAATCATTCAAAAGTACACTATGTGAGGTTCTCGTCAACCCAAGGACACACCTAAATGAGAACATTAGGCATGCATTAAAACATAACCATCCTCCAATGTTGTGCTAAAGTTATGCATACACATTTAAGGGCACGGTCCATAACTTTTTTTTAATTTGTTGAAAACCAAAACAGCTTGAATCCCACATATGCACTCATAGTGAGGGAAGAAATCTAGGACTCATAAATGCGGGATTCATCTATGAGATTGAGCGTACGGACTTGGTATCACCCATCGTAATAGTTCTAAAGAAAAGTGAAAACATAAGAGTATGCATGGATCTAAAAAATGTTAATGTCACCGCCAGATGTGACCACTACCCCTTGCCATTCATGGAACATGTTCTAGAAAGGGTAGTCAGAAAGGAAGCTTATAGCTTACTAGATGGATTTTTGGGATAAACCAAGTGTTGATCGCCTTGCAAGATCAACATAAAACTACCTTCGCAATCAAATGGGAAGTGTATGCAACCAAGGTGATGATATTTGGATTATGGGGAGTGTACGCAGCCAGGAGTGTATGCCCCTGCTACCTTCCAATGGATGATGATCATGGTATTCAAAGAGTATCTGAGAGACTTCGTGGAAGTCTTCTTGGATGACATCTACATGAACTCGCAGCGGGGGATGACCACCTAAAGTACCTCAAGCTCATCCTCGAGAAATGTGCTTATACCGCATATCCCTCGATCCTCTTAAGTGCCACAAACATGGTGTTATTCTAGGCCACATAGTGTCCCCATTGAATGGAATCTCTACGCATCATAATAAATCAAACTCATCTTGTAGTTACCACCCCCCACCAATGCCAAGGGAGTCCAACGATTTACTGGCCACACGAGCTATTACAGGAGATTCATCTTATTCTGTGTGAACATAGCCTGCCCATTATACAAACTACTAGTATCCTTTGAGTGGACCAAGGAATGCCAAATGTCCTTCAAAACCCTCAAACTAGCTCTAGCCCATGACACCAATGTTGAGGTCACCCGATTGGAATTTAATATTCCACGTCCATATCGATGCCTCCAACTTTGACATCAGGTGTGTGTTAGCCCAACGCGAGGAACATAATCTAGATTTCCTGGTTAACTACACCACAATAGAGGGGGAAGGCCTAGCCATGGTCTATGCAGTCAAGAAGTTCATGCACTACTTGTTGGCTAACAAGTTTGTCTTCTTCATGGACCACCAAGCATTGCTATACTTGGTCAACAAACCCTGCATGACCGGATGCATCACTAGGTGGATGTTAATCCTTCAACTTCACAGTTGCTATACATAAAGGGAAAACCCACATTCTGGCCGACCACCTATTGAGGATCCCAAATGGTGAAGCCCCAACGGGAGTAGAAGATGATCTCCCAGATGCTTCTCTCTTTTTCCTCGACATCATTTCCAAATGGGCCGCGGAAATCTACCACTACTTGGCAAACGGATTGCCCTTGATCCAGGCCCTTAAGAAGGATAGAGCCCGCAAACTCATTAAGGATGCAACGCCATATCAACTAATAGAGTAGGCCAACTATACCGCAAGGGCAAGGATGGCATCCTGGCACCTGCGAAGATGTGTGTGCGAACATGAATACATCGATGTGCTTGAAGAAGCCCACTCAAGAATCGCAGGAGGTCATTTTGCTACTGATATTACTACACGTAAAGTGTTGCAAGCTGGTCTTTGGTGGCCGACACTCTTTGGAGACGTAGCCAAATTCATCAAACGATGCGACCCCTACCAGTGTATCTAAATTCCACACAAGGCAAACATGATGTCCTTAACCGGAATCCTGACAGATCAACCCTTCAAAAAATGGGGCATCGATTTCATTGGTCCCATAAGCCCAGCAGAGCTAAGGGGACGAGGGTCAGATACATCATCCTGGCCACCGATTACTTCACCAAATGGGTATAAGGAAGAGCCACAGTGAAGGCCAATACGAGATTCACCGCCAAATTCTTATATGAACAAGTCATCACGTGGTTCGAATGTCCATTGGAGTTAGTCAGGCGCCGACCGAGGAACTCACTTCCTCAATGAAACGATAGCAATCCTAACTAGTGAGTTTATGATCATACATAGGAAGTCAATGCCATACTACCCTAGGGCAAATGGTTTGGCTGAGAGCTCCAATAAAATGTGTTGTAAGATCATCACTTGTACAATAGAAGCCAATCGTACCGACTGGGAGCATGAGCTCATAGTAGCGTTATGGGCCTATAGGACCTCCTACAAAGCGCCACTCACTATACCCCCTTTAGCCTAGCCTTCGGGGTGGAGGCATTGATGCCAATGGAGTATGTAGTTCCAAGCCTTCGTCTTACCATTAAGGAAATACTTACAGAGAATGAATTAGTAGAACGGCTAATCAACCTCGAAAGGTTAGAGGAGACAAGGCTGTGTGCAGCCTACTCTCTCTAGGTAGAAAAGGCCCAACATAAAAAGTGGTTCACTGCAATCTCAAGAACAAGGACCACCTGGCAGAAGGAGATTTTGCACTCCTATACAATGTCTATAATACCAAATGCAAGTTAAATTACCGAGGTATGGGTCCCTACCACGTGGTTGAGATCACTCCCCAAGGGTCATGCCAAATAGCCACCCTTGATGGGATAGAAATGGATGGCTACCTTAACAGGAGCAAATTAAAAAGATACTACGGGCCACTCACTCTCTCCACCCTTCAAGCCATGCATTGAGAAAAATAACTCAAGGCTAAGGTGGCCAGAATGAAACGCTAGGCCATCGAGGAAGCTAGATCCCGTAACACTAAGCTCTGTCAGTGTAAGCAAATGACACTCCTTAAGGCAACGACTGAACAGGTGGAAGTACCAAGTGAGCTAATAGTGGAGCCAGCTAGGTTTTCAACTGTAGGTCCCGTGCATCGACATCAAAGCATCATAGATCTAAGAGCGAGCCACAACTTCATCTCCCGTGAGGTATGGGAAAAGCTACAGGTACCCCTAATCCTCACTGTCACTTCAGTAAGAGCTATACATGGCCAACTCTTATGAACCTTGGGTTTTGTGAATTTAAGTCTAACAATTGTTTGCCAGGTAGTGGATATACGCTTTTATGTTCTCCCCACAAAGGCAACTAACAAACAGATTATATTGGGAAGAACCTTGTGCTACACCATGAACTACCAAATCGACTGGCGCACCTGGACTGCCTCACTCACAAATGGTGGTCAAACGGTGGTAATCCCATTGTGTGGACCAAGTCCTACTTCTTCAATTCCACCCTCATCGATCCACGACAACAAAGCTACACATGAGAGCAGACAAGAAGCCCCTGCCATCTCTAGAACAAAAGCCCAACCTCGAAAAGAAAAGAGAGCCAACTGCCACAATGGTAAACTAGTGTCATCGCCCACTCCACCGCCACTACCATCCTCCACTCAAGAAATCCATGAACAGCAACAAGTAAAGAGGCTATCCTCTGTGCCCAACGTCACTTCAATCGAAACCGACGCCCAGGGGAAGTCCATACTGTACAAAAGACCCCATCTGTTCCAAGAAGAAGACCACACTGCCAACTCACACTTCGAGCCTCAAGCTCTTATCTAGCTCCTCCACCACCACATCCCCCCAATAGCTCGGTCAACACCAACCACTTAGGCAGCCAAGGCAAGAAGGTCGCCTAGGTCCCAAAGTCAAGGGTGCAAGTTGTGAAGGTTCTGAAGGCAACAACACAAGAACCTGTGTCTCCCCGAGATATTGCACCACAAGAAGCTACTGACAAACTGAACGAAGCAAGCCACCTCCAAAGTACCGAGTATGCGCTCTTACCACAAATAGTCTGCCTCAACACAAAATATCGCCAAGGGTAGCCATGGAGCAGCGCAAGGATTGACCCCTTCCCTTCAAGGTGCTAGACAAAAACCTCCCTCTAAAGGCAAACCCTCGAAAGTAATTGCAAACGGGGGACGAGCATTTTCTGAGCGAAATCTTCCGAGCGTCTAAGCGAAGGAAAAAAAAAGCTTCCAACTATGCATAAATATGGCAAAAATCGATCAGAAGAAAACATAGTTTCACTTAGAAATATGCAAAGTATTATAGCAATGCCTATTTTATACAAAAATCTTTAGGTGAATCTGTAGGAATGGTGAGAACATAATGGGATGGCTTTTGAATAAACCCACATGTAGAGTAGACTTCTCTATAAAAATTCCCTTATGATCCTTCTTACAACTTTTACTTAATAGGGGGTGACATTGAAAACCCTCTCTCAACCTATCTTCATGAAAGAGTTTCTTCAAAGAAAACTCATTGAAGCAAGCCATCCAGGTAGTTTCGCCAGCGAAACCCCTTTGAAGCAAGTCTCCCAAGGTAGTTTCGCTGGCGAAACTACCTTGGATAGCACTTTTAAAAGTGACATAACTTTCATATCCAATGTCCAAATATAGTCATTCAACCACTCAATTTGATCGGAACACCCCATTTGAGCACATCTATGGAGTTATATTTTGGAAAATTTTTCATATATAGTATTAAATATTACATGTATTTTATGAGAGTGATATATAAGCCCAAGTTAATACTTATTTATAGTAATTTAAACTTCTTTAGAAACATGTCCATAAATATGCTATAAAAACACTAACAAGATATTGCCATATTATATAAATGTGTAAATAAGTAATTATATATGCATAGTATTATTACATTGAGAGTGATTATGAGGAATGTTTCTTAAAGGAATCAATACTTTTTTAAGGTAATAACAGGGGTACAAAGGGATGTCTCTAAATAAGAAAATTATGTTGTGTAAAAATGAATGAGTGACTAGTCTGTATATTTTTATGATAAAGGGATCTAGTTCTAGTGAAAATAAAAGTGTAAAAACCATGTTTCCTAAAGAAAAACATTTTTAAAAATCTCTTGAAAAACACGCTCGGATAAACCTGCTCATAGGTTTTTGCTCGTAAAATTGACGCATCCTTGCAAACGTACCCCCTCCAATGATACCCACCTTCTCACAAAAGCAAGGGTCTGTGCCAAGGGCAGACTCACAAGATCCCGCTTTCCCTAAGAAGATGGACCATGCCGCAACAACTAAGCCCAATGCCAATGTGCCTCTAACATCCAAGGTAAAAAACAAGATGGACTCTTACTCTACGTGGCTTTTAACATGCTATGCAGCAATACGGTGTCCGCTTACACTACATTTCTCATAATCATCGAGTCTAGGTCTAGGTGAATCAGTACAGTAGGCATCTCACCCGATGCACCCATAGCCCACTAGTCCCTACCAAACACACATGCACCCACCCACAGTCAGCACTAGGTGATTAGAGTCAGTACATCCATTTTTGCATCTGCTCGCCATTTGGCATGCTGACCTCACAGTCAGTCCTGCCCCACACAAGTGTGCTCTACTCACTCGCTCTCGCACTAACCTTCACACCCCCCCCTCTCTCTATCTTCCTTTTACTTCCTTACATAGTCAGTATCCTGCCAGTCGTCGCCATAGAAGTATCCTGCCGACCGTCGCCATCGTCAGATCGCACTGCGCATTATCATCGCATATCCTGCCAGTCGCTGCCAAAGAAGTATCCCGTTGACTGTTGCCATCGTCAAATCACACTTCCCCTCACCATCTTGCCATCTCATATCACGTCGATCGTGGTCCTTGCCACATCACATCGGCCATCGCCATGGACCTACTGTGCCGACCGTCGCCATTGACTTACTGCGTTGATCGCAGCCATCGATTTACCCCATCGATGCTATCGACTTACCCCACCGCTGCCATCGACTTACCCCATCAATAGTTGCCATAGAACTATCCAGCCGCCTTGGGGATGGAAAATCTATATAAACCAACTTGTCCCGCCGGGTCGTCGCCAGAGCAATTGCCCCTAAACTCTTGCAAAATTTGGCCAGAATTCTCATAGCCTCCTGCCTGCTTCCATAGCCTATTTATGTTCTCCCGCTCTTCCTCATCCACTAACTCCCTCGTCACTTAACTACCATCCCAGCCCTCTTCCCGATGGATCCCAAACACGTGTTCTTCAAGTTCGAATCAAATTGGGACTCCACCCCCACCCTATCCCAGAGGCCACTGGCCCCTCAGATTCCCAAAGCAGTTAAGTGTCTCGCGGAAGTTAAGTCTCGCCATTCTAGGTTTTGAGCCGCGTTCATGGGCTTTGAACCATAAATGACTTAAGGCGTGAGGGCGCTCAGGGAGTTTGAGCCCCAAATCACCTAAGCCTTGGAGGCACAAGGCTGACACAAGCGCTATTTGGGAACTGGTTAGGACCACCTCCTAATTCTAGGTTTGTCTCAAGCGCTTTAATATGGTTAACATAAGGGCTATTTCTGCTAGGAGGGAGAGATGGAAAGAATAGCAATATGCCTTGGCACCCTACGGGCCCAAGAGCCTTTGGTTGTAAAAGAGAAGGAGAGTGCTAAAAGGAAAAAGGTTGGCCCTCCCTTCAAAAGGTGACTTGTATAAAGGACCAAAGTGTTGACTTTGGTCTTCATTGTTGTTTGCATAAGTTTGAATACAAGCTCCCTCTTCTCTTCCAAGAGAGTGTTTTGGGTGTTCTCTTGTTTCCATTGTAGTGCCCTTGTGTTTGCAACTCCATCCCCCTTTACTCTCCTCTTCCCTTCTCCTTCTGCCTCCCTTCTCCCCTCTCCTCTCCCCTTCAGCCTAGCCTTCGGGGTGGAGGCAGTGATGCCAATGGAGTATGTATTGCCTAGGATTCATCTCGCCATTAAGGAAAGACTTACAGATAACACGTTAGTAGAATGGGTAGTTGACCTCGAAAGGTTAGAAGAGACAAGGTTGCGTGCAACCTACTCTCTCTGGGTAGAAAAGGCCCGGTGTAAGAAGTGGTTCGACCATAACCTCAAGAACAAGGACCTGGAAGAGGGAGATTTGGCACTCCTATATAGTGTCCATAATACCAAATGCAAGCTAAAGTATCGAGGTATGGGTCCCTACTGCTTGAGATCACTCCCCAAGGGTTGTGCCAAATGGCCACCATTGATGGGACAAAAACGGATGACTACATTGATGGGAGAAAATTAAAAAGATACTATAGACCACTCACTCTCTCCACCCGTCAAGCCGTGCATAAAGAAAAATAACTCAAGGCCAAGGTGGTCAGAATGAAACGTCAGGTCATCGAGGAAGTCAGAGCCCATTACGCTAAGCTCCGATAGCATAAGCAAATGACACTACTTAAGGCAACAATTGAATAGGTGGAACTAATGGGTGACCTCACAGTATAACTAGCTAGGTTACTAGTTCAACTGTAGGTGAGGCGCGTGAGCATCAAAGCACTCATAGACCCAGGAGCTAGCCACAACTTCATCTCTCGTGAGGTATGGGAAAAGCTATAGGTACCCCTAACCCTCATTGTCGCTTCAGTAAGAGCTATAAATGGCCAACTCATACGTTTTGCAGCCTAGTCTTCTTTTTCATTCATTATGTGTCTGAGTATTGTACATAACTGGGGTAAAGGCACAGTGACCTTTAACCCCCACAAGCTCCCACTTAAAGGACAATGTGCCTTTAAGGAAGAACAACCAGTGAGCATACTATCCAATGCCCATCAATACACGACAATACTCAAATCACTGACTAGGTAGACTCTTCGTTAGAATATCTGCAGGGTTATCATCTATATGAACCTTGACAAGCTCTATGCGCTTGTCCTCAAGTACCTCCCTGATGAAATGGTACCTGACCTCAATGTGTTTGGTCTTTGCATGAAAGACCAGATTCCATGCTAGCTGAATAGCACTCATGGAATCACTATGCAATGTCGGTACGCCTGTATGAATCCCCAAATCTCCCAATAGATGATCAAGTCATATAGCCTCCTTGCAACCCTATGTGGCTGCAACATACTCAGCCTCTGTGGTAGACAAAGCAATTCACTTTTGTACATGAGACATCCACGACACTGCACCACCTGCAAAGCTGAACACATAACCAAAAGTGGATCTCCTACTATCTGCATGCCCTGCATAGTCTGAATCTGTGTACCCAAGTATGTGCATGTCTCCTCTTCCAAAGCAGATGCACATCTCCTTGGTACCCTTCATGTACCTAATGATGCAATTAACTGCCTCCCAATGCCTCTTTCCCAGATTAGCCATATACCGGCTAACAACTCCCACTGCAAATGCAATGTCTGGTCTAGTAGCTATTATAGCATACATAAGACTCCCAACCGCTAATGCATAAGGAACCTTGGCCATCATGGCCCTCTCCTCATCTGATTTGGGACTATCTGTATGACTCAGTTTCACATATGGAGGCAATGGAGTACTCACTGCCTTCCCCCCCTTCATATTGAAACATTGCAATACTTTTGTAACATACTCCTTTTGTGAAAGCCAAAGAAGTTTGCTACTCCAATCACGCGTGATGCACATACCAAGAATATGACTTGCAAGTCCCAAATCCTTCATATCAAAGGGCTCATGCAACTTGGCCTTTAAAGCATCTAGCTCATAAGTATTCTTGCTAGCCAATAGCATATCATCCACATATAGTGCCAAGAGTATCAGGCTATTATCCTTAGCCCTTTTAGTGTAGAGGCAGTGATCAATTTTACTCCTTCTAAAACCCTGGGATTGAATGAAAGCATCAAACTTCTGAGAGTGCTGTCAACGGAAGCAAGAACGGAAGAGGGAGAGAGAGAGATAGAGAGCCACACAAGCTTTGGTGGGTGCAAAACCACCCTAATCTTCTTTTTCATTCATTTATATATGTGTTTGAGTATTGTACATAACCGGGGTAAAGGCACAGTGACCTTTAACCCCCACAACCTCCCACTTAAAGGACAATGTGCCTTTAAGGGAGAACAACCAGTGGGCATACTATCCAATGCCCATCAATACATGACAATACTCAAACCGCTGACTAGGTAGACTCTTTGTCAGCATATTTGCAAGGTTATCATCTGTATGAACCTTGACAAGCTCTATGCACTTGTCCTCAAGTACCTCCCTGATGAAATGGTACCTAACCTCAATGTGTTTGGTCTTTGCATGAAAGACCAAATTCCGTGCTAGCTGAATAGCACTCATGGAATCACTATGCAATGTCAGTACACGTGTATGAGTCCCCAAATCTCCCACTAGCCGATCAAGCCATATAGCCTCCTTACAACCCTCTGTGGCTGCAACATACTCAGCCTCTGTGGTAGACAAAGCAATGCACTTCTGTGCGCGAGACATCCACAACACTACACCACCTGCAAAGGTGAACACATAACTAGAAGTGGATCTCCTACTATCCACCTGCCCTGCATAGTCTGAATCTATGTACCCAAGTACACGCATGTCTCCTCTACCAAAGCAGATGCACATCTCCTTGGTACCCTTCATGTACCTCATGATGCACTTAACTGCCTCCCAATGCCTCTTTCCTCGATTAGCCATATACCGGCTAACAACTCCCACTGCAAATGCAATGTCTGTTCTAGTAGCTATCATAGCATACATAAGACTCCCAACCGCTGATGCATAAGGAACCTTGGCCATCATGGCCCTTTCCTCATCTAATTTGGGACTATCTATATGACTCAGTTTCACATATGGAGGCAATGGGGTACTCACTGCCTTCCCCCCCTCCATATTGAAACGCTGCAATACTTTTGTAACATACTCTTTTTGTGAAAGCCAAAGGAGTTTCCTACTCCGATCATGCGTGATGCGCATACCAAGAATATGACCTGCAAATCCCAAATCCTTCATATCAAAGGCCTCATGCAACTTGGCCTTTAATGCATCTAGCTCATAAGTATTCTTGCTAGCCAATAGCATATCATCCACATATAGTGCCAAGATTATCAGGCTATTATCCTTAGCCCTTTTAGTGTAGAGGTAGTGATCAATTTCACTCCTTCTAAAACCCTGGGACCAAATGAAAGCATCAAACTTTTGATACCATTCTCTAGGTGCTTTGTTAAGACCATAGAGACTCTTCTTCAACTTGCAAACTAAATACTCTTTGCCCTTTTCTTCAAAGCCTTCTGGCTGCACCATGTAAATTTGCTCATGCAAATCCCCATGCAAGAAAGCTGTCTTGACATCCATCTGCATAAGCTCCATATCCTCTGCTGCCACTAGTCCAAGCATGCATCTAAGTTTGGTCATCTTCACAACCAGAGATAATATCTCATCAAAGTCCACACCCTTCTCTTGCTTGAACCCTTTAGCAACCAAACGGGCCTTGTACCTAGGCACATCATCACCTGTGACCTTCATTTTGTAGACCCATTTACATGGCAATGCTTTCTTTCCATGTGGCAAAGAAACCAAGTCCCAAGTCTTATTCTTCATAAGTGAACTCATCTCTGATTGCATAGCATACTCCCACTTGCATTGATCCTCGCGCATCATAGCCTCTTTGTAGCAAGAAGGCTCCCCGCAATCAGTAAGCATCACATAGTCTACCCCTGGAATAAGCTTATTAGATGGTCTAGACACTCTAGAAGATCTTCTCAAGGGCATTTCAGCTTGCTATCCCATTTGAATATCAGCCACATTTGGCTCATTATTTCCACAATAGATGATTCATCATCTACCCTTGATTGTATACCTGTGGGAGTACTTGGTGGTACCATTTCTTGCACATTTGGTGCATGGACAGCTTGCTGTCTATCAACATATGCAGGTGGATTCACATCTTGGAAAGTGATTCTCCTCATTTCCACATCCCTCATGGGTGCCTTATGCATCTTCTTCTCATTGAAGACCACATCATGCCTGCATATGATCTTCTTTGCTTCTAGATCCTAGAGACGATATCCCATCTCTCCACTTTCACCATAACCCAGAAAGATGCATTTCCTAGACTTAGGATCTAGCTTCTTTCGAAGCTCTTTTGGCACATGTGCATATGTCTCACACGCAAATATACACAAATGAGAGTAAGAGGGCTTCTTGCCACTCCATGCCTCTTCAAGAATACCACCATCCAAACTCTTACTAGGTGATCTATTGATCACATGCACTGCAGTCTTCATTGCCTCAGCCCAAAAACCACCAGAAAGACTTGCATTGGAAAGCATGCATTGCAACCTTTCTTGAATGGTACGATTCATCTTTTCTGCAACTAGATTTTGCTCTGGAGTATGAGGGGATGTGAGCTCCCTCTTAATCCCATGTTTATCGTAGAAATGCTGAAAGTCATGAGAGAGATACTCTCCACCATTGTCAGTCCGTAGGCATTTAAGCGTTCTACCTGACTGATTCTCAACCAAGGCCAGCCATTTTTGAAATACCTGGAACACATCACTCTTCCGAGCTATAGCATAAGCCCACACTTTCCTAGTTGCATCATCAATGAATGTCACATAGTATTCAGCCCCACCTAATGACCGTGTAGGCATGGGACCACATACGTCTGAATGCACCAAATCAAGCTTTTCAAACTCTTTCTTTCCCCTTCTTTTATGGGATGATTTAGTTTGCTTCCCATAGAGACAGTGCTCACAAAATTCAAAATCAGAGAAACTCAAATGCGGTTCATAACCCAAATGGCATAAGAGTTTCATTCCATTCTGGCTCATGTGCCCCAACCTACAATGCCACAAAGAAGTGCTTGGCTGCTCGGTTATTGCAACAACATGATCAAATACCCCTGTAAGGGATACAAAGTCCCACACTTGGCACCCCTGGCCAAAAGCATAGAGCCCTTTTGAATTTTCCAACTCTGAAAGCCAAAAGTGGTGTGAAAACTAGCATCATCTAGGTGACCCACTTAAATAAGACTCTTGGTCAACTTAGGCACATGTCTCACATGTTTCAAAATAAATGCAGACCCATTTGCAAAAGAAAACTTTATGTCACCTACTCCCACTATGTCACATGCATAGTCATTTCCAAGATGCACACAACCTATCTTTCCACTGTCATAAGTGGAGAACCATTCCCTATGGGGAGTAACATGGAATGAAGTGGTAAGCAACTCTGCAGATAAACTAGACATGAAGAGAACGTCATTGTCACTATCATGTGTGACTGCATTGATCTCCTCGATCTTCACTTTTCCTTTGTCCTCCCTTGGGCTCTCTTCCTTTTTATTTGCACCCCAATTTGCATTCTTTTTCTTATCCTTTTGCTCTCTTTTAAGCTTGTAGCAATCATTTTTCATATGGCCCTTCTTGCCACAGTGGTAACACTCAATGTTCCGTGCCCTGGATTTGCTACGAGACTTCCCTCTTTCTTGGGACTTCCCCCTAAACTGTGATCTATCCCTTTGCACATTTAAGGCTGCATCCTGCTTGTTGCCATCCATAGACCTCTGTCTAATCTCCTTGGCCAACAAGCTACCCACAACATCATCAAATTTCAGTACTCCACTAGGTGTAGAGTTATTGACAGCTGTACGAAAGGTATCCCATGAGGATGGCGATGAACATAAGAGAAATATTGCCTTAGTCTCCACATCAAAATTCATCTTCTGAGCCTAAAGCTAGCTAAAAATAATATTGAATTCATTCAAGTGAGAAGCAATGGGGACCCTTCCTTCATCTGTAGCTCAAACAACCTCTTCATGAGGTAAACTTTATTAGAGGCAGTTTCCTTCTCATAAGTGGCACATAGTTTCTTCCACAAATCTTCCATAGTCTGCTCATTTTTTACTATTGTGAAATAAACTGACTCTGCAAGATGAAGTCTAATAGTAGACTTTGCTAATGCATCCAACTCATTCCAATCATCCTCAGACATATTTGCAAGCTTAGCTTCAATCCCTGCCAAGGGTTTAATCTGCTTCTTTTGAATAAGCACATCCCTTATTTGTTCTTTCCACAAAGAAAAGTTTGTCCCATCAAACTTTTTAATGCTGAAAAACTCCTTTTCAGACATGGAAGAGGATGCCATGATGCAAATGAAACAAAATCCCAAATGCTAGTACCTGCAAGAGTGAATCACACCAAATACTAGGTGCACCCAAATGTGTATGTCACAATAGAGTGAAATATCACCAAAACTCAAAGCTCAAAGCATCAAAAGACGCATCTGACTCATGTGCATATACTATGCATCCATATGAGCAAATCTAGCCCAAAAGAAAATGCCAACTGCAATGGCAATCCAAAATGCCAATAAGTGCCAAATGACTCAAGCATAAACACCATCCACTGGCATATGCATTAATAATATCTCATCCAAGAGAGCATAGCACTATTAGTGCATCACCTGCAATGTGTCAAAGCTGTCCCTCAACATAAAATAGCATCCATGTGCAAAGCGTCCATAAAAATAGCATCCCACAAGGCAATTTGGGCCTATCAGTGCATCCAATAAGGACTGTAATGCATCCAAATGGCCAGCTCGATATATATGAGAAAAGATTCGATCTTGCACTTTCAGTAAGCACTCCCACTGCTGCGATGCAGAATGCGGAGTTATGGCATGCAAGGTATGGGCACATGAGATATGGCAGCTTAATGACACTTCAGAAGCATGCTATGGTTGATGCATTGCCTCCTTTGGAGTCACCTCCTCCTCATGCATGTCAAGGTTACATCCTTGGCAAGATGCATAGATGTCCTTCTAAGAAGGATGGTGCAGTAAGACCTACACATAAATTACAGCTCATACACAGTGATGTATGCGGTCCCATGAGGACACCTCCTTTTGGTGGTTACCTCTATTATGTTACATAGATGACTTCACCAACTAAACTCGGGTCTATGGTCTTACGGCAAAATCAAAAGTGTTTATGCATTTCAAACACTTTGTGCCTATGGTTGAGAATGAGACAGGACTCAAGGTGCAGACACTTCGCACGGATAGAGGGGGGAGTATACGTCTCATGAGTTTTGAGGCATTTTTGAAGGAGAAAGGCATCACGCATTAGCTTACAGTGAGGCTTACACCTCAGCAAAATGGTAAAGCTCAGCGCAAGAATCGCACTCTTATAAAGATGGATAGATGCATGCTTACTAGTAAAAAGTTACCTCACAGGTAATGCATACCATGAATGAGCGCACACTGCTCAAACTGCAACTAGAGTGATTTGCATAAGGTATGCTCAAGAAATCATAGCCCCACGGTAATGACCGCTACTTAAAAATAGAACCTGAGATGCCTCAAAACATGGGTGCCATTGCATAATCGGACTCAGTAAGAAAATCTGCAAATATCTCTCTTCTGTCAGAACTCCAAAATCCCAACCGATGAGTGAGAAATGGGAGTCAACACTTATCCACTGCCATGTGGCATAAATCTAAGGTTTCAAAACCTTAGAATGAGAAATGCATAACAGAGAGACGAAATCGAATACACAGAGATCTATAACTCTGAAAATCCTCCACCGAATCATGCAAGAACTAACAGGTAGGGGTTTTTGGGTGTCTGAAACGCAATGGGACAGACGGTTTTGGAAACCGTGGTCTCAATCACTGGGTCCAACACACGGACTGAAAAACGTTTTTGGAAATAGTGCTATTTGTAAACTCCATCGGAGTGCGAATGATGAGCAACATAGAAGTTTTGGGACCTCCTGAGTCCACCAGAATTGACAGATCTGCAAATGGTTGCTCCAAACTTGAGTTCCAACACCCGAGCAAAAAACGCAAAAACTGACACAGTGAGTCAGAAATCCAATGAAATGATCCTAGATTCCAGAAAAAAGGTGTTTCCAATGAAGTGAAGTGGACACCAAAAGCAAGCAATAGTTGCCTCTACAAGTCAATATGGAGTCTCTGTCATCGAACGGAACAGGAAAAAGCTCAAAAAATGACTTTTTCTTTGAAAACACTTAACAGGCTCTCAAAACCACTTCGCAAAACCAAAGTGACTTTTCCAAAGGTTCCTCCAAGGTCTCTACACACTCGGATGCAAGTAAAGTCACCCACAAAGCTTCCCATAGAGCTGCTGAGCTTCAAGCATTCACGCACACTCAGCTAGATCACCCGGGCTCTGATACCAGTTGAGAGTGCTCTCAACGGAAGCAAGAATGGAAGAGGGAGAGAGAGAGATAGAGAGCCACACAAGTTTTGGTGGGTGCAAAACCACCCTAATCTTCTTTTTCATTCATTTATATATGTGTTTGAGTATTGTACATAACTGGGGTAAAGGCACAGTGACCTTTAACCCCCACAACTTCTGATACCATTCTCTAGGTGCTTGCTTAAGACCATAGAGACTCTTCTTCAGCTTGCAAACTAAATGTTGTTTGCCCTTTTCTTCAAAGGCTTCCGGTTGCACCATGTAAATTTCCTCATGCAGATCCCCATGCAAGAAAGCTATCTTGACATCCATCTACATAAGCTCCATATCCTCTGCTGCCACTAGTCCAAGCATGCATCTAAGTGTGGTCATCTTCACAACCAGGGAGAATATCTCATCAAAGTCCACACCCTTCTCTTGCTTGAACCCTTTAGCAACCAAATGGGCCTTGTACCTAGGCACATCATCACCTGTGACCATCTTGTGGACCCATTTACATGGCAATGCTTTCTTTCCATGTGGCAAAGAAACCAAGTCCCAAGTCTTATTCTTCATAAGTGAACTCATCTCTGATTGCATAGCATACTCCCACTTGCGTTGATCCTTGTGCATCATAGCCTCTCTATAGTAAGAAGGCTCCCTGCAATCAGTAAGCATCACATAATCTACCCTTGGAACAAACCTGTCAGGTGGTCTAGACACTCTAGATGATCTTCTCAAGGGCATTTCAGCTTGCTGTCCCACTTGCATATCAGCCACATTTGGCTCATCATTTCCACCAATAGATGATCCATCATCTACCCTTGATTGTATACTTGTGGGAGTACTTGGTGGTACCATTTCTTGCACATTTGGTGCATGGACAGCTTGCTATCTATCAACATATGCAGGTGGATTCATGTCCTGGAAAGTGATTCTCCTCATTTCCATATCCCTCATGGGTACCTTATGCATCTTCTTCTCATTGAAGGCTACATCATGGCTATGTATTATCTTATTTACTTCTGGATCCTAGACACGATAGCCCATCTCTCCACTTTCACCATAACCCAAAAAGATGCATTTCCTAGACTTAGGATCTAGCTTCTTTTGAAGCTCTTTTGGCACATGTGCATATGCCTCACACCCAAATATATGCAAATGAGAGTAAGAGGGCTTCTTGCCACTCCATGCCTCTTCAGGAATACCACCATACAAATTGTTACTAGGTGATCTATTGATCACATGCACTGCAGTCTTCATTGCTTTAGCCCAAAAACCACCAGAAAGACTTGCATTGGAAAGCATGCATTCCAACTTTCGTGAATGGTACGGTTCATCTTTTCTACAACTGGATTTTGTTCTGGAGTATGAGGGGATGTGAACTCCCTCTTAATCCCACGTGTATCATAGAATGTTGAAAGTCATGAGAGAGATACTCTCCACCATTGTCAGTCCGTAGGCATTCAAGCGTTCTACCTGATTGATTCTCAACCAAGGCCAACCATTTTTGAAATACCTGGAACACATCACTCTTTTGAGCTTTAGCATAAGCCCACACTTTCCTAGTTGCATCATCAATGAATTCCACATAGTCTTTAGCCCTGCCTAATGACCGTGTAGGCATGGGACCACATACGTCTGAATGCACCAAATCAAGCTTTTCAAACTCTTTCTTTTCCCTTCTTTTATGGGCTGATTTAGTCTGCTTCCCATAGAGACAGTGCTCAAAAATTCAAAATCAGAGAAACTCAAATGCGGTACATAGCCCAAATGGCATAAGAGCTTCATTCCATTTTGGCTCATATGGCCCAACCGGCAATGCCATAAAGAAGTGCTTGGCTGCTCGGTTATTACAACAACATGATCAAACACCCTGATACATGTAAGGGATACAAAGTCCCACACTTGGCACACTTGGCCAAAAGCATAGAGTCCTTTTGAATTTTCCAACTCCTAGAACTAAAGATGGTTTGAAAACTGGCATCATTTAGCTGACCCGTTGAAATGAGACTCTTGGTCAGCTTAGGCACATATCTCATATTTTTCAAAATAAATGCAGACCCCTTTGCAAAACAAAACTTTATGTCACCTACTCCCACTATGTCACATGCATAGTCATTTCCAAGATGCACACAACCTATCTTTCCACTGTCATAAGTGGAGAACCATTCCCTATGGGGAGTAACATGGAATGAAGCACCAGAATCCAAAATCCAATCCTAGGAATATGCATCATCTAAAGTGGTAAGCAACTCTGTAGATAAACTAGACATGAAGAGAATGTCATTGTCACTATCATGTGTGATTGCATTGATCTCCTCGATCTTCACTTTTCGTTTGTCCTCCCTTGGACTCTCTTCCTTCTGATTTGCACCCCAATTTGCATTCTTTTTCTTATCCTTTTGCTCTCTTTTAAGCTTGTAGCAATCCTTTTTCATGTGGCCGTTCTTGCCACAATAGTGACACTCAATGTTCCATGCCCTAGACTTGCTATGGGACTTCCCTCTTTCTTGAAACTTCCCCTTGGACTGTGATCTGCCCCTTTGCACATTTAAGGCTACATCCTACTTGTTGCCTTCCATTGACTTCCGTCTAATCTCCTCGGCCAACAAGCTACCAACCACATCATCAAAGTTCAATACTCCACTAGGTGCAGAGTTACTGATAGCAGTACGGAAAGTATCCCATGAGGATGGTAATGAGCATAAGAGAAATATTGCCCTCATTTTCGCATCGAAATTCAGCTTTTGAGTTTGAAGTTGATTGAAAATGCTATTAAATTCATTCAAGTGCAAAGCTATGGATACTCCCTGCTTCATGTGTAGCTCAAACAATCTCTTCATGAGATAGACTTTCTTTGAGGCAGTCTCTTTCTCATATGTAGCACACAGCTTTTTCCATAAAGCTTCCGTAGTCTTTTCAGTGACTACTAACTGTCTCCCCAAGATAAAGTCTAATGGTAGACTTTGCCAATGCATCCAACTCATTCCATTCATCTGTGGACATAGCTGCATGCTTAGCTGCAATCCTTTGAAAGGGTTTTATCTGCTTCTTTTGAATAAGCACATCCCTTATCTATTCTTTCCACAAAGAAAAGTTTGTCCCATCAAACTTTTTAATGCTGCAAAACTTCTTTTCAGACATGGAAGAGGATGCCATGATGCAAATAAAGCAAAATCCCAAATGCTAGTGCCTGCAAAAGAGAATCACACCAAATACCAGGTGCACCCAAATGTGTATGCCATAATAGAGTGAAGTATCACCAAAAATCAAAGCTCAAAGCATCAAAAGATACAGCTGACTGCATCCATATGAGCAAATCTGGCCCAAAAGAAAATGCCAACTGCAATGGCAATCCAAAATGCCAATAAGTGCCAAATGGCTCAAGCATAAACACCGTCTATGGGCATATGCATCAACCATATCTCATCCAAGAGAGCATAACACTATCAGTGCATCACCTGCAATGTGTCAAATGGCTATCCCTCGGCATAAAATAGCATCCATGTGCAAAGCGTCCATAAAAAATAGCATCCCACAAGGCAATCTAGGCCTATCAGCGCATCCAATAAGGATTGCAATGCATCCAAATGGCCTATAAATCATCCATTATAACCCAATGCACACCACAAATGAGCGCACATGGCTTAAACTACAACCAGAGTGATCTGCATAAGGTATGCTCAAGAAATCATGGCCCTACGGCAATGACCGCTACTAAAAATGGAACTTGAGATTCCTCAAAACATGGGTGCCATTGCATAATCAAACTCAGCAAGACAATCTGTAAATATCTCTCTGTTGCTGGAACTCCAAAATCCCAACCAATGAGTGAGAAATGGGAGTCAACACTTATCCACTGCCATGTGGCATAAATCTAAGGTTTCAAAACCTTAGAATGAAAAATGCATAATAGAGAGACGAAATCAAATACACAGAGATCTATAACTCTGAAAATACTCCACCAAATTGCACAAGAACTGATAGGTAGGGGTTTTTAGGCGTCCGAAACGCAATAAGATAGATGGTTTTGGAAACTGTGGTCCCAATCACTGGGTCCAACACATGGACTGAAAAATGTTTTTGGAAACTAAACTGTTTGTAAACTCCACCAGAGTGTGAATGATGAGCAACATAGAAGTTTAAGGACCTCTTGAGTCCACCGAAACTGACAAATTGCTCCAAACTTGAGTTTCAACACTCGGGCAAAAAAAAGTTGAAACTGACACAATGAGTCAGAAATCCAACAAAATGATCCCAAATTCAAGAATGAAGGTGTTTCCAAGCTCTTGAAGTGAAATGGACACCAAAAGCAGGCAATAGTTGCCTCTACAAGTCAATACGGAGTCTCTGTCGTCGAATGGAATAGGGAAAAGCTTAAAAAATGACTTTTTCTTTGAAAACACCTAACAGCCTCTCAAAACCACTTCGCAAAACCAAAGTGACTTTTCCAAAGGTTCCTTCAAGGTCTCTGCGCACTCGGATGCAAGTAAAGTCACCCACAAAGCTTCCTAGAGAGCTTCTCCTTCCTCCCATAGAGTTTTTGAGCTTCCAAGCATTCATGCACGCTCAGCTAGATCACCTGGTGAGAGTGCTCTCAACGGAAGCAAGAATGAAAGAGGGAGAGAGAGAAACAGAGAGCCACACAAGTTTTGGTGCACCCTAATCTTCTTTTTCATTCATTTATATATGTGTTTGAGTATTGTACATAACCAAGGTAAAGGCAAAGTGAACTTTAACCCCCACAACCTCCCACTTAAAGGACAATGTGCCTTTAAGGGAGAACAACCAATGAGCATACTAACCAATGCCCATCAATACATGACAATACTCAAACCACTGACTAGGTAGACTCTTCGTCAGCATATCTGCAGGGTTATCATCTGTATGAACCTTGACAAGCTCTATGCGCTTATCCTTTGATGAAATGGTACCTGACCTCAATGTGTTTGGTCCTTGCATATAAGACCGGATTCCACGCTAGCTGAATATAGCACTCATGGAATCACTATGCAATGTCGGTACACCTGTATGAATCCCCAAATCTCCCACTAGCCGATCAAGCCATATAGCCTCCTTGCAACCCTCTCTAGCTGCAACACATACTCAGCCTCTGTGGTAGACAAAGCAACGCACTTCTATGCGTGAGACATCCATGACATTGCACCACTACAAAGGTGAACACATAACCAGAAGTGTGGATCTCCTACTATCACATGCCCTGCATAGTCTGAATCTGTGTACCCAAGTACACGCATGTCTCCTTTACCAAAGCAGATGCACATCTCCTTGGTACCCTTCATGTACCTCATGATGCACTTAACTGCCTCCTAATGCCTCTTTCCTGGATTAGCCATATACCGGCTAACAACTCCCACTACAAATGCAATGTCTGGTCTAGTAGCTATCATAGCATACATAAGACTCCCAACCGCTGATGCATAAGGAACCTTGGCCATCATGGCCCTCTCCTCATCTGATTTGGGACTATCTGTATGACTCAGTTTCACATATGGAGGCAATGGAGTACTCACTGCCTTCCCCCCCTCCATATTGAAATGCTGCAATACTTTTGTAACATACTCCTTCTGTGAAAGCCAAAAGAGTTTCCTACTCCGATCACGCGTGATGCGCATACCAAGAATATGACCTGCAAGTCCCAAATCCTTCATATCAAAGGCCTCATGCAACTTGGTCTTTAATGCATCTAGCTCATAAGTATTCTTGCTAGCCAATAGCATATCATCCACATATAGTGCCATGATTATCAAGCTATTATCCTTAGCCGTTTATTTGTAGAGGCAGTGATCAATTTCACTCCTTCTAAAACTCTGGGACCGAACGAAAGCATCAAACTTTTGATACCATTCTCTAGGCACTTGCTTAAGACCATAGAGACTCTTCTTCAGCTTACAAACTAAATGCTCTTTGCCCTTTTCTTCAAAGCCTTCCGGCTGCACCATGTAAATTTCCTCATGCAAATCCCCATGCAAGAAAGCTGTCTTGACATCCATCTACATAAGCCTTCTCTTGCTTGAACCCTTTAGTGACCAAACGGGCCTTGTACCTAGGCACATCATCACCTGTGACCTTCATCTTGTAGACCCATTTACATGGCAATGCTTTCTTTCCATGTGGCAAAGAAACCAAGTCCCAAGTCTTATTCTTCATAAGTGAACTCATCTCTGATTGCATATGCAACATGCACTCCCAACCACTACCACATCAATCATGATGTGGTACGGGAAGCCTTCGGTGTGTTGGTCGTCGGTGAGAAGTACTCCAAGAAGAAGAAGTTGGACGCCCCCAGCAAGGTGGTATGTTCCTATGACCACCAAAAGAGCAAGGGCTAACTACAGCTCACCACCATTCACAAGACCGAAGTGGAAAGACCAACAAGGTTCTTGCAATGGCTCACGCAAGTCAAGCACATGGACAACCATCAGTCCATCATGCCCAATATCCTGTTGTGCTTGGTGGAGCCCCAGCTTACAAATTGGGTAGATTACTTCTACAGCTAAATGAGGGACGACCTCAAGACAAACGGGGAAGTAATCAGCAACCCCATGATGTACATGCCGGTCCTCTACTACTTGTGGCAGAGCAACATCCACTAGTTGGCTTTGGGTTGGCTGAAAAATCTGCCATAGGGCCAGCACAAACAAAGGTCAAAGAGATAGAGGTCAAGCCCAAGCAAGAAAGGGTAATGCCCACCACCTTTCTGGCCAGCCATGAGCAACCAGACTTGAGTCAGTTGCTCGCATAATATGAGGAACTCCAGATGTAAGAATTCTTGAGCCAACAACTGTGACTCTAGTAGGTAGATCTACTTGTCCAAACTTCCACCATTGAGATAAGAAGCTTAGCTTTCTTTCTTAGGTACTTCAGAGACCTCATCAAGTTTAGTTAACGCTTCTTCTTGACGTGATCCTGAGACTGCACTTTCGCATTTTTCAGAAGTTACAAATTTACGAAAGCTTCTCTTGCTTTTCTCATAAGTCACAATTTTATGGAGGTTCCAAATGTGAAAATCATAGGAAGAATGTAAGAGGATCCTTGTAAGATTCTTTACAAAAGCTTCTACTTGACAGGGGAAGGTCTCGAGTAACTTAGCTCAAGAATTGCAGACAGAAATATTAGTTACACTAGGATATTTTGGCATTAAGTATGAAGAGCCAAAACAGGGGCAAATGGGTTGAGGAGGAGCCCATTCTGATAGATGGCCTACCCGGTGATGAAATAATCACCATTGGCCTCCATCCTGGAGCCAAAGCAATGTTGACCACTCACGTTGTGCCCTATGTCTTGGTCTCCACAACCCCCCATGAGACCACATCCTTCGCTACCAGAACCTCTTCCTCTCCATGGGTAGGCCTAGTAGAGGACCTATGGTTTTGTAATGCACCCCAATATAGGGCACCAAGTGGCTATAGCCACATGTCGATAGAGCAACTACTACCGAGTGTGGACCTGATGGAACAACACCTATTTGAGGCCATGGCACAAATCCCACAGGTCGCACACACAATTTTGCAGAGGAGGAAGGAACAAGCCTCATAGCTCTCAACCAATCTCCTTCAAGCACATCTCTCTGCACACGAGAGCAAATCCATAATGGTTGCAGCCCAAGCCACAGGTCTCAAGCAGCTATACAAAGAGCAGAGGAGTACCATGCCAAAGCTGAAGAGCTCGGGCTGGCCCTAACAAAGCTCAAATTTGGTCCAAACTCTCATGGACCAGGTCAACAAGTCAAAGTCTAGCCTGCGAACAATGCTAGAGTGAAAGGTGCAGGCAAAGACACAATATTTCAGAACACAGGACCACTAAGAACGATGGATCCAAACTCTACAGGATCTCCTGGCATGAGAACAGAAACTTATGGTGTCCCTCTAAGTAGAGAACGAATGATAGCGCACCCCCGACCAATCAAAGGAGATAGGTTTGGAAGATCGAGAGCAGCAAGAGCAAATCAACACAATAGGAAGGGGGGCATGTTAACATCCACAGAGTATAGTAATCGAATGCAGGGTAATCAACGTGATTGAGGTGATTAGGCTTCATGCTCAGGAAGTTTGAGCCCCAAATTGCCTAAGCCTTGGAGGCGTGAGGCTAACACAAGTGCTATTTGGGAGCCGGACACCTCCTAATGCCAGGCTTATTGTCTCAAGCACTCTAATATGGTTAACACAAGTGCTATTTCTGCTAGTAGGGAGAGATGGAAAGAATAGCAATATGCCTTGGTACCCTACGGGCCCAAGAGCCTTTGGTTGTAAAGAGAAGGAGAGTGCTAAAAGGAAAAGGGTTGGCCCTCCTTTCAAAAGGTGACATGTATAAAACGCCAAAGTGTTGACTTTGGTCTTCATTGTTGTTTGCACAAGTTTGAATACAAGCTCCCTCTTCTCTTCCAAGAGAGTGTTTTGGGTGTTCTCTTGTTTCCATTATAGTGCCCTTGTGTTTGCCACTCCATCCCCCTTCACTCTGCTCTTACCTTCTCCCTCTTCGTCCCTTCTCCCCTCTCTTCTCCCCTCTCCCCCTTCCCTCTTTCTCTCATGGAAACACATTGCAACAATCCGGAGGCCACTTGAGTAACACTTGCAAATGGCTCATTCATTGCATTGCTCTCACAAGGAGTAGCTTGGAGTGGATTATCAATTGGCATCTCCTCAACATCCCCATGACACGTGAGTCACTGCTGAGACCCACACAATTTGGGTCTCATACAAGGATGTTATGTTAATTTTTGGGAGAATTTATCAAATTTCAAGATTGAAATATTAGCTAAACTAGTTTGGAGAAGTTCCTAGAATCTCCTTTGGGCAAATATTCGGACTTAAAAATTTATATTGGAAAGTTAGAAAAAAAAGGGAATTAATGGAATGGAGGAGAGGGGAACATAAGTACGGTCGTATTGGCAGGGAAAGTGAGGAGAGGGGAGGGGGGGAATGGAAAGGGGGGAAAGAAAGTGGGTGCAGGGAGGGGGAAGGGGGGGTGGTGGAGGAGGAGGAAGGGGGGGGCAGAAGCAGGGGGGGAGGGGAGGTGGGGGGATAAAGGGGGAAAAGGGGGGGGGGAGGGGAAGGGGAAAGGGGGGGGGGGAGGGGGGAAAAGGAGAAAGGTGGGAGGGGAAAGGGGGAATGGGGGGAGAGGAGGGGGGAATGGGATTAGGCCATTTGTAACTTGAATTGGTATTTGGGGGACAATTGTAAGGCTGACAAGAATGGGTTGATTCACACCAGGCACCAAAGGAGTGGGTGTGGAGCATGCATTGGGGCTCATTGAACATGAGAAGATACGGGGTAATAATCAAGGATTAAGAAAAGCAAGATTAGTCTCTTTATAAACCCTTATCCTTGGTCTCTTCTAGCTTGTCTCTTCCTCGTCTTCTTCATCAGCATCAACAACATGCTCTTTTCATCTGCACCAACACACACTTCTTCACACCTACTCCCAAATCCAAGGTTTGAACTTTGCTCTCTCTTCTTGCTCCTCCCCCTTCCCCTTCCCTCCCCAATTCTCCTCCCCCCCCTTTCCTCCTCCTTTCTGCCTCTCCTTCCATTGATCTTGCTCTTCTTCTTCGAGAGGTCTTCCGCCTTCTTCCTCCTTTCTCCTGCAGCTTTCGCTAGCTTTTGCTGATGGGCTCCGCTGCATATGGACGTGCTATCACATCTCGTCCCTCTCATGCTAGCCTTATGCTAACCTAATCTTATTCACCGCTCTGCAGATAGGAAAGGGGGGAGAGGAAATAGGGAATGGGGGGAGAGGAAGGGGGAATGGGGGAATGGGGGGAGGGGGAGGGGGAATGCGGGGAGGGGAAGAGGGAAAGGGGGGAGGGAAGAGAAGGGAGGGGAAGGGGGGGGGGGGGGGAGAGAGAGAGAGAGAGAGAGAGAGGGGGGGGGGAGAGAAGGAGCTGGAAGTTTGAATTCCTTGAGGGCTATATATTGAATCTCACCTCTCCTGTAACTCATTTTCAATCACACCCTCCCTCTCATCATGTTCCCCTCCCTTCCTCTCTCGAGTCTCCCTCTCCATCTCCATCTCCCTTGCATTGTGCTCCCCTCCTCCTCCTCTCTCTCTCTCTCTCTCTCTCTCTCTCCCTTGTGTTGTGCTCCCCTCCCCCTTCCCCTCCAAAATCTTCCGTATGGCATTCCATCTCTCTTCCTCTCTCTCTCTCTATCTCTCTCTCTCTCTCTCTCCCCCCCCCTCGTGTTGTGCTCCCCTCCCCCTGCCCCTCTCCCTCTCCTTTCTCTCCCCTTCTCTCCCTCTCTCTTCCCATTCTCCCCCCTTCTCTCCCTCTCTCTTCACTTCCCTCTCTCTCTCTCTCTCTCTTCTCTTTATCCTCTCCTCTCTCTCTCCCTTTATTCCTCACCCTTTCAAGTGTCCTCTTGACCTTAAAAGGTCAATGAATCGCATAGTGTACCTGAGGGATTGCATTACTGCCATGGCAACAAAAAAAACAAACTTTGTTTAAAAAGCTACCACGGCAACACAATCTCTTCCCCTCCTCCCCATCAGCCACGTCTCTTCTCTTACCTAATTAAATTTGTTTTACAAAAATTATTTCTCCCCTCACTCTCCCTCTCCCTCTCCCTCTCCCTTTCTCCCATCCCTTTCCCTCTCATCCCCCTTCCTCCCTTTTTGTGTTAAAATTCTTGTTGCCATGGTGCAAGAGACCTCTCCTCCCTTATCTCTTCCCCTTTCCTCTCCCCTTCCCCTCCCCAACACATCTCTCTCTCTCTCTCTCTCTCTCTCTCTCTCTCTCTCTCTCTCTCTCTCTCTCTCTCTCTCTCTCTCTCTCTCTCTCTCTCTCTCCCCTTCCGTCTCCCTTCCTCTCTTTGTCTTCCTCTCTCTCTCTCTCTCTCTCTCTCTCTCTCTCACTTACTCACTCTCACTCTCTCTCTCCCTTGGCATGGCTAGACCCGAAGAAATTCTAGATCATGTCTAGACCCCGATCAAGGATTTGAACCTTGAGACAAGTAGAATCCACGGGTTGATTTAAATTGAGGGGCACCACCATCTGACCACACTCAATATAGTAGAAAAGCATGCTACACAAATAAGGTGTCATGTTTCCTATCATCTGAAATGTGAAAATGGTATGTGTGTTGCACTGACCTGGACTCATTTGAGTCAACAAGTAGATTGGCATCAATCGTAGAAGAGTCAAGAAAATGATTGTACATGATATGAACAAGAATTGTTATCTGCTTCTTGTACCAGCAAGCACTTTGTATCTCATCTTGTTCTTGAAATGAATAATTTTCAGCAAAATATATGACAAAGACAATAGTGTCGTGGGGAAAATTGGCAAGGCACGTCCTGAACTACTTATCCTTCAAGCTATCCATGAAATTGTGAAGCACATATTTTGACATGGATTGAACCACGGGACCTGTAAGCTTCATAGGCTGAGTGCTCTTATGCAATAGTAGCCATCTCTTTTTATCGGATACTTCAACATTGACATTTTCAAGTCTCCTCCATTTTAGAGAAACATGGTTGTCTTCCCTCATTTCATTTGGATAGATATGAAATGTCTTCTTCTTCAGCTTCAGAATACTGCAATGCTTACATGTGCCACAAATTCATTCAATGTGGTGCCACTCATCATGGTCTCCCTAAACCACTGGCTCCCACAAAGACCTTAGGCTACAAAACCTGCTCTCCCTTGCAACACATGATATTAGCCTACATACTGCACATTCATCAGGGATATATGGGCATTGATCCCCATGGAGAAATGCTCCAACACAAGTAGATCTCAAGTCATTCATAGCTTATTGGGCTAGGTCAAAGTCTATGTGTTTTGCAACAACAAACATTTTTGTCTTTGAGTTTCCTGATGTACCAGGGCTTACAATGCTCAAAGCTCCTCTGCCCAATTAAAATGTCAGGATTCTTATCCATAAACTTGAGATACAACTCTATCTAGTGACCTGACATGTGGGAACCATGGAACAGTGAACCCTCTTTTAAATGGAACAACAGTATAGTGAGCCCTGTTTTGCACTACTAAAACAAGACAACACAATACATGCAAAAACACGGTCTAATTAAAGTATATAATGAAGCAAAATAATTTTCAATCACCATGTTGATTTAGGACAGTCATAATTTAAGCTACCAAGCTGGTTTAGGACAATCATAATTTCAATCACTAGGCTGGTTTAGGGCACATTTAGGATAGTCAACCATCAGGTTGGTTTAGGACACATTTAGGACAATCACAATTTCAACTACCGAGCTGGTTTAGAACAATCATAATTTCAAGCACCAGACTAGTTTAGCCGAACAATCTCAACTTCACATATCAGACAATAACAAGTATATTGCTTTTCATTTTTGAATTTCTTAATTTCAATCAATAACTAATGTTTGTCTTGAATCAGCACCGGAATGGTTTAGGAAAATCACATTAAGTCCAAGCCATCCTAGTCTTGAAATCAAGTGGTATATGGCTTGAATAGGAAGAAATTAAATTTAACTAATTTAAGTACTAAGAAACATAGTAATTTCAACCACTGGGACCATCAACAACTAATGTATGTTCAACCACGTTGGTTCAAGACAACCACATAACTGGTGATTGAGTTGAAGTAGCCACGGTTGCATGATATTCCAACCATGGGGCTGGTTTAGTAAAATAACAATATATTGCTTTTATGTTGTGATATGTATTGTTGTTAAGTTGTACTCAACCATGCCACCGTGCTGGTCAACAACTAATGTCTGTTCAACCATGCTCGTTCAAGACAATCACATAACTAGTGACTGACCTAAACCAGCCACACGGCTACATGATGTTAGAACCACTGGGCTAGTTTAGTAATATAATAATATATTTCTTTTTTGTTGTGAGATATATTGCTGTTAATTTTTGCTCAACCATGCCATCGGGCTGGACAATAATTAATGTATGTTCAATCACGTTGGTTTAGGACAATCACATAACTGGTGATTGAGCTAAACTAGCCTATGTCTGTTCAATCATGCTAGTTTAGGACAATCACATAACTGACAATTGAGCTGAACTAGCTACGGTTGCATGATGTTCCAACCGTTGGGTTGGTTTAGAACAATCACATTTAGCCCAAGCCTAGTTTAAGAAATGAAACAATTAAACTATCCCAATGCTCAATCACAAACGAATGCCGGGCTGGTTTAGGCACCACTCACCTGTGTTGGATCTAGCATGTGTATGATGTGCTCCTCAAACATCTTGTGCTAGAAAGTTTCATTATTATGTCAGTTATCTTTGGTCTTTTGGATGTTTGGCCATTGGAAGTGATCTGAGGCATTTTTCAGTGTTATCTTTGGAGCAATGTCCTGCAGTTTGACAGTTTGGTAAATGCTCATAATGCATTTATGTTTTGAATATGCTCGAATGCTATTTTTTGAAGCAATAGACATTGTATTTCCTTTATGCTAAGAGTTTGGGGTATCTAACTATCTCTCCAACCAATTATACTTGTGGAGAAGGAGACTTATTTGTAAGGGACTAGACACTACCATATTAGTGGTAAGACCTTCCCAATATGCCTTCATAATATTGTTCCTCTAACATTGATTATGTATCTCAGAGGAGAGCATTCCAAAAGAAGCCTAGAATGAGAGTAAATCCCTATAATGGTGAATATTTCATCAAGGTGAACACCAGGAAAAAGATATGTGCCTTCTGTGGAGTACTATTATGGATAAATTTGACCAAAGTAAAAGGCATAAATATGTGTGTGTGCTTGTATGTGTGGCAATAGTATAATAAAATATAGTGTGCATAAGGCCCAGGGTTGAGGTGGCAGGGCATGACCATGTGCCACCCTTCCATGTAAGAGGACCCATAAGGTGTGTTGTACATAATCCATGGTAGTAATAATATAAAATGATAAGGTGGCATGGGTCCTCCATACACCACCCCTCCACCTAGGTAGTCCCACGCCTGCATTTAGTGAGATATGGCCCAAGGACCATGGGAGAAGTAATATAAAATAGGTGGAGATGGATATTATATTGGATTATTCCCTCCATGTATAATAGGCCCATAGGGAGGGGGTATAGAAAGTCCAAGAATGCAAGTTAAATAATGGGAACGTAGGATGAGGTGGCAAGATTCCTTATGCCAACCCTCCACTTGTCCTCCTAGATGTTTGAACATATTATAAAATTGGGAAGAGACCAAGGGAGTATCTTAGACTTGGGATATGGGGGTTGATGTATGTGGAAAAATGAGGCAAAGGGTTGTTGCACACAATTGAGAGTGCATAACTGCCTAGCCCACATGGGACACTCTTCCACACACACCATGCATGTGGGAGGATGCATTTATTAGGAGAGATTCCCTCTCTTGACTATAAAAGGAGGGGGCTATTCCTTGATGGAACACGCTCATTCTTGTAAAGCCACCAAACTAGTACTTTGATTTGCCCCCCATCTTTCCAATAAAGCATGACTCTTTTCCCTAAATGTCTCCATCTCTAGATTCCACCTCCCATCATGTACATGCTCCTCTTCCTCCTCTTCCTTCCCACTTGTGCCATAGTCCCTCTCTTCATTCCCACCCCTCTAAATCTTTTTTCCCCACCTATGTTAACGCTTCTTCCCTCACGTTCCCTTTTTCTCCATGGCCCTCGAGCGTTGCCATGCCTAGCGTTTAGCCTCATGCATTGAATTCTTTTCTAGTTAATAGAACTGGGGTGGATGCTAGGATCAAAATCTACTTTGCATGGTCTAGTCTATGTTGGTAAGAGCTTCTTGTCTAGCTGATGACCTAGGTGACCATAAAACACAAGACCGCGTCACCTTCTTTACAATGCCATTCTCGTCCTTCCACGTAATCTAGATTTTTATCGTTGTTGCTTGACCTCTACATGAAGGATTGCAAACCATGATGTTTCATCTTTATTTTTTAAGTGCATCAATCAATATTTTTATTCTTCATCCTCTATCAATTGATATTTTAATGCCCCAATCTACATGTGGATCATACGTATCTCAAGGAAGAATATGTTTCAGACCCTGCCATCCAGATGTTCCACCTTAGATTGGCACTAAACTTTACAAGGGTTTCAAAATAGGTTGTTTTAATGTCCCTTCAAAGGCTCATGAAAGGCGCAAGTGCATCAAATGTCATATGTGCTGCTAAGAAGGCACAATGCCCCAATCCACATGTGGAGGGGGATTTCTAATTTTTGAGCAAAACCATCTGAGCATTTGAGCAAATTGGACCAGAATGTAGTTTTTTTGTGTCAAAGTTTATGAAAACAATCCAAGTGTATGGACCCCTTTTTGTGAATAAAGGGGTCATATTGCTTAAGAAAAGAAATGGATATCCTCATTTCTGACTAAACAAGTTTTCTAACTCTTGAAGTTCATGAAATGAGGCCATGATTATGAAACCGTTTTGTAAATGAAGGGTCCATATTGCTCAATAAAAGAAGTGGTTATCCTTGTAAACTAATAAACCACAACAACCAATAACCAAAAAACAAATCTTGAAGTTGCTAGATCCCTTTTTTGATTAAAAGGGATGTATAGTCCACCCAAAAAAAAAAAGATTGCGTTCAACCTTAGCAAAATCCAGTATTCTACATATTTGTTACACTAGCTTAATTTTAAGTCAAAATATTTTCCCCTCATAGTTTTCTAATCATTCTATATTGACAATTTTAATATGTTTCCAACCTACATCACTACAAATGAAGATATGATTTATCACGTAAAAGACACGTTCAAAGTTTTGTGATTGTAAAATCATCCTACAAGGCATCCCATCACAATTATCACAATTATCAAGTATCAAGTATAGAAATAGCCCAAAGTTTCCATAAGGAGTAATGAAAAAGACTCCAAAACATTATTTTGGTGGTTCAAAATCTCCATCGCAAAAAGTATTATTATAATAGTCCTTTCAAATTTTGTTCAATATCATGAAGGTGTGCAATCTGCAAAAACCAGGCCTTGAGGCATGCAAGATAATGCTGTGAAGATCTCTTTTGTACTCAAGTTAGCTTGGTGACCAAAAATATTATCTTTTCTATCCATATAAGTAATATGTAAATAATATAGCCCAATTTTAAGTCAAATACACTCACAATATTTTCTATTTTGTTATTTGTTGTATATTCCAATACATGTTCATATTATTTCAAGTAAGTTTTCAACCTATGCAAATGAAAATGAATACATGATTTATCACATAGAAGACATGTTCAAACTTTTGTGATGTAAAATCATCCTTCAAAATGTCCTACCACAATTATCAAGTGGAGAATAATTAGCATACTATCCTTGTGGTTCAAATTACTCATGGAAAAAAGGATTTCTTATATTCAATCCAAGGTACAAAAGGAAATGTAACAAATATAGCCAAATTTTAAGTCAATATTTTACACTCATAGTTTGGTATTTTGCTACTAGATGTGTTGAGTTCATGTTATTTTAAATAAGTTTCCTACAAAGCATCCTGCCACAATTATCAACAAGTAGAGAAACAAACCAAAAATTTACACAAGGAGAAATGCAAAAGGCTCCAAGAACAGTGTTCTTGTGGTTCAAAATCTTCATGGAAAAAATGATTATTATAGATATCTTTTCATTTTGTATTCAACATCATGAAGGTTCAGTCTTCAAAAAAATACCATTTTTGTGGTTCAAAATCCTCATCGAAAAAGGATTATTATAATAGCCCTTCCATTTTCTGTTGACCATCATGAAAGTACAGTCTCCAAAAACTAAACCTCAAGGCATGCGAGACAATGCCTAGAATATCTCTTTTTTACTCAAGGTGGCTTGGTGAAAAAACATATTATTTCTGCTATTCAATCCAAGGTATGAAAGGAAGATGTAATAAATATGTTTGCATGGAATATAGGCATCCAATTTGCATGATCGTCCAATGAAATCTTCACAATTGCAAGAAGGAAATGGAGAAATGTCAACCTTGTATTCAATACCTTTTTGCATTGATCCTTAACAATGCATTTCATGACCAATGACCTCTGAATTCTCTCTTCCATTTCTTTGGAGATTTTGTTTCGCCATCTGATTACTTTGCCATCTTGACGCCGAGGTCGATCTTCATGCAATACTATTGTTTCATCATGGGCTTGAATTGGTGAAGCACAACTTGCACCCACCATCGGAGTTGACACTCCTAATATGATAAACCCCGAGCTTTTGTCAACCTGGCAATCTCTACACTTGTCAAGGATGTTCCTGATTGAACCTTCCACCTTCCTAGTGATGGTCTTGGAATACTTGTAATGCTAGTTGATGGCTTCCACGTGTGTGTTACATCATTTCCACAAAACCAAATCATTTGGGAGCGCACTCCAATTGGTGCTTGAATCCTCCCAAAGAATGATGGTGCAACAACTCCACGTCAATTTTCACGATCCTTTATATTGACAAGCTTGTTACATTTTTCTCCTTGTCCAAGCCAAGCCTGGCAACGGACTTGGCTTGTTATAGGAACTCTTCATAATGCCCAATTTGCATCATGCACTTCATATTCTTGTACACTCTTGGAATCATCATCCTCAAAACTCTGTTGCAAATTTAGTACTAGATTTTGGAGACATGGGGTATCTTTTCTTATTTGCATAACTGTACTCAGGGCGGTGACTATCATCCTCACATATATTTGAAGGCATTGACTTTGGCCTTTTCCTTCGCACAGTCTTGTCATCTCCATCATTAAAACATACTTCAGATACAACACCCATTTCCTTTGCAACATTACTTGTTAGATCAACAACTGTTTTGGCACTAATGTCAATCCGAGATTTTTAAGATCTTTTTTTTAAGGTCTCTAGACTCGGCCCACTTCCGATAAACTGGCCCTTCAAAAAAGATGTGTATCTAGAGCTTTGTAAAATTGCATTTGAGAGGTCACTAATAGAGGCATTGTAGAGACCAACATATTTGACATGGTTCAATCCAGCCCTCCAACTACCATGAATAGACTCTGCTAGATTTGTTCGAGGTATCAAGTACTTCTCGTTATCTAACATACTCTGCAAACCAAGCATTGTAAAGATATTGTAATGGAAAAATTACATTATTAACATGATTAAAAAAAATTCAAGAGAAATACAAAACCAACCTCTATAATGTAGTGGCTCCAATGGGAAATCCTAGCATGCCACCATGCAAACCAAGTTTCAAGCCGTGGCAAGTCTGAATCACTTGCATGGCCTACATTCCACCATGCCCTTGGGCTTCTCATTTTGACTTCTGCAGCTTGCTCTGTAGAGGCATCCTTCCAACATCTACATCGGATTTTAAATTCCTCTTGGCTGCCAACTTTTATACATGCCTTTGCATGGGAATGAAGACTTTGCTCCCAATGGAAAAGGCAAGAACGCTCTTTTCCTTCCATTATATTGTCAGGGCCACCATTGAAAGTGGCATGTACAGCTCTCCAGTTGGCTTGGGCCTCATCTGCCATGAACCCTTTGAATTCAGCATTGTCAAACCCTTCTGAAACCATTACTTTGTTGAGAGTATCCCAAAATAGAATTTGTGTGTCAGTATCTTCCACCTTGAAGTCACAAGTTGCAATTGTTTGCAACTCTTAGATAAAAGGATTATACACATGGCAAGCCATGGTAGTCCAATCTTTCATTCACTTCACAAAGTCAAACAACACCCAACAATGACCCAATTCTCCTCCAGGTCTCATTTTATTTACCAAATCAACCCCTGAACTAGAACCTTAGGTAGACATTTTAAATACATGACACCTGCTGAATGAACTATGTTGCAATTGTCCAAGAAACACTACACTTTGGAAATAATTATATCTACAATGTCTTTAAAAGTATAAAATTCCATCTAGCCCATCCGACACAGGTCGAGAGTCATGTCGACCCTCCTCAATCTATCTTGATAATCTATACACAGACATAAAGTTGGTCAATATTCATTGTCAATAACATAAGTTAATAAACCAATGCAATAACAAATATTATGGTAATTATCTTCTTTTGTCGAGCAAAGGTTCACATTGTTTTAGCAAATCTTGTAGCTCAACATCCGACATCTTAATCCCATCTTGCACTTTTTTAGACAATAAAGTTTCCAGAATAATGTCTTGGACAATTATATTTTGTATCCCTTTAGGGCATACAGCACCACCAGCCCTCACCATTTCAGAAACTTTGGTTTTAATGGCATCCTTTGTTCTTCTAGTCAAACCATCTCCAACGGGATGATTATGATGGCCATGGTGTATGACTGCACGAGTAAGATTCACACCATCTCTACATTCTGGCATGCAGAGTAACATTTCACAGTAACATCTCTCCAAGCAAATTGGTGGACGACCACAATGTATACATGATAAGGAGCCATATGATTCAATTGACACATTTGCTGGGGCCACTCTAATCAATCTCCTATCCCATTGTGTCTCATTCTCTATCCCAATTCTTTTTTTATAACCACAAGTTGCATTTATACAACGGAGGTGACCACCACATTCCTTTCTATGAACCACACCAGGAAAAACTATATTTGTTGTAATAGGATCACTCCAAACATGATCATCAAATTTTGACTCCGTACCTTTTGTGCGATGTTTCATTGAAGTAGCTGATAGCTCAAAGAAAACATCACCATTATAAGTAGAAGGCAACTCATCCACAGTGACATGCATTTCAACCTTCTCATAGGCCTCACGCAATCTGTTCTTTATAGGTAGTTGCATAATAATCTCAATGACACTATGTTGTTTGTCATTCTCAATGTTGCTAGCTGAATCATGTTTCCTTGCCTCGTCATTTTTGTTGCAAATAGAGTAGAAATCTTTTTTGTTTTCGTGCACTAGAGTCTTCTGAAGTTCATTGTCATCAAGCTAGAATCTTTCTCCCTTCAACGTGAAAATATTAGCAAACTGCACATCAAAGTGAAACATTTTGTATCCATCATCATGGACTTCGTATTGCAGCTCCATTGTCAAATCAGACCCATTATCACCAAAGTGCTAATGGACAGATATGGACGCAAGTGTGAATTGAAAATGGCTAGCAAGCACCATCTCTGACAACACTCCTCTACCTATGGAAGTGCGAACAAACATATTCAAAGATCTATCCTCATTCTGAATTGTGATAGATTCCATAAGAACGGAATGGTTGAGTTGTGCAACTCAATGAGATGAAGTCTAAAGGGTGAGATCAAGAGCTGAGTGTTCGTTTCAAGAACTCATTTGAAACAAGAGTCTGCCACAAGAAAAGTTGCTCATAAATGCTTTGCACACATTGCCTATTGTTTATACTCACAACTTTGTAAGATAGGTCTTGTGAAAGGCGGCACACGTGTGACAATGGTACTGAACCATGATGTAAATTTTAGCCATCATTTAATAACAACAATACTATAATACCATGGACTCTTAGACCTTTTAATCCCCAACCTTTCTTTGACATGTATGGGAGTTATTGCAAGCCATTCTCGCTAGCAATGACATTTCATTATTGCTACATATTCATTCCGACAATTTGATATAAGTATTTTAAAGTTGATAGATAGATATAAATTATAATTGTGGTGAACAAGAAATGGTTGGTCAGCACATCTCTAACCTTTTGAATATAAACTATGATGTTAAAAATATGCCAAAAGATTGTTTCATCGATGAAAGGGGTCTATTAGACTCTATCTTTCATCAATTATTTATGAAAGATAGAGGCCCATAGACCCCTTTTGTCAAAAGACTGTTTCGTCGATGAAAGGGGTCTATTGGACTCTATTTTTCATCAATTATTAATGAAAGGTAGAGGCCAATAGACCCCTTTCATCGACGAAAGGGGTCTATGGGCCTCTATCTTTCATGAACCATTAATTAAATATAGAGGCTAATAGACCCCTTTCGTTGACGAAAGGGGTCTATTGGCCACTATATTTAATTATTTTCTCCAAAAGGGGTCTATTGGCCTCTATCTTCCATTAACAATAAATAAAAATTATTTTCTCCAAAAGGGGTCTATTGGCCTCTATCATTAATTGAATATTAATCAAAAACATATTTAATTATATGTCGACCTCACACAGTAAAATTATCAACCTCACAATTATGAAAAATTATCAACCTCACACAGTAATGATATTTAATTAAATGATCACTCATCATTCCTGCATTCTCATTAGCAATCGAGTTCGTATGATAATCATTATAAGTCATGGTATCTATTAACATCATAGTTTGGTAGCATTTCTATAGCCATTATGTCGTCTCGTCATGGTGAATAAAATAAACGCATTGATTATAATTATTTGAAATAATAAAAATGAGTGCTAGCTAATAAAGAGGCAATGTTAAGTACTTGGGTTGGTCGAGGACATGTGGTAGTCCCTTGCTAGCAAAGGTGTTCTTTATCATGGAAGAGGGATGATTATTTCTACAAATATCAATGTGAACTTTAATTTTTATGAGAGCCCTTAAGAAAATTAAAGGCCAATAGACCCCTTTCGTCGATGAAAGGAATCTATTGGCCTTTAATTTTCTTAAGGGCTTAAGGGCTCTCATGAAAATGAAAGGCCAATAGACCCCTTTCGTCAAGCCATGTCCATATCTAAAGTGGGTTTTGTTCGCACAACTGCTACTGTTGGTGGCCTACTGATTCCGATCAAAGATGTCTGTAGCGCCTCTTCATTGTCTACGAAATGGACCATGATAGCCACCTTCATCTACTCTGCCAGTCTCACAGTTACACCTCAAATGACAACACAAAGAGCCACGCCTGCAAATACTATGCAAACACTCCCCACTGCAAGTTTCCAATGTCGAGCGACTTTCCTTCCATGCAACGGACTTTGTAGAGTCGTAAGTGCAGGGGTTAAGCTCTGTTTGGAAGGTAAATCTTGAGATAGAAAGACCAAATCAAGGTCTCCAAGAGTCGTGGACATGCATATGTTTGGTAAGGAGGTGACATTGCCAAAGGTCACACTGCCATCGGCAGAGAAGAAAGCACAGAGTGGAACTGCTTGGGCATATGAAGGATAGAGAGGTACATGAACGCTGATAGAGCTGTTTGGAAAGGTAATAGGTACTTGGGGAAGATTGGGATCGTCGGTGGTAAAGTTGGGAGGTGAGTAGCTAATACTACCCACGACAGGGCCCTCGAATTCATATTGCAAGGGTAGCGAGTACACGGTGAAGTTGTATTGGCCTTTCATTTTCATGAGAGCCCTTAAGGCCTTAATAAAATGAAAGGCCAAAAGACCCCTTTCGTCGATGAAAGGGGTCTTTTGGCTATACATTTTCATGAGAGCTCATAAAAATGAAAGGCCAAAAGACCCCTTTCGTCGACGAAAGGGGTCTTTTGGCTATACATTTTCATGAGAGCTCATGAAACTGAAAGGTCAAAAGACCCCTTTCGGGTCTTTTGGCCTTGAGCTCATGAAAATGAAAGGTCAAAAGACCCTTTTCGTTGATGAAAGGGGTCTTTTGGCCTTGAGCTCATGAAAATGAAAGGTCAAAAGACCCCTTTCATCGACGAAAGGGGTCTTTTGGCCTTTCATTTTCTTAAGGCCCCTCCCTCCCTCACTCGCTCTGCCTGCCTCCCTCCCTCCTGCTCTGCCTCCCTCACTCCCTTGCTCTGCCTCCCTCTCGCTCTGCTTCCCTCCCTCCTTCCCTCCCGCTCTACCTCCCTCGCTCCCTCGCTCTGCCTCCCTCTCGTTCTGCTTCCCTCCCTCCCTCCCTCCCGCTCTGCCTCCCTCGCTCCCTCGCTTTGCGACAAAATAAGAGGTAAAAATCAAAAGAAACACCAGCGACAAAAGGAAAGAAGAGCTCAAGAACTGAGGGATAAGTGCACTGGTTATTTGATGTCACGGAAACTTGAAGCCCTTTCGCAGCAGCTGGTAGCTATGGGTTTCTCTCAAGAGCAGGCTACCATGGCCCTTATTTTCAATGATGGTCATGTTGAACAGTCTGTAGCATGGCTTCTTGAGGGAGGCGAAGTTCAAGTGCATGAGGATTGGAGTACTGGTGGCAATCCGAAAATAGACATCTCTGAAGAGCTTGGACGGATTGCTGAAATAGAGAAGAAGTACAAATTTGCAAGATCTGAAATTGAAAGAGCTATTGTTTCGTGTGAAGGAGATTTAGACAAGGCAATTGAATGTTTGCAAGCACGCAGTCAGAACTCATCCCCTGGTCATTTTGAAGGGCACAATCTTCATGTGCACAAAAATTCAAAACCGGATCCCCCATTGTCGGTCCCAGCCATGCCTCACAGTTTAGGAGCTTTGCAAACTAGAGGCAATGGTATGTAGAGAGCCTTATTGTCAGAAACTTCAGGCTGTGGCAGCCCTTCTTACTTCTGTTGATGAGAACATCCTGCCATGTACACATTCACTGTTGCATCTAACATGTATTGGTGGGCTACTTAGGAATAAGCAGTTGCTTTATTAAGTTGTGCTCAGCTCAGTGCTTTTGAATTCTGACCAATATGTTCCCCCTTTTTAATGGTTCTCTCTAGTAGAGTTGCTGATTTCAATTTTAGTTGTAGCGCTGGCATACATCTATAATTCGATCCATCAGTACAGAGTAGCATGGTTAGCATAGAACACTTTATTGTGATGAATCTATTGTGACAAACTCGGGGGCTATTTTGTTAGTCGACGTTCACTTTGGCGGATGTGTGACAAGAACACGTGTGAGAAAATATGCATGTGTGAGAGCTTGTATTTATATGATAATCTTGACCTACCCTTTGGTCATTCCTTTGGTCATTGATGAAATCAGTGGGAATGTTATTGTAGCTAAGTTGTGGAATGCAGGATGGAGTGGATGGTTCGTAACCTCGCGTGTGGCTTTTCAAAGTCGGCTCAATATCTTTTAAAGCTAGTGATATTTACTGGTATCCTTTTTGTGATCCACTCCCTTGATATAAAATTTGCATGGCTAGCATAGAAGGTCCATTGTGATAAACACGAGGTTGGGGCTGTTTAGGTCAATTGGCCTTCATTTCGGCTGTATTTCCCTTCATCTCTAGATCCCTTTGATAGAAGCTCAATACAAATATTTTTGTGTCAATGAATACTCGAACATGTGACATGACTCACATGAGAAAAATGTGTGTGAGCTTATGTTTGTTTGATGATCTTGTATTGCCAATTGTGCATTGATGGAGTCAATGGGGTTGCTAAGTTAGCTAACCTTGCAGAATCGAGCTGATGCTTTGTAAGTTGTATTGCACTCTAAGTTTTGCTTGATTTCTCTAGGTTTCTCTAGTTGACAAGAGGCAAAAATGCCCCAAATTTACTATGGTAAGCATGGTTGCCGATGAGTCATCTTATTTATGACAAGTCTGGTTTCTGTGCTATGGTTTATTGTATATGCTTCTGTCATATTAGTGGATATGCAAATTTCACCATGTGAAGTTTTCGTCCATGTTGCGCCCTGTTGGTATTGTGATAATTCTTTCTATCTTAAATGGTAAGTTGCCCTATCAGCTAGATTGAGATGCTCATTTGGGAGAGACTAAAATGAAATCGTTTAGACTTCACAAGCAGTTGTAGCTTGAATGAAGAGATTTTGGGCTACTTTTCTATTAGCCTTCTCCTTTAGTGCTAGCCTTCGTCATGGCGATGATTGCATGTATTGTTTATATGTAAAATGCCTCAAATTTACTGTGGCAAGCATGGCTACTGGTGAGTCATCTTATTTATGACAAGTCTGGTTTCTGTGCTGTGGTTTACTGTATATGCTTCTGTCATATTAGTGGACATGCAAATTTCACCATGTGAAGTTTTTGTCCATGTTGTGCCCTGTTGGCATTGCGATAATTATTTCTATCTTAAATGGTAAGTTGCCCTATCAGCTAGATTGAGATGCTCGTTTGGGAGAGACTAAAATGAAATCGTTTAGACTTCACAAGTAGTTGTAGCTTGAATGAAGAGATTTTGGGCTACTTTTTTATTAGCCTTATCCTGTAGTGCTAGCCTTCGTCATGGTGACGATTGCATGTATTGTTTATATGTAGATTCTGTCTATTGTCAAACCAACAAATGGTGAAGATTGGTTTAATATCTTGTGGAGCCTCCCATTTGATGATAAATCATCCATTGTCACATTGGAAAAGTTGTATAACATCTCCATTGCAAAGGTCTCAAAAGGAGACACAACTAGCAACCCTTAGAATCTTAGGGTCAGATTCAAATTTGAGAACAAGTTATGGGATGCCAAAAGCTGATAGAGAATTCATAAAGTGGATGGTGAAAGAGGCATGGATGGATCAGTCGCTTTGTGAATCTGAGAGGTTACTCTCTCAGGTCTTGGTTGCTAGTCAACAAGCTAGCTTTGTGCTTCCTCAAGATCCTACATTGAGAGAGTATTTTAGGGAGCTACAAGCAATGAATAGACTTGAACTTTATGAAGATTTAAAGGATTCAATGACTGTTGCTACAACTGAAACAGGACAAATGGAGATGACGAGGGCATCTTGATGATTGGTATTTTTGGTACCAAATTGGGCATTGCTGTTGGAAGTAGTTTGTTTCATCATTATTTACCAACAAGTGAGCAGACTATAAAACATGGAGAGAGTATTCCATGGAGAGGTGCATTGGAGAAGGCTCCATGCATGATGTTTTACTTCTTGGAGTTGTTGTGTCCAATTTCTGGACATGTGGTGGACTTAGGTGCTGGGACTGGTTCTATGCAAAAAGCATGCGTGCATTCTGAGAGAGCATGCTTATCTATTGAGAATGATCTTGACATTTGCAATTCTATATTGCAACCATTTTTGGATGGACAGAAAGGAAAGGGAAATGTGTTAAGCAATTATGGGACTCTAAATGATTCCGAAGATGTGGAAATGGTTGTTAATCTTCCAGATGACTAGTATGTTACTCTTGTCTTTTATCTTTTTCAACCTATTTGTTGGAGAATATTATTATCAATGAGGCATTGATATTGATTGATCTATTTTAGCTTTTTGCCTTCTTATGCAGGTGCTATGGCTGAGATGATGTGTAATGACATTGCATTCAATGCCCCCATCAAAGAGAGAAGGCATCATCGCAATATCTATGTGGATGACATCAGTAAAGAAGATTGAGTCTAGTGATTTGACATGAGTTTTTCCCTTCAAGCAATTCATTTTGCTTGTGATGCCCTGGTATTGAACATGCATAACTTTTGTGGTGTCTTGCACCTATTTCATTTGCTAGAGATGTAGTAATCATATTGAAGAACTATTAGTACATCATGTGAGTACCCATGAATATTAATCTCAATATCACATATTCAATTTTGAGCATGTTGGTTTCATAAAACTTTTTCTATTTGCTAGAGATGTGACAATCATGTCATATCTTAGTTTAGGTTTGCATGTCAAAACTATGAGTTATGTACAAATGATCATCATGGTGAATTGAATTTGAAAGTATCTCCTTGATGCAACTAATAAATGTTTCGGCATAGATGCATGCAAATTTGCACCCTAAATTCTTCACCATGTGACTTGCAATCATTTCATTGATAAATCACTATCTATCATGTTAGTATGAATGATGGATGATATAGGTGGAGGGTGTTGAAATGAAGTAGACATGAAAAGTAGTTTTGTGAATAAAGGGATCTTATAAGCCCTAAATACTATTGGAAAGAAATGTAATTAAATGTATATAGCATCTTTGTGGGGTTTTATGCCTAAAGGGGTTGTGATGTTAGTGGCATCTTTGTGGGGTAGAAATGTATATAGTATCTTCTTGGGGTAGTTTTATGACTAAATGGTGTGTGATGTTATGATAAAATTGTCTACGAAATCACAATATAGGCCATGCTCAAAAAAATGTGCTCAGACCAAGACGCTCAGAGAAAAGACGTACCCCATGTGGAGCATAGGTATGTCAAGGAAAAATACACATCGAAGGACATCCATATGTCCCACCATATTTGGATCAGTACCAAAATTTGCACGTGTCTTAAAATAATTGTCCTTGCAAAGTCTCAATTGAATCGAATGTCAAATGGGCCATTGAAAATGCAAAATGTCCACAATTTGAATGTGGATGCTACGTATATGAAGAAAAATGTATGCTTTTATATTAGAAAACATATAATGTATTTGAGAATTTTGTTTGAATATTACTTTCATTGTTATCTTCATTGACATTTTCACTTAAATATCAATGACAACACAATGTATTTTAATAATTACACATTGGATTTTTATTAGTAAACATTTGGTAATTCCAGTATCGTCCTTAGAAATAAATCATCTCATAATTTTTTTTAATGTTTTTTGGAAGTATAGAATAAATAAAATAGCATTTTAAAGATAGAATCAAGGTAATTATCGTATAATATAAATATATAAACTTCTTATGAATGTAAAATATATTGGTTCAAAGATTGTAAATGATCATTTTTTAAAATTTAAAAAGCTTTTCAACATGAGAATGTCATTATGTTCTTGCTTATTTCCTAGATAAACAACTCATTTCCTCAAGTAAAGTGCAATAATAATGACTTATTATACCATGCATAGCACAAAATACATTCTTGCATTCTAATTTCCTAGATAAAGACCAATGTAGAATCCAATTTATCACATTTGCTTCATTATGCATGTAGTTTAATCTCCTACTTGAAGGAACTTTTCCTTATATATTGGAATAATGTAACACTCTTATAATTTCCTAAGTGACATTGCATGTAGTTTAATCTCCCGCTTGAAGGAACTTTTCCTTATATATTGAAATAATGTCACACACTCTTATAATTTCCTCAGTGACCACCTCTTTTCCTAGATAGAGGTATGTATGTTAATATAGGAAATCTCATGTATGTTAATATAGGAAATGAGATTTCTTCTACAAGATGTAACACACTTATTTCCTGAGGTATGGAGGGAATGTAACACACTCATCTAATTTTCTAGGTGACAGCCTCTTTTCCTTAGATAGAGGTATCCTTAGATAGAGGTATGCATTTTATGTAGGGAACGAGCTTTGCAATATACATACAAAGCCAAAATGCATCATTATATCTAGGAAATTTCCTACTTTTTCCTAGTTTTGGAGGTTTTCCCTATAATACGGTGAACCGGTAGAAGTTCCTTGCGCGCGAGGGGAGCTCATTTATTGGAACAAACTACATCAGGATCGCTCGTTGCATGCTTCGTTGATCACATCTTCTTGACAAGCTGCCGAAAGATCTGGCTTACTGAACTGCAAACAAACAAAAACTACAAAAGCTACGTCAAAACTGCTCGTTGCAGCTGCTTCCACAGCTTCTTCAAACTTCCCAGAGCTCATGCAGGTCGCCCAGAGGATCTTGGGCTTTCAACTCTGGCGAAAAGAACCTGGCCATGGTAGAGTCGCTCCAAGCAAATACCACATCGATGCTGCCGTCGCCTGCCTTTCCCGGATACCAGGTGAGCTCCCCCTCCCTAAACGTCCATGGTGGCCTCACGGCCTCCGGGCTCCCCCACCCGAAATCCGCAGCTTCATACACTGGAAACCGGCTCGCATTCCTCACATTAAACAGAACCACCGTCCCCTGGATTAGCTTCCTCAGATCCATTGTCTCCCTCGCAATCAGCGCCTGCTTGATGTACTTGTCGTCGCCAACGTTTACAGACTCGCGAATCCGTATGGCTGTGGCGCCCAAGCTCTCTGAAGTTAGCACTCCTGCAGTCGTCGGCACAGTTACCGCCACTATCGCATTGCCGAAGTACGCTGTTGTTAGCGGCGGGATGAACCTCGACCTTATATCTAAGGGCACACGGAAATCTACCCTCGTTGCATCGTCCAGGCTTTGGGCTCTTGTCAGTCGCTTCCAACAGTAAGCGGACAGCACCTCGAAGGAGCTCACAGGTCCTTTTGCGCCCTCTGACCCAATTCTTTTCAGGGTCCCCAGCAATTCTCTACTGAACTTTAGCATACCCTGTTGTAGCTCGTCCGGCGAACGCAGCATCAGATTTTTCTTTGGGTCGCCGGCGGCCTCCATAGCGCCATTGTAGACTGGCACGGCCTTATCCGCGTTCTTTTCATCCCCATTGCGGCCGGCAGCTTGGACATTCATGCGGTTCAGTAAGAAGCTTTCAGGCCTGAGAGCTATACGCATGTGGAGAGGAGTGACTGAGATGGACTCGCCTCGGCAAACTTGACCCAGCGCTTTAATGAATTGCCAGAAGGAATAGCCATCTGCAGCCACATGACTGATGACGATTCCGACTGTCAATCCGCCGATAAAGGATGTAATCTGTGAGTAGAAACATAAACGAATACTCATATGATCAGTTGTCCGTCGAACAAAACGCATATTAAAGAATAAGATATACTGTCGAAAGAAGAAACCAACTAATTTCATGGCAGTAGCTCATGCTTTCCAAGAACGTAGCTGCGGACCAGATACCTGAATAGACGCGAGTGGATCGTCCGTGTGGTCGCTGTAGGGACGGTCGTCCAGTCTAGTCAAATCACGAAAGAGCTTACAGGTCTTGTAATCAGTTTGTTCCACTTCGGCAAAAGAGATGTCACTGTGAGCCTCCACGAATTCGAGTCCCTCGTCGTTGCAATCCAAAGCATACTTTCCGTCATCTCCTTCGAGCAAACGTCCAGCTAGAGGATAGAATGCAACCAGCACCTTGGAGAGACTTTGTCTGAAACGTTCAACGGCGGTGGAAATTTCCATCTCCGTTTTGTAAAAGAGAATACTGCGGGAAGGACGAGCGTATTTCATGATCTGGTCGCTGCTGGAAAGGTACAAAAAATGCCTTTCAGTTGGCTTCAAAGGTGCAACCATGGAGGTGCGAGAGATACGAACTAGCGGCTCAGCCATTTCGAGCTACAACGATGACCACAGATAAGAAATCGCCCGCAAACGAGGTAGAGTGTGTTAGAGTGGATGAGATTCGCGATAGAGATTTGCTTTTGAAGGGCGGATTGAAGAGAACATATTATTTCAAAACTTAATGAGCGTATCAACCTGCCCGCTGGCAAAGATCTCGTGTCAACTAACTCCTCTGGAGGCTCATTGATGAGTTAGGAAGCGCAATACTTGCCACAAGTTGCCAGTACTGTAAAGGTGTATTGCTAGCCTGATTGAATTACATTTGTTGTCCTGTGACAAGAGAAGGTCCCGAACGTGTGTTTTCCCAGCCTTGAATTCAGATCCGCTGGGATGGCATCTATTGAGCCTTAAAGCTCCTTACATCCAAACGTCCGTCCTATCGTCTCCTCGGGGATTTAAACAAGGTGCATGGGTGTGCGCAAAAGAATAATCAAGGCTAAGGGCCTTAGCACATGGATGGGGCTAGCATGGAAATATTTTTGTCATCATTGCTCCCATCCTACACCAAGTGGTCTATGATGGATTTAGAATGGCAGTAGCCACTTTTTCTCCGGCAGCCAGAATGGGTTTCCCTTTTTTAGGGATTCAAAAACATGGAAGGATGACATGTGTCCTTGTCCCCACAAGGTCCCCACCTCTTAAACACATGAAACGAGTAACTTGACCCATCTACGATGAGCTAGCAACCCGCTCTGATGGGTCTCAAGATGCTAAAATGTCTGAAACCAACAATATAACAAAAGAAACATTTAAATGCAAGCAACATACTCTAACCAAAAAAAATCTCTATGACATTATACTTCAAAATATTACATCCGAAAGTGAAGCCATAGAACTCATTAATATGTCCAAATACACAGATTCCTCAAACAAAGTCATAAGTGGACATACAAAATCCACAATAGACACACAAACATCCCTCAAGGGGAAAGTCTACGGCCATGTACTATAGGGAAAAGCCTGCACCAGCCATGTACTCCACATCCGCCACGTCCAAAAAAAATTCTCTATGACAGAGTTTTTTAAAATATCACATCCAAAAGTGCAGTCACATGTCTAAACATGCAATAGCTACATAAAAGAACTGATTGATATATCCAAATACACAGCTGCAAATAAAGTCATAACTGAACATACAAAATCTATAATAGACACACAAACATCCCTAAGGGAAAAGTCTACGGCCATGTACTGCAAGGAAAAGCTTGCGACGGCCATTCATTCCACGTCCACCACATCCGCCACATCCACCGCGGCTACGAACATACAATGAAGTACCAACAATCGTATCTGGACCAGCATCACATAGAAAGATAATTTAGGAACTATAATTATTGAGCCATAAAACTTTTATACATGTATGTTGGTAAAACCCAACTCACTCTTTAGAGTACTTACTCAGACACAAAGGGCTATCAATAATGCTCACAAAGGTGTATGTGTAGTCCCCATTTTGCTCTCGATAGAAAATTCGTGTCCGCACACATTCATAGTATCCCAGCCAATGAACAGTGATGGTCTGTGGTCCATCATCCCTATGAAGCCGGCAAGCCAGGACAACATAATATCCCAAATGGACTTGTCCATCCAAAGGATTGTGGACGTCGAGATTCATTACAAACCTTGAATCAGGAACAGTCCTAAAAGACAAACAATAGCATGTTTTCCCACTCACATATAATCCAAAAATAAAGCAACAAACAATGTACACGGTTCTTATCCCAAGGTAGCTCTCTAGCTCAAGCAAATCCAACGACAGTTGCGCGCTCTCCAGAGATCCCAGCACGCAGGATTTGCAATTTTCTAAAAGTGAGTGACTATACTATTAAACATGTCAACATAGAACGTGGTTGTCAAGCAACTATGTACCTTGCACCTGCGCTCTTGTTTTGGTGACAAACGTGAACTGCCTAGACATCCTATCGCATTGCAAAAAAAAGAATGCACGTGTCAATAGGCTTTGAAGAGAAAATAGCCTGTAGTGTATTGCAAACCCATAACTCAAATGAAAAATGAAATCCAAACATTATCAAGGACACAATCATGAAATATTACATCTCACTTCATATTTGTATAAATAGCCAACATTCCCAAAGATCTATGATAGTTCAAATATTGAAAGAACTTAAAAAAAGCTATACAAAGATTACCAAAATGAAGATTTACCACCCAATAAAGTTTGAGGAGGCTTGAAAGAGCAATTTCATACTCCTAGGCTCTTGCTGTTGCCAATTGCAAAACTTCCTTGTACACAATATTTATGGTAGAAGTATTATCCATCTCCTCGCCCCTGGCATCAGACGCACTCTACAAAATGAAAACCTTAACAACATTCAATGCTCGGATACGTGAAAATGCCACGTATAGTTGGCCATGACTGAATACCGGATTGATTGTCTTATTGACAATCAATGTTTGGCCCTGTGACTTATTGATTATCATGCCAAATGCCAATCGGATAGGAAATTGCTGTCTCCTCATGTCGAATGGAAGTTTAAGGTTGGTCGGAATGAATGTTGTCCTTCGAATAAACGTTCTATCACCAGCATTGGTACCAGTAATGATTTCAGCTTCTAACACTTTCGTGTGAAACTTTTTCCAAATACACATCCGCAAACAAAGTCATAACTGAACATACAAAATCTACAATAGACACACAAACATCCCTAAAGGGAAAAGTATGCGGCCATGTACTATAGGGAAAAGCCTGCACCAGCCATGTACTCCACATCTGCCACATCCAAAAAAAAATTTCTCTATGACAGAGTACTTCAAAATATCTTATCCAAAAGTGCAGTCACATGTCTGAACATGCAATAGCTACATCAAAGAACTGATTGATATATCCAAATACACAGCCACAAATAAAGTCATAACTGAACATACAAAATCTACAATAGACACACAAACATCCCTAAGGGAAAAGTTTGCAGCCATGTACTGCAGGGAAAAGCCTGCGACGGCCATTCACTCCACGTCCACCACGTCCACCGCATCCACCGCGGCTACGAACATACAATGGAGTACCAACAATCGTATCTGGACCAACATCATATAGAAAGATAATTTAGGAACTATAATTATTGAGCCATAAAACTTCTATACATGTATGTTTGTAAAACCCAACTCATTCTTTAGAGTACTTACTCAGACACAAAGGGCTGTCAACAATGCTGACAAAGGTGTACGTGTAGTCCCCATTTTGCCCTCAATAGAAAATTCGTGTCCGCACACATTCATAGTATCCAAGCCAGCGAATAGTGATGGTGTGTGGTCTATCATCCCTATGAAGCCGGCAAGCCAGGACAGCATAATATCCAAAGATTATCAAGGACATAGTCATGAAATATTACATCTCACTTCATATTTGTATAAATAGCCAACATTCCCAAAGACTATGATAGTTGGAATATTGAAAGAACTTAAAAAAATCTATACAAAGATTACCGAAATGAAGAATTACCACCCAATAAAGTTTGAGGAGGGCTTGAAAGAGCAATTTCGTACTCCTAGGCTCTTGTTGTTGCCAATTGCAAAACTTCCCTGTACACAACATTTGTGGTAGAAGTATTATCCATCTCCTCGCCCTTGGCATCAGACGCACTCTGCGAAATGAAAACCTTAACAACGTTTGATGCTCGGATACGTGAAAATGCCACGTATAGTTGGCCATGACTGAATACCGAGTTGATTATCTTATTGACAATCAATGTTTGGCCCTGTGACTTATTGATTGTCATGCCAAATGCCAATCGGATAGGAAATTATTGCCTCCTCATGTCGAATGGAAGTTTAAGGTTGGTCGGAATGAATGTTATCCTTCGAATAAACGTTCTATCACCAGCATTGGTAACAGTAATGATTTTAGCTTCTAACACTTTCGTATGCAACTCTTTCCAAATACACATCCGCAAACAAAGTCATAACTGAACATACAAAATCTACAATAGACACACAAACATCCCTAAAGGGAAAAGTCTGCAGCCATGTACCATAGGGAAAAGCCTGCACCGGCCATGTACTCCACATCCGCCACGTCCAAAAAAAATTTTCTCTATGACAGAGTACTTCAAAATATCACATCCAAAAGTGCAGGCACATGTTTGAATATGCAATAGCTACATCAAACAACTGATCGATATATCCAAATACATAGCCACAAATAAAGTCATAACTAAACATACAAAATCTACAATAGACACACAAACATCCCTAAGGGAAAAGTCTGCGACCATGTACTACAGGGAAAAGCCTGCAACGGCCATTCACTCCACGTCCACCACGTCTGCAGTGTCCACTGTGGCTATGAACATACAATGGAGTACCAACAATCGTATCTGGACCAGCATCATATAGAAAGATAATTTAGGAACTATAATTATTGAGCCATAAAGCTTTTATACATGTATGTTTGTAAAACCGAACTCATTCTTTAGAGTACTTACTCAGACACAAAGGGCTGTCAACAACGCTGACAAAGGTGTACGTGTAGTCCCCATTTTGCCCTCAATAGAAAATTCGTGTCCGCACACATTCATAGTATCCCAGCCAGCGAGTAGTGATGGTCTGTGGTCCATCATCCCTATGAAGCCGGCAAGCCAGGACAGCATAATATCCCAAATGGACTCATCCATCCAAAGGATTGTGGACGTGGGGATTCATTAGAAACCTTGAATCAGGAACAATCCTAAAAGACAAACAATAGCATGTTTTCCCACTCACATATAATCCAAAAAAACCTTTTGTTTTAACAAAAATAAGGCAACAAACAATGTACACAGTTCTTACCCAAGGTAGCTCTCCAGCTCAAGCAAATCCAACAACATTTGCATGCTCTCCAGAGATCCCTAGCCCGTAGGATCTGCAATTTTCTAAAAGTGAGTGACTATACTATTAAACATGTCAACATAAAATGTGGTTGTCAAGTAACTATGTGCCTTGCACTTGTGCTCTTGTTTCAGTGACAAACGTGAACTGGCTAGAAATCCTATCGCATTGCAAAAAAAGAATGCACGTGTCAATCTACATATACTGGAAAAAACAATAGGCTTTGAAGAGAAAATAGCCTGTAGTGTATTGCAAACCCATAACTCAAATGAAAAATGAAATCCAAACATTATCAAGGACACAGTCATGAAATATTACATCTCACTTCATATTTGTATAAATAGCCAACATTCCCAAAGACCTATGATAGTTGAAATATTGAAAGAACTTAAAAAAGTTATACAAAGATTACCGAAATGAAGATTTGCCACCCAAGAAAGTTTGAGGAGGGCTTGAAAGAGCAATGTCATACTCCTAGGCTCTTGCTGTTGCCAATTGCAAAACTTCCTTGTACACAACATTTGTGGTAGAAGTATTATCCATCTCCTCGCCCCTGGCATCAGACGCACTCTACGAAATGAAAACCTTAACAGGGTTTGATGCTCGGATACATGAAAATGCCACGTATAGTTGGCCATGACTGAATACCAATGTCGCCAAGTATAGTCCCAAAGCATACAATGTTTGGCCCTATGACTTATTGATTGTCATGCCAAATGCCAATCGGATAGGAAATTGCCGTCTCCTCATGTCGAATGGAAGTTTAAGGTTGGTCAGAATGAATGTCATCCTTGGAATAAACGTTCTATCATCAGCATTGGTACCAATAATGATTTCAGCTTCTAACACTTTCGTGTGAAACTCTTTGCATATCAACTGTGTCCCATTGCACAAACCCCGGTGAGGATTCAAATTACGCAACAAAATTATAGGGGCATTCCTTTTCAAAACCAATCGATGCGGGGGATATCCACCACCAAGTTCAAGACTGTTCAAATACTCGACTGTAAACAAAAAGGAATCTCCCCATAAGTTGTCCACTGAGTCTGCACTTAGGTACTCTCTTTCCTCACCGGGCATTGCCTTCAATGCCGTAGCATTAATTGCATCAACCTCGATGTTTCGAGGTGCAAGAATAGTGTGCTCTCAAAAGTATGGTGCACAGTCCAAAACAATTGCAAGCCCTCGATACACCCATCCAATGAGGCCTTCCATGGACTTTGTCTCTAAAAGCATATGCGATGGAATCACAACAGTATCTTCTTTTGTACATCTATTTATCCCATTGCCAATGTCCAGAACCCATTGCATGAACTCTTGCTCAGCACAATTATCACCATTCCGTAGGACCCGCATATTCTGCATCAACTTCAATACTGTAGTGTGACCCCAAATCCTTGAGTGGCATAAGGTAGCATTGACAATGTCCTCTCGTCTTGCCTTTGGAAGAACTGGCAAGACTTGTCTAAAATCCCCCCCCAACAATATCACCTTCCCACCAAAAAGTTGCTCATTGGACATGATATCTCGCAATGTTCTGTCTAGTGCCTTGAAAGCAAACCGGTGAGTCATGGGTGCCTCATCCCATATTATCAGCCTAGCCATCTTCAAAACATCTGCGAGTTGACTATTAACCTTAATATTGCAACTGCTAGTACCATCTAGCTCCAATGGTATCTTGAATCGTGAGTGTGCCATGTGTCCATTGGCTAGTAGCAATGCAGAAATCCCAGAAGATGCACATGCCAAAGCGATGAGCCCCTCCCCACGCAATCGAGAGAGCAAGCAATTGTAGAGAAAGGTCTTTCCAGACCCTCCTATACCCTCAAGAAAAAAGACCTCACCACCATCTCCATAGACCCTTGCCAAAATTTGATCGAATGCAGCACGTTGATAGTGATTCAAGGACATTTCCATTTGTTGGGCAGTCTGTGCTTCTTTCACACAATCAAACATTCTTTCTTCTTGCAATAAGCCATTTCCAGCTTCTGACAAAGATGTTCTATCTACAACAGGCATTCCATCAAACTCAGCCAACCTTCGCCCATGTTGTTGAAGAATGTGCTCCAAGTGCAATACAGCCTTCTTTATCACTAGTTCACGACGACCAATTAAATTCCCCATACTTGATTCCAATATATTAAAAAAATCATCCGAAAGCTCAGCAGAAAATTTTTCCCACAAAAGTCGAGGAGACGTTGGCTCACAGAAAACCAATATTGTGACAAATAGGTGTCTCAATTGTGCACTATTTTGATAAAACATAGCCTCTTGCATACACACAAACCATTCATCATCACTCTCCAACAATCCCCGTGCTATGCATGCTGCCTTGAAAGTAGGATACACTTGATTGTCAAAAGTACGTAGGTCATCAAAGGACTTGCATCCCGTGCACACATTAAGAAGCATACTCGAAGCATACGCATGAAGTAGAGCTCACCAGCTGAGGGGGAAATATTGTACATCTGACTGATGGTATTCCCCTTTTGTCTTCTAGTCCACCGCTTACTGGATTTGTTCCAAATGAACTTGTCTGGCAAGTCACCATACAGCAAGTTGCTTGCGTCATATTGCAACTGATTGTAAGTGAACCATTCTGTGAGGGTGGTCTTTTGATTTTGTTCCTTGCCTACAACATTTTGCAAATCATCATCATCTCGAAAGATGACGTTATTGTGCATCGGAAGATGAACCTGCAATCTTTGCACATCGGGTTTTTCATCATGCGTGGCATACTCGTAAATCCGCCAACATGCTTCTGATGCTGACAATTAATGTGCATCTAAGTAAATACTAATCTCATCAATGCCACCGTCAACTATGTTGTGCAAATGCCCTTGCTCTCCTGCATTATTTAGCTGCATCCTGATAATGGCTCTGTCATGACCTTTGTATACATATTTATACAAATACTTAATTGCAGTGATTGTGGAGCATATTTCAACATTTATGTGTGCCTTGTACTTCACGGAGAGGAAAGGATTAAATGGCAAGATCAAACGATTATCAATCACACCCCCTTTCACTTGTATCTTTCTACCATCATCACGATGCATGTAAACTAGATAGCCATCGTTCCCAGCAATAGTAGTCTGCGAGAATCCATGTGGATAATGACGAATGCATTTTCCATCAACCATGCAAGCTGCAGATGGATTTAGTGCACCACATGGACCATGGACATTACATTGCCCAATAATATCATGCAACTCCAGGAACATTGCCTTATCTGGCAACTCTACACACACCAATCGGTCATAGTGGCCAATCTCCACGGGTTTGAAACTACCTTCTAATATCAACAATATGTGTGAGTGTGGCAGACCTCACTCACATATCCAGCCACCTTCAAAAACAAATTATGTTTTGTAATTAACTGCATCATGTTCTTATGCTTTTGGAAAAACACACGGGCTGTCAAATCTGGACGGTCTTGTGTAGTTTGCCCCAACAACAATGCTATAGATATTTCAGGCCATTTGGGATTACAGGTGAATGTTATGAATAAATCAAGTTTGCCCCTTTTCCTGACAATTGCCATAGCATCTTGGTATAGGTGGCACATATACCGAGGCCCTCCCGTAAAAGAAGAAGGCAACACCACCCTATGCCCTGCAGCATTGCCAAGCACAGTACATGTCCGATCAGCTGTATTCACCATCTCCATCAACCCTTGATAGACTTCAGTGCATAGGGAAGCTTGGTTGTTTCGTATCCACACCAACCTGGACTCTTCCATGCTACTGTAGGCATCAACCATGTATTGCTGCAGCAATCTACCCCCATGCAAAAGACATGCATTTGTATCATATCTCACTTGCAAATGATATGCGTAGTATTGTCTCTGGGTGACACAACTCTGTCCACGTATCTTGTGCAATGCTGTGTGATTAGGAACATCACTATATGGGATATATGGATGCCAACCATCTTCCCCCCGAGGGAACAAAAGAACATACATGAGAGGCATGTATGATCGGTGCAAATTAGATATCGTATGCACAAACCCATTGCGACTAAAAATCTGAATGTCCAGATTTCCAATATCGAAGTCATCCCCTTGTCCTGGCATGATTGCAGCAACCTCGCTAGCCATAGGAGCCAAGTACTGCCTTGAGGTGGAGCGGCTCTCATAAATAACCATCCTTAGGTTTGTATGTGGATTTGTTCTTAGCAGTTGCCCGATAGCCATCAATGCACTGGCATATGGATTGCACTTGTGCATCATCCTCTGCAACAACTCCAAAATACTTGGATCCAAACCAGGCATCCCATGCAAACGGTGTTCCAGTTCATGATCAGTGTCATACACATACAACTATGCAAAACGTGGCATCTCTTGCCTAGCCTCATCGGGCAACAAATTTCCAACCCGATGATACACACTACCATGGACCCGAAAGTTTTGTATACCCCCATTCCCACGGAACATTTGATCAACATGGGCTCCCAATGAAACAAATACCATGGCACTATTATAAGCCCTAATGTTTTTCTTAAATAGTCTGCTTTTAACATCATGTCCGTGCAGTAGAACTCTCAAAATCTCTGGTGGTTCTTCTAATGGCAACAATGACACACGACCAACTTTGCAACAGTGCTTGCCCACAACTTGATGCATATGCATTCGCGTCTCTTGTTTCCACAGTTGAGCCTGGCAAAAGCTGCATGTATGATCCATGGATCCGAGTGCATGAAGAGAAGGAGCATTGAAGACCAGTGGATACAAAGATGGGTGCTCTATATTTTCCCTTAATGAAAAATCATGCAAGATAGAGAGGATCCCCCTTGCACCCAAAATCACAACCCTATTGTGAACAACACGCCTTCGGGCTCTTAAATGAGTAGCATCCCTGGTTGCATCCATTTGAGTAGTTGTACGTACTACTGGAGCAGGTTCATGCTCATTACCTACTATTGGCGAAGTATGGGGGTCCATTGTATTTTCAGCAATGCACGCTACATTACTGTGCCCATGCATTTGATTCTGTTGTTTGCATACACCAACTTCTACATCCATAAATTCCACTGCCACCCTCACGCTTCTAGCAACTTATGTTCTCGACCTTGTTCTTTGTATAGCATAAACACGACGGGCTGCCCACATCGAATCCATTTGAGTAGTTGTACCTATTATTAGAGCATGTTCATGCTCATTATCTATAGTTGGTAAAGTATTGACGTCCATTGTATTTTTAGCAATGCACGCTACATTACTGTGCTCATGCATTTGATTCTGTTGTCTGTGAAGGCCGTCTTCTACATCCATAGATTCCATAGCCACCCTCACGCTTCTAACTCCTTGTGTTTTCAACCTTGTTCTTTGTATAGCATAACTATGACGGGCTGCCTGCATTGAATCCATTTGAGTAGGTGTACCTATCACTGAAGCATGTTGATGCACTCTACCTACTGTTACTGAAGTATTGAGGTCCATTGTATTTTCAGCCACAATGCATGCTACATTACTGCATCCATGTATCTGATTATGTTGACTGCAAAGTCCTACTTCTACACCCATAGATTCCACAGCCACCCTCATGCTTCTAGCACCTTGTGTTTTAGACCTTGTTCTTTGTATAGCATAAGCACGACGGGCCACCCGCATTGAATCCAACAATCTTCTCCTATGAGAACGTATTGAATGTAGCCTCTCTTCTATTTGTCTTGCCATCTTCTGTATCCAATCAACCAACTACATAAATATCTATTCCTCAAAGGGAAAAATAGCTTAATTAAATAACTTATACATCATCCCTAACCATGACAAAATTGATGTATCTCGACCAATGTGCCCCAAGGAAGAAAATAATTTAGAAAAGCAAGAAGCAAGGTTAATTAGCAAAGCCATCCTTTTCCCATCTATCTAAAATTGAGAGTGGACCATCTATGCATTTAACTCATAGTGTCCCATCACCAAGTTTCAGTGTGTCACTATCTTTGGTATGACTAAATCTCATATTTTTCAACATATGAGCAAAATACAATACCATATGTGCAACCATCATTTGAAACATAAAAACCAAAGCTAACATATCTAAAAACTCAAAGTTGACCATCTCAAGAAACGATGTATGCATGAATGAATATTTTCAAATAAAAAAGTATAAGCATTGCATCAGCATTTATGCAAATACATGATGCAAAAAATTACAAATATTTGGGTATATCTTAAATAAGACAAAAATGGGAAGGAACGATAGGCAATTGAAATATTGAATTAAATTAGCTTCCATTGCCATATATACATCAAATGAAAGTAAATAAAATCATTTGCAAAAAACTTGTCTTGCCAAATAACATAAGGGCAACCCAACTACAGGAATCCCATAGAAGCATTTGGGGTTCCAGTACAAAAAGTGACATAAAAGTCTCAGGAGTCTCCTAATTGTCACGGGTTGTGACCTGCTCTAGTTTATGGCTCATCCTAGTCATCAAAGCAGTTAGCCTATTTAAACCAACTTTGAACATTGACACCTCAGTGGACAGTAGCTGAACTTGTTCTTTCAGCTTATTAACTTGTACTCTACACCCATTCTCACATACAACTGCCCCTTCTCCACCTCTCCCCAAAATCTGCTGCATCCATTGATTAGAGTCCCTAACGCTATTCTCAATTTGAGAAATCCTTGCAATGAGAGTTCCAGGGAATTCTCCCATGCGCTGCGCTATTACTGCACCACCATCTGAATGGATTTCTCCCCATAAAGAGGCCAAATATCATGTGTTCATGGCACATGCATCCTTATTATCCTCGCACATGGCTTGAATGGACTTTAAAAGATTGTAATGACTTGAATGCTTAGTTGCATGGGTTGAAGCTCTCCCCCTTCTAAGTCGTTTCATTATATCAGCAGTGTGACGTTCGCGGCTAGACTTAAAACGCTTTGAAGGTAACTTGGGACCTTGATTTGCTCCATGGGATGAAGTCTCCGCCCTTGAAAAAACTTGATTTATCACATGAACACTATGTGGCTCACGAAAAGATGACAACACAATGTCAGAAATTGCAGAGCCCTCCACCCTTGTAGCTCGCTTCATTGCCCGAAGGCTTTGTCGCCCATGGAGACCTGACTCCCCAAGATTTGCAACAATGGTAGAAGCCATTTCTGGAGCTGCATCCAAAACAAAATACAAAAACCTTTTCAGGTATGTATTGGCTCAATTGTATAATTGGATCACACAGATTCCATAGAACAAACATGAGCAGAAATCAATTGGCATGATTACCAAATCAAAAGCGAGCATACCAACGTATTTAGGAGGTAGATACCCAAAGATTCTAGCCCATCTCCTCTCAGCAAAGAATTTGGAATCAAGTTGGATGGATTGATATATTTGTGAATGAGCTCTTGCCAAGCACTCATGCAAATATTTTCGGATTCAAAGGCGGTAAGTTGCTTAGAGTGACCAAGGATATGGTGGTAGGAAGTAGAAATCATAGGACATGTTAAAAGGAAAAATTTACATGGAAGGCACATGGCTCTAGCATCTATTTCAAAAATCAAATCCCCCTATCCTCCCCTTGCCATGCATTAGCCTCCTCTACCCACCCCATGGCATTTGTTACCTTTAGGTGCGAGCTTTTCTCATCATCATCCAATTGGCTTAGAGTACCTAAGGATGTGGCAGAAGCAGGTAGACATCATGGGGTGTGTCAAAATGTAAAATCCAATTGCAAAGAAAGCCTTTGATTCAAAAGTAGAGGAAACTCTCTTGAGATGTAGCTTCACCTAATATCCAATCTCCTCACCTCTGGAGGTTAGTTCTCATGGCTATAGTGCACATGACATGAAACATACATAATCCTTTACTCTCATTGAGAGGTTGATTAGATCACTTAGGGCAAGGGTGCAGGCTTGTCTCTAAACTTACTGTGTCTGCTCATCAAGGTGCTCCTAGCAAAGATACAATTAACTTTGGAGCTTTCGTATCCAACCACATCATGGACTCATTTCACTTCTATCCACCATTATATTTTGCTCTGTGTGTGTGTGTGTGTGTGTGTGTGTGTGTAGCCCCATCTATCATCCAATCACCTCATCTCTCGAGCTTAGTTCTCATGGCTATAGTGCACATGACATGAAACACACTTAATCCTTTACTCTCCTTGAGAAGTAAGGCTAACTTCTCAAAGAGGTTAGATTAGATCACTTAGGGCAGAGGATGCTAGCTTATCTGTAGACATACTGCCAGCTCGATGCTCCTAAGAAAAATACAAATACCTTTAATGATTACTGGTCCAAACACATGATGGCCTTGTCTTATTTCACTTCTGGCCTACCATTATATTTTTTCATCCTCTCTCTCTCTCTCTCTCTCTCTCTCTCTCTCTTAGTGTAGCCCCACCTATCATCCAATCTCTTCACGTCTCGAGGTTAGTTCTCATGGCTATAGTCCACATGACATGAAACATACTTGATGCTTTACTCTCATTGAGAAGCAAGGCTAGCTTCTCAAAATGAAGGTTAGATTAGATCACTTAGGGTAGAGGGTGTTGGCTTATCTCTAGACATATTGCCAGCTCATCAACATGCTCTTAGGAAAGATACAATTACATTTAGTGATTACTAGTCCAAGCACATCATGGCCTTGTCTCTAACTAATACACTAACTTATTTCACTTCTAGCTTGCTAGCTCATCAAGATACTCTTAGGAAAGATACAATCACATTTAATGATTACTGGTCCAAGCACATCATGGCCTTGTCTCTAACTAATACACTAACTTATTTCACTTCTGGCCTACCCCGTCCCCCCCCCCTCTGTGTGTGTGTGTGTGTGTGTGTGTGTGTCTATGTAGCCCCACCTATCATCCAATTGCCTCACGTCTCGAGCTTAGTTCTCATGGCTATAGTCTACATGACATGAAACATACTTTATGCTTTACTCTCGTTGAGAAGCAAGGCTAGCTTCTCAAAACGAAGGTTAGATTAAATCACTTAGGGTAGACGGTGCAAGCTTATCTCTAGACATATTGCCAGGTCATCAAGATGCTCCTAGGAAAGATACAATTACATTTAATGATTACTGGTCCAAGCACATCATGGCCTTGTCTCTAACTAATACACTAACTTATTTCACTTCTGGCCTACCATTATATTTTTCCACCCCCCCCCCCCTCTCTCTCTCTCTCTCTCTCTCTCTCTATGTGTCTGTGTAGCCCCACCTATCATCCAATCGCCTCATGTCTCGAGCTTAGTTCTCATGGCTATAGTCCACATGACATGAAACATACTTGATGCTTTACTCTCATTGAGAAGCAAGGCTAGCTTCTCAAACATGAGGTTAGATTAGATCACTTAGGGTAGATGGTGCAAGGTTGTCTCTAGACATACTACCAAGTCATCAAGATGCTCCTAGGAAATATACAATTAACTTCGGTGATTACTGGTCCAACCACATCATCGCCTTGTCTCTAACTAATACACTAACTTAATTCACTTCTGTCCACCATTATATTTTCCCTCTCTCTCTCCCTCTCTCTCTCTCTCTCGCCTCCATTATTTTTTAGTTCTTCCATCTCAATAATATAATCATCTACAAACTATAAGATCATAATGGTTTGGATGATTTTAAAAATGTAGCTTGTCTTAAATGATGCAAATATAGCTTTAACATATGGAGAGATAAATCCATCACTACTCTCTCTCTCTCTCTCTCTCTCTCTCTCGCCTCCATTACCTTTTTGAAAAAAATTGGTTCTTTGTTCAGTTTTCCCCTCCCAAGAATCTAAGCATCCACAAATTATAAGATCAGAATGGTTTCAATGAATGTAGCTTGTCTTAAACGATGCAAACTCACACACACACACACAATGTGTCATAAGGAAGCAAAGAATTCATGAATTATCAGATCGGAATGGTTTCAATGATTTTTGAAAATGTAGCTTGTCTTAAACGATGCAAACACACACACACACACACACACACACACAATGTATCCTACGGAAGCAACGAATTCGCGAATTATAAAATTGGAATGGTTTCAATGATTTTGAAAATGTAGCTTGTCTTAAACGATGCAAACACACACACACACACACACACAATGTGTCCTAAGGAAGCAAAGAATTCCAAATAGAAAGCAAAGTCAATTGGAAAAAAAGTAATCACCTACTTGGATAAACAAAAGTTGTGGAGAGAAGCTAGTGCTAGTCCAACAATAAAATGAAGCACCTGCAAGAAAAACAACCCAAAAAAAAAGTAAAGCTAAGTGAACTATACATCTCTCTCTCTCTCTTTCTCTCTTTCTCTCTCTCGCCTCCATTATCATTTCAAAATATGGTTCTGAAATCAGTTTCCCCCTCCCAAAATAGTAGCAGCGTCCACGAATTATAAGATCAAAATGGTTTCGATGATCATCACAAAGAAATATGTTTAATGGCTTTAGATTCTTGTGAATGAAGCTAAGCCAACCTATTAAAACACAATGCTTAGATGCCTTCTCAAGTTCAAAAATGGTAGGTTCATCATCATCCAATTGGCTTAGAGTTCCTAAGGATGTGGCAGAAGGAGGTAGACATCATGGGGTGTGTCAGAATGAAAAATCCAATTGCAAAGCAAAGTATAGGAAACCCTCTCGAGATGTAGCTTCACCTAATATCCAATTGCCTCACCTCTCGAGGTTAGTTCTCATGGCTATAGTGCACATGACATGAAACATACATAATCCTTTACTCTCGTTAAGAGGTTGATTAGATCACTTAGGGCAAGGGTATAGGCTTGTCTCTAGACATACTGTTTTCTCATCAAGGTGCTCCTGGGAAAGATACAATTAACTTTGGAGCTTACTTATCTAACCACATCATGGACTTGTCTCTAACTAATACACTAACTTATTTCAATTCCTCTCTCTCTCTCTCTCTCTCTCTCTCTCTCTCTCTCTCTTCTCTATTATCTTTTAGTTCTTCTGTCTCAATAATATAATCATCTACAAACTATAAGATCACCTAATATCCAATCGCCTCACCTCTCGAGGTTAGTTCTCATGGCTATAGTGCACATGACATATGAAACAAACACACACACACACACACACAATGTGTCCTAAGGAAGTGAAGAATTCCAAATAGAAAGCAAGGTCAATTGGAAAAAAAGTAATCACCTACTTGGATAACCAAAAGTTGTGGAGAGAAGCTAGTGCTCCCAAAACAGTAGCAGCGTTCATGAATTATAAGATCAAAATGGTTTCAATGATCATCACAAAGAAATATGTTTAATGGCTTTAGATTCTTGTGAATGAAGCTAAGCCAACCTATTAAAACACAATGCTTAGATGCCTTCTCAAGTTCACAGATGGTAGGTTCATCATCATCCAATTGGCTTAGAGTTCCTAAGGATGTGGCAGAAGGAGGTAGACATCATGGGGTGTGTCAGAATGAAAAATCCAATTGCAAAGCAAATGGCTGTAGCCCTTGATTTAAAAGTACAGGAAACCCTCTTGAGATGTAGCTTCACCTAATATCCAATCGCCTCACCTCTCGAGGTTAGTTCTCATGGCTATAGTGCACATCACATGAAACATACATAATCCTTTACTCTCGTTAAGAGGTTGATTAGATCACTTAGGGCAAAGGTGTAGGCTTGTCTCTAGACATACTGTTTTCTCATCAAGGTGCTCCTGGGAAAGATACAACTAACTTTGAGCTTACTTATCCAACCACATCATGGACTTGTCTCTAACTAATACACTAACTTATTTCAATTCCTCTCTCTCTCTCTCTCTCTCTCTCTCTCTCTCTCTCATCAGTCTAGACCCACCTATCATCCAATTGCCTCACGTCTCAAGCTTAGTTCTCAAGGCTCGCTTCTCAAATATGAGGTTAGATTAGATCACTTAGGGTAGAGGGTGCAAGCTTGTCTCTAGACATACTGCAAGCTCATCAAGATGCTCCTAGGAAAGATACAATTAACTTCGGTGATTACTGGTCCAACCACATCATGGCCTTGTCTCTAACTAATACACTAACTTAATTCACTTTCCTCTCTCTCTCTCTCTCTCTCTCTCTCTCTCTCTCTCTCTCCTCCATTACCTTTTTGAAAAAATTGTTCTTAGTTCGTTTTTCCCCTCCCAAGAATCTAAGCATCCACGAATTATAAGATCAGAATGGTTTAATTGATTTTGAAAATGTAGCTTGTCTTTAACAATGCAAATACACAAACACACACACACACACACAATGTGTCCTAAGGAAGCAAAGAATTCATGAATTATAAGATCGAAATGGTTTCAGTGATTTTGAAAATGTAGCTTGTCTTAAATGATGCAAACACACACACGCACACACAATGTGTCCTAAGGAAGCAAAGAATTCAGAATTATTAGATTTGGAATGGTTTTAATGATTTTGAAAATGTAACTTGTCTTAAATGATGCAAACACACACACACACACACACACACACACACAATGTGTCCTAAGGAAGCAAAGAATTCCAAATAAAAAGCAAGGGCGATTGGAAAAAAGGTAATCACCTACCTTGTAGGTTGTCCTAACTGATGCAAATGTAGCTTTATAAGATAGATTGCAAATGTAACTTCCATCTCGTGCTCTCTCTCTCTCTCTCTCTCTCTCTCTCTCTCTCTCTCTCTCTCTTTCGATGTAACCCCACCTATCATCCAATCACCTCACGTCTCAAGCAAATGTAGCTTCTGTCTCGTGCTCTCTCTCTCTCTCTCTCTCTCTCTCTCTCTCTCTCTCTCTCTCTCTCTCTCCCCCTTCTCTCTCTCTTTCTCTCTCTCTCTCCTCCAATATCTTTTGTAAATACGGTTCTTAGTTCAATTTTCCCCTCTCTCCTCCAATATCTATTGTAAAAAGAGTTCTTATTTCCCTCTCTCTCTCTCTCTCTCTCTCTCTCTCTCTCTCTCTCCTCCATTATCTTTTAGTTCTTGTCTCAATAATAGCGAGAGAGAGAGAGAGAGAGAGGGGGGGCGGGGGAGGGGGAGGGTTTAAATGACTAATGACACTATCTCTCAAAATGCACATCTCAACACACACACACACAAAAAAGAAACCCATAGCTAGAGGTGTTAACACATACACACACATAATCTCTCTCTCTCTCTCTAAAAATGGCATGTACACTTCTATGGATGCTATAGATAGAGGCTAGAGGCACAAAAATACAAAACTTCAAATGCCACTATCTCCCAAAATGCGCATAAGACTGGCACATAAGATTGTGTGTGTGCGTGTATGTGTGTGTGTGTGTGTTGTGTATGTGTATGTGTGTGTGTGTATGTATGTGTTAACACCTCTAGGTATGGGTTTTTCTGTGTGTCTGTATTGAGATGTGCATTTCAACAGATAGTGTCGAAAGTCATTTGCAATAGATAGAGGGTAGAGGTACAAAAGTGCGTGCTTTTCTACCCAAGTAAGAGAAACACACACAAAAGGGGGGGGGAGAATCTCTCTCTCTCTCTCTCTCTCTCTCTCTCTCTCTCTCTCTCTCTCACAAACACACACACATAATCTCTCTCTCTCTCTCTCTCTCTCCCCCCTCTCTCTCTCTCTATACACACACACTACACATACACAACACACACACACATACACGCACACACACAGCCTTATGCACCAGTCTTACGTGCATTTTGGGAGATAGTGGCATTTGAAGTTTTGTATTTTTGTGCCTCTAGCCTCTATATATAGCATCCATAGAAGTGTACATGCCATTTTTAGAGAGAGAGAGAGAGATTATGTGTGTGTATGTGTTAACACCTCTAGGTACGGGTTTTTCTGTGTGCTTGTATTGAGCTGTGCATTTCGACAGATAGTGTCGAAAGTCATTTGCAATAGATAAAGGGTAGAGGTACAAAAGTGCGTGCTTTTCTACCCAAGTAAGAGAAACACACACAAAGGGGGGGGGAATCTCTCTCTCTCTCTCTCTCACAAACACACACATATAATCTCTCTCTCTCTCTCTCTCTCTCTCTCTCCCCCCCCTCTCTCTCTCCCAAAAAAAAAAAAAGAAAAAAGAATACAATGCTTAAAAAACCTCTTGACGTATGACTTTAAAAAACAATACATTGTTGAAACAATACATTGGACCGCCACGTGTCACGAGGGGAGAGCAAAATGACGATGATGGAGCAAAACGACGACGAAGAAAGAGCAGGAGAGAGCCTTCAAAGAGATCTGTCAAAGAGCATGGAGAGAGCCTTCAAAGAGTAGGAGAGAGCCTTCAAAGAGAGCCGTCGAAGAGCATGGAGGACCACCTAACGATCTGTGCACCTAATGATCTACATGTAGCCTGACGGTGACGCAGGTGATGCGACGGAGTTGGAGGGAGTAGCAACAGAACGGAGCAGGAGGGAGCAGCAGCAGAACGAAGCGGGGATGATGCAGGTGACATGATAGAGCTGGAGGGAGCAGCAGCAGAACGAAGCGGGAGAGAGTAGCAGCAGAACGGAGCGAGGAACGCGTAGAGCGGGACAACGGACAGCAGAACGGAGTGGGGAACGCGCAGAGCGGGAGACGGTGAGGGTGTGAGGAGGGGGCCATGAGGATGGAGGGTACATAGCTTGGCAGCTGATGCCGATTGCATTCATTGCATTGCATTGCGTTTTTCAATTCAAAATTCCCTCCTCCCTCCCCTCATCGTCGTTTTGCTCTCCCTCCCCTTGCGACACATGGCAAAATGTCGCTCCCTCCCCTCGTGACACGTGGCAGTCCTCTCCCTTGTTAAGATATAGAATAGAAGATGATGCCATGTGTCCTCTTCCTCCTAAACCCATCCTTAGTTCTTTTTTTGTTAGCACATGGTGGGATGGGAATAGGATAGAAATATGCATGGGACCACTTGGGACCACCTTTTCCCATTCCCATCCTATTTCTTCCCATGTGCTAAGCCCCTAAGAATTAGAAAGTTTAGGGCTTTGCACACAAGGTCAAAAATGCAGAGTTGGTGCAATGCTGAAGCAAAAATGAATTATTTTGCGTGAACAAAACTTTAGCGCTTTTAATGCATTTGACATAGCTTATGATGGGCTATAGAGAGCTCTCTCAGAGCTACAAGAGGCTTTGTCTAAGCTGCAGGGAGCTATGTGGCATGTATTGATTGGTTGGAGAAGAGATCATGTACCGATGCCCAAATTTGCACCCTCCAAAATGAAGGTGCCAATTCTCGCACCAGTCGCGCTCCACTAATCCTCGATATTTGTGCCACCAGCCACTAGCTGCGCATTCCAGGCCTCACGTGCACAAGCTCTTAGAGCGCAGCCACATGCCACGCTCAAAAGAAAATCCAAAATTCTCTGCGCTCCTCCAACGATCCAAAATCTGCTGAAATGTGAGCTACTTACTGCATTGTGTAGAAGAAGACCTTTTGGGCATTTGCTCGATACATTGGTTGAGGAATCATCGGGAACTTTGGAATGTCATGCAAATAGGACCAAGGGCCATGATACTTTTGAAGACTAATGATCACCTATATTGAGTCCCATGCAAAAGTTCATGGCCATCCGATCCCATTTTCATGCCCAAGAATGAACATTTCCATTTTTTTTCCCATGTAGCCCCTCATGGTTCATAAAAGTTCATTGATGGTCTTCTTGTCATGCAAATGGGACCCAATGGCCATGATACTTCGCAAGGGACTTAAACTCACTTATATTGAGGCCTCTCCAAAATATCATGGCCATTGGGTCACATTTGCATGGTCATGAATGAACATTTTCAAGTAATTGCCCATGTATCCTCTCTTGTGTTTCCAAAACCTTTCCTTGTTTTTGCCCATGGATCCCCTGTTTTAGTTAAAAAAAAAGCACTGGTGGTCTTCTAATTGCACAAATGGGATTTGATGGCCATGACACTTTGCAAGGGACTTAAATTAACCTTGATTGAGGCGAATTTCATGGCCACAGGATCCCATTTTCATGGGCAAGGATGAATATTTACATGTTTTTCCACATGCATCCTCTCGTTTGGTTTGAAAAAATGTTTTGGTGGTATTCTAATACTGCAAATGGGTTCTAATGGCTATGATACTTTGCAAGGGACTTAAAATCATCTCTATTGAGTCCCATGAAAAATATCATGGCCATCAGATCCCATTTACATGGCCAAGAAGTAATATTTCCATGTTTTTGCTTATGTATCCCCGCTTTTGGTTCAAAAACATTCCTCTATGGTAATCTAGACATGAAATGAGAACCGATGGCTATGATATTTTGAAAGGGACTTAAAACCACATAGATTATGGCTCCTACAATGTATCATGGCCATCGTATCCAGTTATGATGGTCAAGCATGAACATTTCCATGTTTTTGTGCATGTATCCCCTCTTATGGTAGAAAAAACTGCCTCGATGGTATTCTAATCATGAAAATGGGACCTAATGGCCATGATACTTTGCATGGGACATAAATTCATCTATATTGATGCCTGTGCAAAATATCATGGCCATCGGATCCCATTATGCATGGTCAAGATTGAACATGTCCATGTTTTTGCCCATGCATCCCCTCTTCTATTGAAAAAACAGTCTGGGTGGTATTCTAGTCCTGCAAGCGGGACCTAATGGACATGATACTTTTCAAGGGATTTAAAATAACTTATATTGAGGCCCATGAAAAATATCATGGCCATCAGATCCCACTTTCATGGTCAAGAATTAACATTTCCATGTTTTGCCCATGCATCCCCTCTTGTGGTTGAAAAACAAATACCTCAGTGGTATTCTAGTCATGCAAATGGGACACTATGGCCATGATACTTTGAAAGGGACTTAAAGTCACCTATATTGAGGCCCGTGCAAGATATCATGGCCATCGGATCCCATTTGCATGGCCAAGGATGAACATTTCCATGTTTTCCCCCATGCATCCTCTCTTTTGGTTGAAAAATAATCATAATGCATTGTCATAATGCTATGATCTACTCATCAAACTATGTGAGTACATTTTATGGAGCCCCTATTAGCTCCATGTGGTAGATTAACATCTATTTGGATTATAAAATCCATTGCTGAAAGTCCCTTGTAACCTTTTCGATGCTTGTTTCAATGACAATAAAGATGGGGAAATATCCACTCTGGTAAATTTTCCAGAACGTTTTTCAATAGAAATATCAATGGAATAGAGACTGTTCAAGGATTAGACAAGATGGGTTCACTTTTTTACCACAAATTGGGCCACTTTGTTCATCTAGCTCTAATTCCAAATCTATTCCCCAAACTAAACAAAAAGGCTTCTTGAATTTCTTTAGATGGTAGTAAGGGCTTGTCACTCTTCTTACAACTTAATCTCTAGCAAATTGAGATCCTCTTGACTCATTTTGTTGTGGCCAGAATTTCACATTATAACACATCACCAAGTGTTATATCCTCCCTCTAATGTCCTCTCTCTCGTCCCTAGCTTCCTCCCCTCCACTCCCACCTCCTCCCTTTGCTGCTCTCTCTCTCTCCACTCCCTACCTCCTCCCTTCATTGTCCTCCCCTCCACTCCCTACCTTCTCCCTCTGCTGCCCTCTCGGGAGAAGAGTCATGTTTTTTATCGTTTACAAATAAAATTAGAAGCTCTAATGGAGGAGAGTCTTTTTTTTTAATTCATTTGTAAAAAATGTTAGAAGCCCAAATGTGGCACATGCCACATGTGAGCAGGAGAATCTTTTTGGAAAAAATTTAGAAGCCCAATGTACACGACCAGGGATGTTTTTACCGAAGCTTTGCTTATATATTTCTATAAATCTTGGTGAAAGTTTTCAAGATCATTTTTTTAGTTTCACAATATTAGTAGAATGTTGTACTTTTTTATTTTTTTTGCATTAGGTATGGAAAAGTGAAAGATGTGTTTGTTGTGTGCTTCTTAGAGAGTTTGCTAAACATGGCATATTGTCATCATGCATATGATCCACCATGAGGAATCCTAATTGGATCATGTTGAACACCCCTTGTGCCACCAAGACTGATATGAATGCAAACAAGTGATGACTTTTATTCTCTCATATACAATTCTCTGGTTGTGGCTTTAATTTTTTAGGCAATCCTTTGAACTCTATTTGATAATCCACTACCACCATCTTATCCACACATGTTTTTATTGGATTCAGCTTAGTAGAGTAATCCAATGTCTTTCATGAATTTCATTATCGGAGATGTGGGGTATCAAAAGGGCCTCATAAGGAATGAATTAGGCCTAACCAAAGCCCTATGCTAGGTCCAAAGAAGTCCTAAGTTGTAAACCCCCCAACCTATGTGGATTAAGGCCACAAGTGAGCCCACCTCTTACACCTAAGTGAGCACACCAATTTAAAATTCAAAATTTAAAAATTACCCTCTCTCATCCCTCCCTCCTACCCTCTCCCTCACTCCCCTTACTCCTCCTTCTCCCGCTACCTCCTCCTTGACTCCTCCTCCATGCCTACATGCTCCATTGCCTGCTCTTCCTCCATGCCTCCACGTCTCCTCCTCCTCCATGCTTGATCCTCCTTCTCTTCCTCCTCCACATCTGCTATTCCTCCAAACATGGTGCTCTCTCTTACTGCTCCTCCAAAACCGGTGCTCTCTTCTACCTAATTCTCCTCCATGTCTTCTCCTTCTCCTCCTCCATGCCTACTCCTACTTCTTCTCCTCCTTCTTGCCTATTGCTTCTACATTCCTACTACTCCATGCCTTAATCCATATTCTTACCTTCTTTTAGTACCTCCCTACACTCTTTGACTACTCATGGCATCATTAGAGGACATCTCCAACAAGTACCATGGGAATATATAGTTTGATGTTGAATATGCCAGCATATGTAGTTTGGGATTCAGGGGAACTTCTACAAATGTGTTCTACACTCTTTGTTTGCAAGGAAATAATAATCTTAACCTTTGGAGGGAAGGGACCTTGTATCCTATGGACCCTGGCACCCAAAAGAACTTTCCTTTTCATACAATGCATGAACTTGTCCAATCTGTTGGCAATAGACATGCTACCTTTCTTGCTTATTGTAATCAATTAAGGCACGCTCAAGTAATGGCTATGCAAGCTTGAAAGGTGCATAAAGCTAAATCATAACAATTAGCATATTTAGGAAGTTGTACCATTATTACAATGCACAAATCTATATTGGACCTTAATGCAAATGTAGTTTGGGATTCAAGGGAACTTCTAAAAATGTGTGCTACACTGTTTGTTTGCAAGGAAAGAATAATCTTACCCTTTATGGGGAAGGGACCTTGTATCCTATGGACCTTGGCACCCAAAAAAACCCTCCTTTTTATACAATGCATGAACTTTTCTAGTCTATTGGCAACAGACATGTTGGCTTTCTTGGTAATTGTAATCAATTAAAGCATGCTCAAGTAATGGCTATGCAAGCTTGCAAGTTGCATAGAGTTGAGTCATAACAATTAGCATATTTAGGAAGTAGTACCATTATTGCAATGCACAACTCTATACAAGAGCTTAAAAATCAAAACAAGGATCTTCATGGCAAAGATAATGCATTGGACTTAGAGCGGCATGCATTGGACTTAAGGTGATAGGAACGGCAAGAATCAGTTCACAAGCTATGTGAAACAAAAAAGACCTTTGGAACGATCTATCTATAGCTAAATTCAATAGGCCATGGAGAAGGAATGGGAGAAGACAATAGAGCAAGAGAAAAAGATGAAGAAAAAACTTTCGGGATTCAAGGATAGAAAAAAGACAATTACAATCTATTAAAGCTTTGGCACTCACAGGTGGTGCTAGATTTCTTACTCTTGTGGTAAATTGTTTTTGCTAATATTCACTTGTGCTCTTCTTCAAGAATTTCATGGAAGATGTGATGGGAAGAATGGACATGGATGATATTGAGTATTCATACACTCTAGCCCATATATTGAAGCAAAGTGATGCCATTGGGATGTGAAAAGGCCCAAGGCACAAATGCCTACATTGCAAGTTCCCAAAGAGGTGATAAAGGACTTCAAGGGCATTGCAGATGCAAAGAGATTCTTGGAGCTTGTGATGTTGCTAGTGTAATTCATCAAGCTTATAGATCTATTTAAAAATTTTCAAGTCTAATCTTATGGGAAACTTAATAAATTTATAGTTCCATTACCCACACCTTGGTTTGTAAAGCTTGCATGGCAAGAAACAATAGAACTACTAGATAAATGCTTTGGGAATAGCATTGTTTGAGTGGCATAATGACTTGGAAAAGTTAGAAGGAATTTGGTGTGCAATGATTTAACATGAATGCTTTTAGCAATATTTACTTTGATGTCGAGAAACTATAGTGAGCCATCAAACTCTATCAAATGATAGAATATGGTAAGAGGAAGTCGATCACATCATTGCACTTTACTTACATTCATTTTCTATATCCTACATATGCTAACTATTTTTCACATTCATTGTTCATAGTGCAATCATGGTAAGCTCATTCTTGTTATCAAAATGGATGAAGCTCAGTTAGTCAAAGAGAAGAAGATAAAGAGAGTGACTATCTATATTATGAAAAAAACCTTAGCCTTTGTTTAAGGGAATGAGGAAGTTGAGAAATATTTCTGAGTCTAATATGAGAGACATATGGTATCTTGTAGAATTTGAGACTACAAAACAGTGCCATGAGACATTGAAGTTATTTTTGGAGAAAACAGGAATTCCATTTATTATTCAAAGACAAGAGGAATGGCAAACATTATCACTAGATGGGCATGAAACATATCAAGTTGAATGACACCTTATTTATTATTGAAATTTTGTTTATGAGCATCTCTAAACATGTATAGATGCATAAAGAGGTCGCCTTCTTGGATAATCCAAAGTATCTTTCAGAGCATAGAACATATTGTAAGTGACTTCTTTGAGAGTTTGTATAACATAACTCAATATTTTTTTTGCTTTTATTTGTTAGGGTCAACGTTTGCTTGGGTAGCCAATCGTGAAACTATTTTGGGGGCCATTTTGGGGTTGTGACATGATGCGCTCTTCGGTGAATATTTAAATTTTACGCGGACCCGCGCTCTCGTCAAAAATTTTCTCGATGTCATGAAGGCACACTGGCGTAATAATGAGACGCAATCTATTTATTTAGAACACTGCATAGCTTGACACACGGCATCTCTGCACTGCTTCATGTAGCAAAGTCTCTGGCCTATGTCACCTAATCGCTTATCATCATGTAGCCCTTTGCCGTAGCTTTGCCACCTGTCACTGGGCACCGCACCCATGCAGATCATTAAAATTAAAGGTTGGATTGGAGAGACCACCATGCTGGTTCTTGACATAATAATTAGATGCAATCTACGATTCTGAACATCGCTGCAGCACAGTCTCTGGCCTGACCACCTGTCATTGTGCAGTCTCTTGCCGCATCTTTGCTTGGAGCCCATGCAAATCATAGGTTGGCTTGGAGAGACCTCGGCGTTGGTTTTTGGCATAGTAATGAGATGCAATCTATCATTCTGAGCATCGCCTCAGCGTTGTCTCTGGCCTAACAACCTGTCATCGCCCAGAATTCAACGTTGTCTTGAAGAGACCACTGTACTACTTGGATTTATAGCTCCGTTACCTATTTTTATGTATTACTAGGGGAGGTCTATGATGTTCAAATAGTGCGTTGGCAAACAGAAGGAGATCTATGAAAGCCACCGTGCTGGTTCTTTGTGTTATATATTTGTGTACCAAGGAAAATTTATTCTCTTGTGCAACCAACATGGCCCTTAAGGGGTCCCCTCTAGGGGCAAGGGCCATCTCGACATACATTATACAATATCCAGGATGCCACTAGATAGAAATGGCATGTTGATATGGCCCTTGCCCCTAGAGGGGACCCCTTAAGGGCCATATCATCAATTGAATTTTTTGAAAGTTTAATTGTATTTTTCTAGATGTATCTCCATGCAACCACAACGGTGGGGTTGTTGGACTTATTTTAGCATTATTTTGGTCATAAACCAAGAAAATTCAAGTCCTTGTTTCCTAGTATTTTAGTCCTTGTTGCAGTAAATATAAATGAGGGCAAAAGTATAATTTATCGAGTGAAAATTGAGCAAAAGAGAGTATAATGTACATCTACGTCCAATAACAGGTTATATAAAAATTATCAGCTTATACCGAGCAAAAATTGAATAGAGGATCTTACATTTATAAATACTCGGCAATTGCTGAGAACCTTAAAGGCCAAAAGATTACAAATAGCAGCCATAACCATTCAAATATAAAAGTTAACAATAATGCATATTGAGAGCCTCAAATTGAATAAAAAGAGATTACATAAATGCCAAAGAGACCAAAACATTACATCCAGTGAGCCAAAAGATCATTGAGAGACCAAAAGATTACATCCAGCCATTGCTGAGAGCCTCGTCTAAGCAAGAGGGAATTTGTATAACTCATTTTTCTGCTAGTCTAGCTTGTTGCATTAAACATTTTTAGGGAGCCAAAGGAGGATACGATGGAGAGGCCGAAGACCATGCACATTGACAGGACTCGGATTATGGCCCCCCCAACAAGTTGAGAGTACTTTGCTATGAAAATATTGAGGCCCTCATCGACATCTAGGGGGAACCCATAAAGCACAGCCATAAAGAGGCCCTCTGTCATCTAAGGTGGTGACATGTAGATGTGTGGGGAATCGACTGTGGGATTGAAGGGTCTCCACTAGTGCTAGCATTTCTACTCCAGATGAGTGCAACACAATCACCTTATATGAGAAGGAAGATAACATTGGGATCATAGAGCATCAAGGGGGGGTGGTAGTATGCATGCTGAAGATGAGTGGGTGAGTAGTAAATGAGCAGGGCAGTAGATGAGTGATGAGAGTTGGATGAGGGAGCATGGAGCAAAGTAAAGTAGGGGTAGAAAGAGCTACAGGAGGTGTGTAGAGTAAAGTAGCAGAGCATGTGGAGCAAAGTAGCAGAGCATGGGCGGATCAGAGCAACATAGTAAAATGCCAAATGCCATGGATCTTATAGATATTATAAAGTTTGAGCCACCATGGTGGCTGGAGCCCAGGGTTCCATCCATATTAATTGCAAGCCACTGCAGTGGAATCTTAGGTGCCACCCTAGACGGGCTGGTAATCATGAAGAAGATGCCATGTGATGCCCCTCCAGTGGCTGATGCTAATTAACTGCTAGCCCGGAGGAATCTTAGCCATGATAGATGTGGTTGATGAGAGCCACCACCACCATGTAGTAATTACCACAAAGGTAAATCATGAAGCTCTAATCACTCATCACCATGAACTCTAGTTCTCTACTCAGCATGCGAGCCCGATGACTGGTAATTTTTACTACACTCGTAGTGATCATGCATGCTTAAGCTTGGGTGAGTAGTGGCTAGTAATTTTAACTACCAGCCTAGTGGAATCGTAGCCATGAGAGACATGGTTGTAATCACTCATTACCATGCACTATAGTAATCTACTGAGCATGCAAGCCCAATGATTGGTAATTTTTACTACACTTGTAGTGATCATGCATGCTTAAGCATGGTGGTGGGTGAGCGGTGCCATGGCGGAATCGTTAGCCATGACAGACGTGGCTAATGACAGCCACCACCATCAGGCAGTAACTCCCACAAAAGTAAATCATGAAGCCTAATCGCCTCTAATACCTCATTACCATGCACTCTAGTACTCTACTGAGCATAAAAGCCCGATGACTGGTAATTTACTGCACTCATAGTAATCATGCATGCAAGGCTGGTGGTGGTAACTTGAAGCTAAGTAATTGCGGGCCACTACGCTGGCTAGTAATTAACTGCCAACTCAGTGGGTCTTAGCTGTCGCTACCATAGGCATGGCTGGGAATCTTTGATGCCACCACCTCTAATTTATTACCATGCAAGTCAGTAATGCCGCCTTGAATTAGTCAGAATTTGGGCCAACCACTACGATGGCTCTCACCTTGATAGTAGTCGGGCTATAACCACCGTGGTGGCTCTCACCTTGACAGTGTAGTTGGGCTAGAAAGTGTTATTCTATTCCCTTAACCGTTTCATCTTCTATGCCTCTCGATCGTTTCATTCTCCCTTGCAATCTCAAGCCTCCACTATTCCATTTCCTTCACTACTTCATCTTCTATCCCTCTCGACCATTTCTTTCTCCCTTGCAATCGGACTACAAACTCAAGCCTCCACTATTCCATTTCCTTCACTGTTTCATCTTCTATCCCTGTCGACCATTTCTATCTCCCTTGCACTCTTCTTGCAACTTCTATCTCCTCTCATAATGGACCCTACATAGTCCAGGTGCTCCTCACACAATCTTTCCTCCCCCTCTATAGCATAGTGTGAGAGCCACCTTGAAATTGTGACATATGGGAGCTCCTCTCTCGCTCTTCAAAAGCCCAATTTGGATGCTCTCCAAAACTTCACCAGGTTGGTACAGGAGGTGAACATGAAGGAGTGGTAACTAGCCTGTCAAGGTTAGAAGATTATCAGCAATGAAAGCGTGATTGAAAATGCTCTAGGAATTTCTGGAGGCAGTTTGCAATAAGCACACTTTTTTGAGAGGCAGTGGAAGAGATAGGATTTTCTAGACATATACCCCAACGCTCAGATTAGTAAAGATGCTGGAGTCAAGATTTTGAACTTGCCAATAGACTCCAAGATGTGCTGAAGGAGACCATTCACTTCTTTCTTAATACGAGAGGAACCTGCAAGTTCTAGGATGTTCAAGTAGTAGTAGAGCAACTGAAAGGACGTGATGTATCTTTCTCAAGGGCGATCTCCAAGAGCATGTTAACCAACCTAAAGAATTGTGTGGATGACAAATCCCAATTGTCATCTCATTCCACTGGAGTTGCAATGCACCTGATGGCATCTTACCTTAAAGGGATTTTTGAGCAATACGATAAGCAGATCTCCACCATCGCTGCTCTCTGCATCCTTATTGGCCTAGGGAGATGCCTCATTTTCTTCTCTACCCCGGTTGCTCTCTATCCCATCCTTCCTGGCATTGAAGCTCTCTTGCAGTTCTTGCATCACCTTTCTGGTTTCTGCATTCTCCCTTTTCAGCTCCTCCATCATCCGATCTTTTTCAATGTTCAATGCGTTCTGCATGTTGTGAAGCCATTTGTAAAGACCTTCCTTTTCGGCTCCCTACTCTTCAAGATCCTTTTGTATCTTTTCTAGCTCCTTGTCCACCATGTCCCCATCATTTCTCACTTCTTTGAGCGTATCTCGGAGCTCCTTCATGCGCTTAATTCTCTGCTTCTTATCTTCTATGCCTTTCCATGTTGGCCAATTTTGTAGCGGCCTCAGCTTGCTCTTGTGCCTATAAGGCCCTCACTTGTGCCTGCTCTACCTTGGCTTTTGCACCTTCCCTGAGACTTTTCTCAAGTTGCGCTACCTTTACTACATCAGTGGCTTTCTCTTGTAGAAAGTCACCTTCTGAGAAGTTCTAACCACCACCATGGTGAAGCAATTTGTAGCAGCCACGGTGAGGGTTGTTTTTTTGAAACACTATTGGAAGTACAAAGAGCAAGCTACAAGACCGTGCAAGAAGATCAGGATAGATGTTTGCATGAGCTTACTGTGGCTTTCGACAGTTATGAAAAGCAGTTTGCCATCCTGAGTGATTTTCAAACTAGAGTGGAAGTCTTGGAAATGGACCATGAAGATGCTTTTCAGCAATTTACATAGCTTCAACAGATGCTGAGGGATTCAGATGAAGCTGTTGCACAGAGTGAGCAAAAAGTGGAGAAAATTAAGGAGAACATCTGCAGCCTTAGGATGAGGGAGGAAGGAATCAAGAAGAAACTTCATCATGTATAGAGCAAGATTGTGTTATTGGTGGCCGCAATAGTTAAATTGAATGCCTATCCTACTATGCAGTAGGGTTCGAAATGCATGGTCTGCCATACTCCCATCATAGATGACTGTTGTATCCGATGGCTTGCGTGCTACCACCTTGTGTACCATTTTTGCTTTGGAGTGTTTGTGCATACAAAATCTAGCTGTAGAGAATGTCATTTGCCATTGTTGAGGTCATGGACAGATCAAATGTGCCTGCCTGCTACTACAGCTATCTATGACGAGAAAGTAGATGCTACAGCTCAATTTTCCATTTGGGCAAAAGTTCTTAAAGATAAGGAGCTCAAATTGAAGAAGGCCAAGACCAAGCCTGACTGCGAAGAAAAGGAGCCTGAAGGGAGGAACCATCCCCCTTCAGGAAAGGAGCAAGAAGGGCCGAGCCTGCAACCAGGAAGCTCAAATCAAGTAAAGAGGAAGCGGCATGAAAGGAGGGGCCGAGGGCCCCTACAGGAAGGAACCAGTCCCATTCTAGAAAGGAGCCTTGAGGAGGACCAAGCCTGCAATCAAGGAGCTCAACAAGGAGTCCTTGATATGTAATCTGAAGTAAAGGAGTCCTTAAGATTGTAATCTATGTAATCTGAGTGTAATTTATTAAATTGTTAATCTTCTCTAGAGTTTACTTGGGCAATGTTTTCTCAGCTATGTGACTAGATAGTGTCCTTTGATCCATGCCACCGTGGTGATAATAATGAGATGAAAGATTTTGATTTGACAAGTAATGTGAGACAAAAGATTTCAATTAGATCACTAATGTGAGACTAAAAAATTTTGATTAGTGAACTAATGTGAGACGAAAGATTTCAATTAGACAACTAATGTGACATGAAATATTTTGATTAGACAACTAACATGAGACTGAAGAGTGAGAAGGTCGGGCTCAATGAAGTCAAATATTTTGATTACCAAACTAACATAAGACTAAAGATTGAGAAGGTCGAGCTCAATGAACTTTAAGCCCTATTTAAGTGCAGTGCAGATACAACTAAGAGCCCATTATGAAATCTATTCCCAAAACTCTGTACACCAATCCACCTACAATGAATATATGGCATACCCAAATAACTTTGGACTGTTGTTGTTCTATCTGAAAATGATGTTGGATGGCATCCTCATAGAAATAGACCTAAAGGAGAAAAATATCTGCAAGGAGGACATGCTTCGATGGTGGGTGTATTACTTGAAGTCAGCAGAGACGGTGAATATTAATTTCCCTAGCTATTGTTTTCCCTGCTCCTCTAAGGTATTTGTCAAGCTCATTATGTAGGTTTCTTTTGGTAGGAGATGATAGAGGCACAAAGATGTATAGAGCGCAAAGACCAGGATGAAGAGGATCCCTAGTGAAAGGAGGAGTTACTATGGGCATATAAGTCAGAAGAGTCAAGCAAAGTGTGTAATCTAGGTGTGTGAAGAGGTCTAACATTGTGCAATAGACTGGCCTCAAGAGCTGGGAGATGCTTGTTGAGAGTTGTGGTGCCATGAGCACATGTAGAGCAAAGGTATGAGTAAAGGGCAAGCTGCCACATGGCATAGAGGAGATATCCCACATGTGAGCAAGCATATGGATATAAGTACCCTCACCTATAAAAGGGAGGTTCATTTGAAGTAATATCAATCAAGCACTTTGCACTATCTCAAGATTCTCTTTATGAGTCCAAGCTAATCTATCTTGGAACCTAATTGACTTGAGGTACATGTCATGAGCACTCTCTTCATCATGTCTCCACATAGGTTCCATCCACCTTAGAGTGCTCCATAGATCTTGAGGCACGCATGTTTTGTCATGGTATCAGAGCTTAGGTCTAGTCTCCTAGATTAGTTGTAGGCATGTCATAGGAGCTCATGTTTTTTCTCTTAGGTTAGTTTTAGTTTTAGATTGAGAACAAATTTCCATCCCTTGAGAGAGAAATTTTCCGTCCATCCATTTCATGAGAGATTCATTGTGAGCTTGAGTGTTCCTTATTCTATGAGAGCAAGAAAGTCCCTTGAGTATTTTCTTTATGAGGATTCATGTGAGAGATTTCTTCTAATGAAAGAAAGAAATATCATTGAGAGCTTTCAACCTTGCTATCAGCCACTAAATCCATCAACTCCATGGTAGAGCTAAGCCTCGATAGCTGACAGTCCACTGCAGATAGCCTTGCCTCCTATAACAGCCCTCTGCAACAGCCAAAGCCTCTCGGTAGCCATCTATAGTGCCAAGCAACGTTCGGCTCCAGCCATCTCTTACAACAAGCAAGGCACAAAGCAACTAGCTATAGGCGGCCTCATCATCTATGACACAGTAGTCAGATGGTAGCAGTGCCTCAGTCCCAACATTTAGTCGCTCCATCGCAGCAAGGCTTCCAACAATAGGAACCAAGCCTTTGTTGTCATCATCGACTCCTATAGTGCCCCCACAACGCTCCAACAAAGGTCACAAATAGCACGATGCACAAAGGTCTCCTTCAGTCGACAGAATAAGCAGTGACACCAACTTGGGTCACTAACGGACTCTGATAGCCAATAGGTCCAACGAGCCATAACTACACTCCATCGCCAAAGCTGCTCTCCAGCCCTTGTCTACACCTCTGTGGCTCTCTCGGCTCCTGGCTCTATGGCTGTAGCCCAAACAAAAGGCAACTTTAACCTTCATGCACGCCAACCAGCGCGCTATCTACGACCCGCTCTAGCAAATAGCACACATGGTTCAGTAGCCTCCCACCAGCCGACCTGAGCACCAATGCCTTTGGACAACTCTGAGCTCACAACGAGTTGCAACTACTCGAAGACTCCAATGAGCCGATCCCTCCAACGAAGAGCAGCGACTACTCTAGCTACGAAATCCCACAAGACTTTGGCTCCTACTCCACGAGCCCGAATTCGTAGACCTTCGCGTTCGTCGTCTCCTTGTGCAGAGAAGAAAAAGCTTTCCTTCTCCTCTGCTAAGGTTCCAACCTTAGATCACGGGGTAGATAAGCCACTCAGCTAAGCCTGTATGACCTTAGGTTAGTCTATGGTTAGGAGTTTGACACCTGTCAAGATAGTATTTAACTGTGGCTAGATTAAAGATCACCATGGTTAGGTTCAATTACTTGGACCATGGTTAAGTTTTCTTACACTTGGGTTAACCAAGCTAGGTTAAAAAGTCACCACAGTGCCACTTAAGCACAGAGTCCCTTGATAAGCACAGTATGGAATTCAGCATGTGAATCCCTGTGCCACATCATCAAAGGCCCTCTTCTTCACAGAAACTTCGACAAGCCATAACTTGCAATCCAAGAAGAATTTGGACACGCTCCAAAAAGAGAAAGTGATCGTCTTTTTGAGCTCTACGCGTCTATCAAGTTAGAATCATTGTTAGCAATTAGACATTGCCATTGAAGCAAAATAAATCTCATGGTAAGACCTTTGCAACAAATGGAAAAGTGACGCATGAATGCAATAAGCATGCCAAAAGCACAAGTGCATGAGACGACCATAGCATGAAGCATGGCATCCACACATAAAGCATCAAGGCACATGGAAGAACAAAGCATCATGCATGAAGCTACAACAAGCAAAGAAGCGAACGCCATTGTCATCAAGCCATGAGCCAAAAGGTGACATCAATGGAATGTATTGAGAAACAAAAACCTTTCCAATCTTGCCTATATTTTGTAAATCAAACCTGACCACCTGAGAGTAGCCATGTAAGCACCTAGGGGAGAATTTGATCTTGTAACTCACATATGACCACCTTGCAGTAGCTAAAGGATCATGGCACCAAGGGGAGGTGTTGAGAGTTGTGGTGCCATGTAGAGCAAAGGTATGAGTAAAGGGCAAGCTGCCACATGGCATGGAGGAGATATCCCACATGTGAGCAAGCATATGGATGTAAGTACCCTCACCTATAAAAGGGAGGTTCATTTGAAGTAATATCAATCAAGCACTTTGCACTATCTCAAGATTCTCTTTATGAGTCCAAGCTAATCTATCTTGGAACCTAATTGACTTGAGGTACATGTCATGAGCACTCTCTTCATCATGTCTCCACATAGGTTCCATCCACCTTAGACTACTCCATAGATCATGAGGCATTGCTTGCCATAGAGAGGTTGATAAGATCATTGGGAGTTTGACATTTCCTTGAAAAAGCAAAATGTCGTTGTGTTTTGAAACAATAAAAATCTTGCAGACATTTCTTAGACTTGTGGATATTCTCATGGTACTCGTAATTCCTGATTTTGTATCGACCTGCTTCCATGTTAGTATATAAATGTTTTAAGTTACCTGGTGGTTGAAATCTGACGGTTAATGGTAACCAATCTAAAGGGCACCAACATTTTGCAACAAATTTTAAGATAGCACGGCAGTAGTGTAGGGATAGCATGGTAGTAGTGCAAGATTAGTGGAAGATAAGTTATCGCCAGCGCAGTGGTTGGTTGCACTAGGATATGAACATCCACCAGTGTGGCGGTTTGCTTCTATTATTACAAGATGAATGGATTTATAGGATGTGTGGATTCATTATGGGAAACAGTGCGGTGGTTATTTGGGATATACTAAAAGCAAGCATGGGATGAAATCTGACTGTTAACAAAATGATAAACAGTTTAAAGGGCACTGTTTTAGTATAGCATTGTGCAACAAATTTTAGGATAGCACGGCAGTAGTGTAGGGATAGCACAGTAGTAGTGCAAGATTAGTGTAGGATAAGTTATCGCTAGCATGGTAGTTGGTTGCACTAGGAAATGAACAGCCACCAGCACGGTGGTTTCCTTCTATTATTACAAGATGAATGGATTTGTAGGATGTGTGGAATCATTATGGGAAACCGATGCGGTGGTTGTTGGGATATACTTAAAGCAAGCATGGGATGAAATTTGACGGTTAACAAAACGATAAACATTATAAAGGGCACTGTTTTAGTATAGCACTGTGTGTAACATATTTTAGGATAGCACGGTAGTAGTTTTATTGAATCCTTCAACATTGACATTTTCAAATCTCCTTCAATTTAGAGCAACATGGTTGTCTTCCCTCATTTCACTTGGACAAACTTCTTCTTCAGCTTCAAACTACAACGCTTGCATGTGTCACGAATGCATTCAATCATGTGCCATTCATGGTCTCCCTTTGGACAAACCACTGGCTCCCACAGATACCTTAGGCTATAAAACCTACCCTCCCTTGCAAAACATGATGACGATATAGGTGGCCTACAAACTACGCATTCATTGGGGAGTCATGGGCATCGATCCCCATGGAGCAATGCTCCAACACGACAAGATCTCAAGTGATTCATAGCTTGCTAGGCTCGGTCAAAGTCTATGTGTGTTTTGCAACAACAAACATTATTGTCTTTGAGTTTCCTGACGTACTAGGGCTCACAATGCTCAAAGCTCCTCTGCCCAATTGAAATGTCCAAATTCTAATCCATAAACTTGAGATACAACTCCGTCTGCTGACCCAACACGCGGTAACAACAGAACAATGAGCCCCCTTTTGCAGCTACTACTAAAAGAATACAAAACATGGTCTAATTAAAGTATATAATGAAGCAAAACAATTTTCAACCACCACGCTGGTTTAGGACGGTCACAATGTCAAGTTTAGGACACGTTTAGGACAGTCATAATTTCAACCACCAGGATGGTTTAGGACACTGTCATAGTTTCAACCACCGGGATGGTTTAGCTTGATGGTCTCAACTTCACATATTAGACAATAACAAGTATATTTCTTTTCATTTCTAAATTTCACCATTAGAAAATAACAATATATTGCTTTTCATTTTTGAATTTTACAATTTAATAGTGGTATATGACCCGAATAGCAGGAAATTAAATTTAATGAATTTAAGTACTAAGAAACACAATAATTTCAACCGCTGAGCTGGTCAATAACTAATGTCTATTCAACCATGCAGGTTCCAGACAATCACAGAACTGGTGATTGAGATGAAGCAGCCAGGGTTGCATGGTGTTCCAACCACCAGGTTGGTTTAGTAAAATAACAATATATTGCTGTTAATTTCTGCTCAACCATGCCACATAGTTGGACAATAACTAATGTCTGTTCAACCACTCTAGTTTAGGACAATCACATGCTTGGCAATTGAGTTGAACCAGCCTATGGTTGCATGATGTTCCAATTTCAACTGCCGGTTTTCCCTCCTTCGACAATACACATCAGCAGACTTGGATATCCCAAACAAGTGCAATGTGGCCTAAAATGCGTCAAAACACAAATAGGCTAAAGGGCACACTATCGGGTTTGATGTTGTGTATTATTAAATGCAATGACCTTTGGCATGCTTATGAGCCATATAGCAAGCAAGTGCATGGAAAAAGGAGCAATTCAAAATTGTAAATAGTGTTGGATTTATTAAAATATATTTGCACATGCACAAATTGCACTTTTCCAACTTCTTCCATTTCAGGGTGAATCTAGATATCAATACCAATAACTATCAATGTTTTAAGACCACCATGTACTTAGTCCCAATGTTTGGATTCCAAATTTTCAATCCGTTTTGGTTTTCAACAAATCAAAAAAAGGTTATGGAGCGTGCTCTCAAATGGGTATGCATCACTTTAGCACAACTTTGGGGGCCTGTTAACCCATGCATAATGATCTCATTTAGGTGTGTCCTTGGGTTGAGGAGAAGCTCACATAGTGTACTTTAGAATGATTACTTGGTTGCATCTATGTATGTATAGAATTTTGATGTTTTTGAATAAATTGCTATATCCTATAGTCTTCTAGATGCATGCTTCACATGCAACATAGCACTTGTAATGCTTTAATGGTCTAGTTACAAATCTTTATTCCATAATTTTTCTCTCTCATGTTCAAGTTTGGAATGTGTACTACAACTTGAACACAAAGTCAGCCAAATTCCATTGAGCATTGCATAATTTATGGATGATGCAAGATACCTATATACAAAAAAGTCCCTGAACCTCACCAAAAATGGCTACACCCAAGCAAACAATGACCCATCACTTATTTTTTATTTTTGTTCAGATATATACCCTTCATCTTATGAGCAATGGCAATGGATAGAATGCATTTTAGGATTCATGGATGTGATTCATGGATCTATAGGGGAATTGCACTATGCAAGTAGATGTGCAATGCAACTTTCCAAATTAGATATATGTTTCTACGATCATTATTATCAATTGCTAGACAAGGAGAACACACATGGTGTGTTAAAAAAACTAGACTTTCTAGCATGGACCCATTGATTGGCCAATTCGGTTCAAAAAAATGCACCGGCGGTCTTCTAGTCATGCAAATGGGACCCAATGGCCATGAAATTTTGCAAGGGAGTTAAATTCAACTATATTGAGGATCATGAAAAATCTCATGGCCATTGTATCCCATTTTCACCATCAAGAATGAGCATTTCCATGTGTTTGGCCCATGCATCCTCTCTTCTGGTTCAAAATAATGCCTCAATGGTATTCTGGTCATGCAAATGGGACCTGATGGCCATAATACTTTACAAGAAACTTGAAGTCACCTAGATTGAGACTTATGAAAATTTTCATGGCGAGAAGATCCCATTTTCATGGTCAATAATTAACATTTCCATGTTTTTGCCCATGTATACCCTCTTTTGGTTCAAAACAATGCCTCAGTGGTATTCTAGTCATGCGAATAGGACTGAGGACCATGATCCTTTTCAAGAATAATAATCACCTATATTGAGTCCCATGCATAATTTCATGCCCATGAGATCCCATTTTCATGGCCAATAATGAACATTTCCACACAAAAATTCCCATGCAGCCCCTCTTGTGGTTCATAAAAGTTCATTAGTGGTCTTCTTGTCAATGCAAATGGGACCCGATGGCCATGATACTTTCCAAGGGACTTAAAATCACTTATATTGAGGCCTATGCAAAACATCATGGCCATTGGGTTGCATTTGCATGGTCACGAATTAACATTTTCAAGTAATTGCCCATGCATCCTGTTTGGTGTTTCAAAAACATCCCTCGGCGGTGGTATTCTAGTCATGCAAATGGGATCCCCAATGGCCATGATACTTTGCAAGGCACTAAAACTGAGTCCCATGAAAAATATCATGGCCATTAGATCCCATTTTCATGGCCAATAATGAACATTTCCCTGTTTTTGCCAAAGCATCCCCTCTTCTGGTTTTGAAAAAAGAATGAACATTTCCCTGATTTTGCCCATGCATCCCCTCTTTTGGTTAAAAAAAAAGAACCAGTGGTCTTCTAATCATGCAAATGCAATTTTATGGCCATGACACTTTGAAAAGGACTTAAATTCACCTATATTGAGGCCCATGGAAATTTTCATGGCCATAGGATCCTATTTTCATGGTTGAGAATGAACATTTCCACGTTTTTTCCCATGCATTCTCTCTTCTGGTTTGAAAAAAATCCCTCGATGGTATTCTAGTCATGCAAATGGGTTCTTATGGCCATGATACTTTTGAAGAGACTTAAAATCATCTATATTGAGTCCCATGCAAAATATCATGGCCATCGAATCCCATTTGCATGGCCAAGAAGTAACATTTCCATGTTTTTGCCTAGGTTTCCCTTCTTTTGGTTCAAAAATATTCCTCTGTGCTATTCTAGACATGCAATCAGACCCGATAGCCATGATACTTCCAGTGTTACTAAAAATCACATAGATTAAGTCTCCTGCAAAATATTATGGCTATCCATTTACATGGTCAAGCATGAATATTTCCAGGTTTTTGCCCATGCATCCCCTCTTTGGTACAAATGCCTCAGTGGTATTCTAATCATGCAAATGGGTACTTTGAATGGGACTTAAGTTCACCTATATTGAGTCCTATGCAAAATATCATGGCAATCAGATCCCATTATGCATGGTCAAGGATGAGCATGTCCATGTTTTCGCCCATGCATCCCCTCTTCTATTGAAAAAATTGCCTCGGTGGTATTTTAGTCTTGCAAACAGGACTTGATGGCCATGATACTTTGCAAAAAATTTAAAATCACCTATATTGAGGCCCATGAAAAATATCATGGCCATCGAATCCCATTTGCATGGTCAAGAATTAATATTTCCATGTTTTTGCCAATGCATCCCCTATTGTGGTTGAAAAAACAATACCTCGGTGGTATTCTAGTCATCCAAATGGGACACTATGGCCATGATACTTTGCAAGGGAACACTATAACACTCTTGAAGTCCCAAAAATTTTAAGGTTAAAATAGACAAGAGGCATGGACGACTCTTTAAATGTGCTCCAAAAATAGTAATAGCTATGCTTACAATTTTACATTGTCATATGTTTATAAGAAATATTGCTCTCCATGAGTCTTTGTACAAAGGAGTCTGACACGCAGCCTTTTTAATAACTCAATTCTACCTTTACAAATGTGTTAAGTACAAATGGGCAACTAGTTTGTTTGAATGTCCAATTCATCATCACTTATTACTTGGATGCCATCCTCATTCAATCTCATCTGAAGACCATCATCCGGAGTCTTTATTGATGCTTGAATGGTATTGTCATGGGCATTCTTCATTTGCACTATCTCCTTCTACTTCCTCCTTAGCGAGCATCTTCAAAAACTCTGTAATGTGCGAAATAATGGGTAGCGATCGGTATTCTTATTTTTTCTTCTACATCATATCCCATGTGCTTCCTTGTTTTCTTTATCCTTGATTTCCAGAATACTATGACTATCTCTGTGGAAAGCTATGAAACTGCTTCATGGTTTGAAACCCATTCCTTTTTCAAACAACCAATATATAGTGTATTGTTATCCTGATTCTCCTTCCTACCCCTTGGCTCATAACATAGTGCTATAAATGTTGCAACTTTTCGCTTGTCATCTGTGCTCACGTCCACCATTTTGCAACCCAGAACTTAACATTCTCATGCTCATCATTCGATGGTCAAACTGCAATAAAACATTGGATGTCTATATCTACTTCTGGCATGAACTCTCTCTTCCTTGGTCCTCTCTAAGTCGTTACCAACATTTGGCCAAAATAAAGGCCGTTTTGCCTTGGATCATCTGCTCACATCTTCTCAAGGTCCTTTAAATCAATTGATGGGTCTTCTTAATTACAACAGTAATGCATTCCTTCCAATAGGGCTTCCAATCAAGAAATCTATGAAGCATTTCCTCTTTGTATGTAATAAAATATTTTAAGCCTTCTATTTCACCTTTAGATTTCTCACTGAATTCTTTTATAGGAGCCCATACTGGATGCATTTCTTTGCTCGGGAGGATTGAAGTCAAGAGACAGTATGGTTCTTTGGGTTTCCATGTTGTATCATGAGAATAGTGTTGCCACTGTATCACTAGTTTTCCATCCTTTAAGAAAAAACGAAAGTAGTGTGGAGCACTATGACCAATCAGGGCATCATCACCTTTTTGTATGAAAGGTAGAATAAAGCTCTTCCAATCATACATCCTTTCAACCATGGAGCATATTGTACCTTCCTTGCGCCACCAACTTGCCTCCCACATTTTCTTATCAAGTCATCCATCGTCTCCATGTCCTTGGGTTTTAGCTCTCTTGAGACTGTGCTAAAAACCTGATCGATATCGTCATGTGTATGTCCAACCGACAAAAACCCAACTTCAATCTCATTGAAGATTCAATGAGCGATTAGCATTGATAAAAAATGCAAAAAAGACTACATTTTATTCTCTCATCTGCAATTGTCTACTACCCATCCAATAAGTACTTGTTTTGATAACACAACTAGGAGCGTGTTTTTTGATGGATGTGCATCACACTAAGGCAAAAACAGTGTTTAATGTGAGAATCGACCATGCAAAGCATATCAAATGGGCACAATACTTTCCACGTATCTCAATCTAAGTGGTATTTACTTGCATGTTAGTTGGCACACCCATTGTTCAAATAACACACCTGGGAGCGCATTTTTGACGGTTGTGCATAACACTAGGGGGAAAACGGTATATAATGCATGATCGATCATGCATAGCATATCCAATGGGCACAATACTCTGCATGCACCTCAATTTAGGTGGTATTGAGTTGCAAGCAATGTGGTGTACCCATCCGATAAGTACTTGTTCGGATAGCACACTTAGGAGCGTGTTTTTTTACGGATGTGCATCACACTAAGGAGAAAACAGTGTTTAATGCTGGATCGACAATGTGAAGCCTATTCGATGGGCACAATACTTTGCACGTGCCTCAAACTAGGTGGTGTTTACTTGCATGCAAAGTGGCATGCCCATCCCATAAGTTCTTGTTTGCATAACACACCTGGGAGCGCATCTTTTTACGATTGTGCATAGCATAAGGGGGAAAATGATGCATAATACAAGATTGACCATGCAAAGCATATCCTATGGGAAAAATACTTCGCAGCCCCTCAACCTAGGTGGTATTTAGTTGCATGAAATGTGGCATGCCAATCCCATAACTATTTGTTGGAATAACACACCTAGGATAGTGTTTTTTGATGCTTGTGCGTGACACTAAGACAAAAACGGAGTTTAATGCTTGGTGGACCATGAAAATCATATCCGATGGGCATAATAATTTTCACAAGCCTCTAACCAAGTGGTATTGACCTACGTGCAAAGTGGCACATCCATGCCATAAGTACTTGTTTGGATAACACACCTGGGAGCATGTTTTTTAATGGTGGTGCATAACACTAGGAGGAAAACTATGTATAATGCATGATCGAGCATGCAAATCATATCTGATGGACACAATAATGTGCACCTGTCTCAACATAGATGCTATTGACTTGTGTGTAAAGTGGCGCACCCATCTAATAAGTACTTGTTTGGATAACACATCTAGGAGCATGTTTTTTGACGATTGTGCATCGACCATGAAAAGCATATCAGATGGCCACAATAATTTTCATGTGCCTCAAACTACATGTTATTTACTTGTAAGCAAAGAGGCGCACCCATCCCATAAGTACTTGTTCATATAACAAACCTAGGAGTGCGTTTTCTGACGGTTGTGCATAACACTAGGGGGAAAATGGTGTATAATGCATGATCGACCATGCATAGCATATCTGATGGGCACAATACTCTGCATACACCTCAAAATAGGTGGTATTGAGTTGCATGCAATGTGGTGCATCCATTCGATAAGTACTTGTTCGGTCAAAACACTTATGAGCGTGTTTTACTATGGATGTGCATCACACTAAGGTAAAAATGTTGTTTAATGCTTGATCGACCATGCAAATCCTATCCACTTGGCACAATACTTTGCAAACACCTCAACCTAGGTGGTATTTACTTGCATGCAAAGTGGCGTGCCCATCCTATAAGTTCTTGTTTGCATAACACACCTAGGAGCGCATTTTTTAATGGTTGTACATAACAATAGGGGGAAAGCGGTGCATAATGTGTGATCGACCATCCAAAGCATATCTGATGGGCACAATACTTTGAATGCACCTCAACCTAAGTGGTATTGAGTTGCATGAAATGTGGCACACCCATCCGTTAAGTACTTGTTCGGATAACACACTTAGGAGTGTCTTTTTTTATGGATGTGGATCACATTGAGGCAAAAACGGTATTTTATGCTTGATCGACAATGCAAAGTCTATTCGATGGGTACAATAATTTGCATAAACATCTATCCAAGTGTTATTTACTTGCATAAAAAGTGGCACGCCCATCCCATAAGTACTTGTTCGGATAGTTTGGGAGCACGTTTTCTGATGGTGGTGCATAACACTAGGAGGAAAATGGAGTATAATGCATGATCGTGCATGCAAATCATATCCTATGGACACAATACTTTTCATGCATCTAAACATAGATGGTATTGACTTGTGTGCGAAGTGGCGCACCCATCCAATAAGTACTTTTCAGATAACACACCTAGGAGCATTTTTTTGCTCGTTTTTTGATGGATGTGCATCACACTGAGGAAAAAACGGTGTTTGATGGGAGAATCGACAATGAAAAGCATATAGAATGGGAAAAATACTTGGCATGCACCTCAACCTAGGTGGTATTTACTTGCATGCAAAGTGGCGCACCATCCCATAAGTACTTGTTCGGATAACACACCTAGGAGCACGTTTTTTGACAGTTGTGCATAACACTAGGAGAAAAACGGTGTATAATGCATGATCGACCATGCAAAGAATATACTATGGGAATAATACTCTACAAGCACCTTAACCTAGGTGGTATTTAGTTGCATGCAATGTGGCGTGCCTATCCGATAAGTACATGTTCGGATAACACACTTAGGAGCGTGTTTTTTTCCGGATGTGCATCACACTGAGGCAAAAATGGTGTTTAATGCTTGATCAACAATGCAAAGGATATCTGATGGGCACAATACTTTGCACATGCCTCAACCTAAGTGGTATTTACTTGCATGCAAAGTGCACACCCATACCATAAGTACTTGTTCGCATAACACACAAGGGGAAAAACGGTGGAATAATGTGTGATCGACCATGCATAGCATATCCGATGGACACAATACTTTGCATAAACCTCAAACTAGGTGCTATTGAGTTGAATGCAATGAGGCATGCCAATTTGATAAGTACTTGTTGGAATAACACATCTAGGACAGTGTTTTTTAATGCTTGTGCATGACACTAAGGCAAAAACGGACTTTAATGCTTGGTTGACCATGCAAATCATATCCGATGGACTCAATACTTTGCACATGCCTCTATCCAAGTGGTATTGACCTACATGCAAAGTAGCATGCCCATCCCATATTTACTTGTTCGGATAACACACCTGGGAGCACGTTTTTTAACGGTTGTGCATAACACTAGGAGGAAAACGGTGCATAATTCGTCATCAACCATGCAAAGCATATTTGATGGGCATAATACTTTGCACGCACCTCAACCTAGGTTTTATTGAGTTGCATGCAATGTGGTGTGCCAATCTGATAAATACTCAATGTTGGAATAACACACCTAGGACATTGTTTTTTGATACTTGCGCATGACACTAAGGCAAAAATGGAGTTTAATGCTTGGCTGACAATGCAAATCATATCCTATGGGCACAATACTTTGCAAAGGCCTCTATCTAGGTGGTATTTACCTGCATGCAAAGTGGAACGCACATCCCATAAGTATTTTTTGGATAACATAACTGGGAGCGCATTTTTTGACAGTGGTGCATAACACTAGGAGGGAAACGGTATATAATGTGTGGTCGAGCATCCAAATCATATTGCATGCGTCCCAACCTAGATGGTATTGACTTGCATGTGAAGTGGCATGCCCATCCGATAAGTACTTGTTCGAATAATGCACCTAGGAGCGTCCATGTCTAAGTTCGTTCAATGGCTCTCTTTGTTTTGTTTTTGGAGCTAGAAAGTATTTCTTACAAGGGACATCTAATTCAAATGGATCTCAACGACTGTCTCGGCTATCACAAAAGGGGAAGCAAAATTCAATCTCGTCTATTGAGGAGAGACTAAAGGAAAGACCAATGAATGTGGACCTCAAAAAGTCTAGCTACACAAGAGGGAGAGCTCGTATAATGCTAGACATCGCACATCTAAAAGAGACCTGCAATGCTCTTTGTTGTAGCAGAATGTGCCTGGTCACTTTTGGGGTTGCAAAATTAAGGGTGTTACGGAAAAGTTATGTTGAAATGAATAAAGATGATCAAAATTTTTATTTAACATGGTCTATAAGACCTAGGGAAAACAATATGATGAAAATTGTGTTTGAGTACCCATTCGATTCAAGGATTGTTTGTCGCAAAGCATATAGACTTGCACATTTTCTTGGCAATGAAAGGCTAAAAAGATTACAGGCCCGCCTCTATAAAGACCCCCGCATTTGTACAGCAGGACAAATGAGAGTGCTTGGACCACATGGCAATATGGTATGCACGTGGTTGTAAGACTTTGTGCAAAAATATGCCGAGGCTCTTCCAAATAGTGACCAGCTGCACTTACTGGGGATAATTTCTCCAAGCGTGAGATCCATTCCATGTACAAGGATGCCATGGCTACTACAGGTGATGAGTATGTGACATACCAACATTTTTGTAGGATTTGGGAAAATGAATTCAACAACGTGAAGATACCAAAGATTTGTCGCTTTGGTGTGTGTGCCACATGCGTAGACTTGAAGGCCTTGCATAATAGAAGTCAAGGACAAGAGAGAGGTGTGTGTAAAAGAGGAGAACTTCATCACATATCATGTGGTTGGATGCATGATCTACCATGGTGAATTAATCCCCAAGGTTTATCTGATGACACCAAGTGTAAGAAATGATCCTAATCTCACAGTTTTCGTTCTTAATGATGCATTGAGGAATCTTACACAGCCTTTTCCAAAAGTGTTGTATGTCCAACTTGATAACACATCGAGAGAGAATAAGAATCAAGTTGTGTTGGCATATCTTTGCATGCTTGTGGAGAAAGGCATATTTCTGAAAGTGAAATTAGGATTCCTTATGGTGGGTCACACACACGACCATATTGATCAAATGTTTAGCCGGTTCTCAGTAAAGATGAGAAGGAAAGAAGCATGGGATGGGGATGCAATGATCCGCATTTTACAGGATGCATATGTGCCAAAACCGATAATTGCAAACATGGAAAAAACAACAGATTTCATACGCTTTGTGTTTCGTGACAACGAGCGAATTGAACGATTATTGAGAAGCACAACGAGTTAAGCTTTCAACACCAATTTCGAATGTAGAAAGATCAAGAAGGGACGACATTGTTGTGGGGGAAGTTCTATTCTAGATCACAGACTTGGGTTCCACTCAAAGGATTGAAGTTCTTGAAGTGTGTTCTAGAGCATGAGTTGTATGTGCCACCTTTACAACCTTTACAATTAGTGAGGGAGTTGCAACGAGCCATGAAGGAGGGGAGAGATGTAAACCCTATAAGTTTAGTCAATGAGATTAGCAAAACAATCCAGCATGCTGAAGATGTGGTGTGGACATGGTGGAATTTATTTGTTGCATCCCAAATACTTATCAATCACCTACTCAATGACTCCCAAGATGTGTCAGATTTTAGTTGGCCACAATGCATTGAACAAGATATTGTAAATGCACATATGAATGCTTTTTCAAGTGCACATTTACATGCACCTTCAAAGAAGAACTATTTTGGGGAGAGAGAAGAACTATGTACCTTGGAGCAAGAAAGTCCAAAAAAGCCAGGGAAAGGGTTCAAGAAATGTGGAGTGGTAGCATCGAGGACTTGGCAGTGGGTATGATGGTTGTTGTGTTAGAAACAAATGATCCTAGTGGATTTCCTTTTTGGATTGCTAAAGTTGTGAAAGTCAAAAAGGAAGGTTAAAATACCAAGTCAATAGAGGTGCATTGGTTTTTCACCAATTCCATGGATCTTTCACGGGTCGACATAACCCAGAGATGGTGGTAACAAGGAAGCGTGGCCAAAAAGGGAAGAGGGCGACAAAGAATTGTCCAATAATTGATACTCTATAATTGGATGAGGTAGATATTTTGGTATATGCATTTCAATTAACACAAGCCGAGCATTTGCCAAAGTAGACACAATACATAATATCCCTAAAAATTCCAAAGACATTAATCGAATGCAGTGAACAAATGGAAGCCAAGACACACCATGCAAAAAAGAGGGTGGTAGCTAAACTTGCCCAGGTTAACTCGGAGAATGTTCTAGTGGACAGCCTAGAGGAGGAAGGATCTTCAACTTCTACTATACAAAGCTTAGGCTCTAGTGCATTTGAAGGTATACGATCAGAGGATGAGTATTGTTCTTTGTAGGATCAGTGGCATGTATGTTTGTGCAACAAAGTGATTTGTACCTTTTTAGGATTTTGAAATGTGTTATGCCATGGTCCTTTTATGTGCATTGGATGCATAGGCCCTTATTGTATTGGTTTTAAAAAATTAATGTATTTTTTACAATTTTGGTATTCCAAGTGTAGGTGTTTGTGCCCGTTTTCCAAAAAAACTGTCGGCAAAATTTCATAAAAGCATGGTTTTTATGTTTTTTTTCAAAAACCATCGCGCGAAAAGGCCATCTTTTTCAAATAAACACAAAATTCACATGAAAAAGAAGGAATCTTTCAAAGATTCCCCTAGAGTTCTCTTTTTGAGGTTACAGTTCTCGAATTAGATGTTACACTATTAGCTATGTTGAATGCTAGGGGAAGGTGGTATGATAACACTAGGGTGGCTGTGTAAAAACATTACAAAGGTGTAGTGGGTGTGAAATTGGGTAAGGGGGGAGAAGGTGTAGTGGGTAAGGGGTTGGGTATGAGGAAGAGGTGTAGTAAAAATGTTACAAAGGTGTAGTGGGTGCAAGATTGGGTAAGGGGAAAGAAGGTGTAGTGGGTAAGGGGTTGGGTATGAGGAAGAGGTGTAGTAAAGACATGAAGGACCTATCTTATGCATGGCAATAAAATGGGGCGGTGAGGGGCATTACAAAGACCCATAATAGAAGGGAGTGGGGGCCTAATATAAGGTAGTTAGGGATGGACAAGCGTTGTTAGGTTATTGAGTTGATAAAAGTAAAATTGTAGGGTTGCATTATCATATATAGGCTCTTAACATGCCTTCAATAAAGCTAGCAGTTTCATAAAAAGGCTCTCAACCTGCCTTCAACAAAGCCAAAAAAATTCTACAAAGATTAGGAAAATAAGCCTCATATAATTAAAAATATGCATAAAATAATATTACCAAATGTAGGCATAAAACAATGAAACAAGTAGTATAGATAAAATAGCATTATCAAAGGGAAAAAATAAAAAATAAAAAAATCCTATAAGAAGGCAGTGGGATGGAAGAAAATTAATCAATAGAAGGATCACCACTTAGAGGCCAGCAGGCCCAATCACGCTGAATGAACAGGAAAGACTTTGGTGGGGGCGGGGGGAAAATAAGGAAAACAATTGTAAAATGCATAACAGAAGTAAAAGGTGCAATGAAGAGTGTATTAAATTATCTCATATAGTCAAATAAAGAATTCATATATGAGTAACTATTAGCTAAACCATAAAATGAAGAGGGGGTTGATTAGTAGGTAGTTAGGTTAGGCTCTTATAATACATCGGTAGGTTGAAATTATTAGAGAGGGTTAAGGGGGGCCTATTAATTTAGGGATTAAATACTACTTAAAATGAAAATAATAATAAGGGGAAGGGGGGTAATATCTATAACTCAATTTGAACTGATGCATCTACCAATTTAAGAGAAACAAATTATAGGATGCTACTCATTAAATTTAACATAAAGGAGGGCTAAGCTAGGGTTGGACGGGGATAATGAAGAAATGTTGAACTAGGGGTTGTAGAGGTTGAAATCGGGGTCAGAAGGCATTGTTGCTGGTAACATGATGGTGAGACCATGGAAGTGTGTGTGTGTGTGTGTGTGTGTGTGTGTGTCCGTTTTCGCAATCTCACCACCACGTGCCGACTCACAGTTTGCCTATTTCTCGATCTGCACCATCGTAGTCTGTGCCATGTGGCGCACCAACAGAGTTGTGGGAGTCTTGTGGCAGTTGACGTGTCGGCACTCTACCGAGGGATTCCACATGGTTATGGCAAATGTCGTGTGGTAGTAACAGTGTGCAGACACACTCTCATCGTGTCGTCACTTGCCTGCGCAGATCGTAGCTTGTGTGGTGACATGTGTTGCGATGTAGTCCGAGCTGCCGCCTCTTACTTGCACTACTATTGCCCATTATCACCACACGGGGTGGTGCAGCCCTCGCATTTGCTCCCCCATCCTACATTTACTTCCCTCAGCCTCCCCCTCTCTCCCCCTCCCCCATGCCGTCTATCCATATTTTCCCCCCATGCAGTGCTCTCCCCTTGTCACATGGACTATGGCCCTTGCAGATTGTGCCACATGGCGTCTTTGTTTTTCGAAACCTCCTCCTCTCCCCGAACCTCTCATGAACCTCCCTTCTCCTCTTTCCCAACCTTCAAATCTCTCCCACATTGGCAGGTTTGGTATTTGTCTCCTTAATATATAGTAAGAAGAGTCGTTGTGGCCAAAGCTGTGGCAACATGTGTCGCAATGCAATCCGAGATGCCACCTCTTACTTGCACTACTGCTACCCGTTGTCGCCATGTGGGGTGGCACAGCCCTCACATTTACTCCCTGCATGCATTTGCTTCCCTCAACCTCCACCTCTCTCCCCCTCCCCCATGCCGCGTGTCCATCTCTTCCCCTCATGTAGTGCTCTCCCCTTGTCACATGGACTGTGGCCCTTGCAAATTGTACCACATGGTGTTTTTCTCTCCTCTTTGCTTTTCCAAACCTCCTCCTCTCCCCGAACCTCTCCCAAACCTCCCTTCTCCTCTTTCCCAACCTCCCAATCTTTGCCATGTTGGTTGGTCTGGTATTTGTCTCTTTAAGAAGGCTCCAGATATTTCTTCGTAGTGTGGGCCACGGGCACTCCTTTCTCTATGAGGTCTATTTTTTTCCCATACCCTAATAAACATTACCTTTATTAGGAAAAAAGTTTTAAAATAAAAAACCGTCTTTGAAATTTCAAGATGTCTTCAAAATTAAGAAGCGAAGAGCCTTGCTTGCAAACCCGATAAAATGTCCTGCACGATTTTCCAGATAATTAGCTGCAGCTAAGTTGTCAGCCTTCGAACAAAGGGAGTCTCAGACTCTCAAGTTTAGAGGAAAGTTCTTGAGATCTCCAAGCATTCAAGCGTCGACCAAGAACGGAGGCAAGTTTTGAGATTTGCAAGCATCACAGTGTCGACAATTCTTCACTAAAACAAAGTTGCAGAAAACGAATCATCAAAACAAAGTTGTAAACAAGTGTCTCAGACTCGGTGCCTTGCCATTCAGCAAGAAATTCAACAAGAAGCTAAGGAAATTCTTTACACTTAGAGACAAGCTCAACGTACTAGAACGGCACCGCGTGCAAACTTTTCTCTCCCTGCTGACTCCTGAGCACCTAGAGATTAGACATGCATTGTAATGTTAAACTTTAAGACTGCATTAGGACCGTTCGAAGACGCAGTCCGAATGGTTGCGTAGCCCCGAGCAAACCTGAAATGTCCTGTCCCGCCCACCACTGCTACCTCCCTCTCAAACAAGCCAGTTCTGTCCGACCCATGTAGGCAAATCGTGCTCCCGTTGTGCTCTGGCGTTTGCAAAACAGCAGTAAATACAAGGAGCAAATCCACGCTTGTCTGAGACGCAACGCTGTAGAAGCCCTGACCCCTACCCACTTTAGTTGAATTGCGCTCAGGTCCCTCTGTCAGATCATCATCGATCACGAATGTTGAGCCGAAACCCAAGTTGGTGAAGTTGCCATTGGCGGCCGCGACAGGAACTACTGTCGGTTTCGGTGACAGCGGTACATCGTGCATATGGAACTGAACATTCATCTTTTTAGTTGCAGCAAGGGCAGTGTCGAGTGAAGGAGACGAAAGAAGTACTAAGAACAGAATGCTTGCTTCGAGATTTCTCATCTTTCGTCGATAGGTGAGAATAAGGGAATGCTGTGAGCAACTCACAAGCTAATTTGAATAGCTGCAAGATGTTGGTGGAATTCAGGAGACACGGGAGCCCCGGACTGAGCGCCGGACTGAATATATGAGCGCGAGAAGAGTTGTTGAGGGAATAATTTAGTTGCCGCGCCGTATGCGGTGACAGGCGCAATATCCATGGAAATTTTAGAAAACTACCATGGAAATTGTAGAAAACAGACAAGGTGCAATACCCATGGAAATTTTAGAAAACAAGCAGGCGCAATATGCATGGAAATTTTTGAATACTAAGAAACGTCAGCTCCAATCAAAACCACACCGGGTACTTTGCGTAATCTCATGTAGAAAATAGAGTAGGCGAGTGATAGGACGCCGAATGATTCTTGCACGGGTTCCTTTTACACGCAAAGTTGCAACAATCGATCCCGTTTTGCAGGTTTGGAAGAATCAAATGGTTTTGAAATGCTCCAACTACCTCACTTCACTTACCATCCGTCGTCCAAAAGGTGGTTTGAAGGGCTTTTGGAGGTGGTGTGAAGGGCTAGTTCGCCCAATAAGAGGGACTAGCCGATGTGTTCGGCCCACGAAGGCCGCCCACTCCATAGCTAACTCTTCCAACTACTACATGATTGGCCCATTCCATCTCCACAAGGTTGGTGATATAAATTACAAGCGTGATGACTGCCAGGTGGTATGAACCATCATACCCGGTGTCCTTCCTCCATTCGTCTTTGCCCCACCATGGCCAAGCAAATGGTTTGAACCCACTTCGCTCGTATGCACCAGCGGCCTCAAGCTTCTTTAAATAGAAAAAGCTATTTATTAAATCATGGAACTTTGTTTTTAGGCAAGAACGAGGCTGAATCTTGAGCGACATTCATGAATTTCTTTCTAGAAACAAGCATAAGTTTACAGTACCGAAGCCTAGATTTCAAGGGCAAGGATTCCCCACTCAAGGTCTTCTATGCCTTGAAGACTCACCTGGGGATACATGTAGTGATCCTCTGCTTGTCCTATATGGACAGTGGTGGGGTCTACAAGAAGCTGGCTAGCCTTTGGTCAAAGAGTGCCATGGCATAACCCAGTATGTCTCTTCGTTATGAGACATGTTGCCGTATGTACTTGTGGAGAAGAGGCTTGCTAATAGCTACAATCCAACTTATGCGAGTAGAAAAGTGTTTCTATATGGATGTAGCAGTCTCTAGTTTGAATCCTCGTTGTCACAAGGCATTACAACATGTCCAGTGTGGACATTGCGATTTCGGGACGTGTGTATCTTGGGACTTGGTTTTCTTTCCAAAACGTGTACCCCGCATCTCGGTAGCAGAGGCAAAAGCCGGCATGATAGGGGGCCCATATACACTAAAGAGGGACTAAAAACAAACCTAGGGGATACACGTCATGGGAACACTGCGATTTTGGGACATGGGACTTTGTTTTTTTCTCTAGGACTTGTAGCCCCGCATCTCTAATAGTGTGAGACAAATTTTGGCATGATGCTCTTGAAAATGCACTAAAGATAAACGTAGGCTCTATATATGTATCCCAAGCGACCTAGGCTAAAGACTCGGGCCTAAGGAGGATTAATCTCCACAGTCGATCTTCTAAAAAAAGAATGTTTTAAGTTTTTTAAATCATAAGATGGTGGGCTTCGTCTTTCCTTAGGTTCCTAAAAAGACAATGTGTTGCCTTTGGCTACCCTTCTCAAACTCCACTTCACTGCATGGCCTAGTGACCAATCACCATGTTCCTCACAAAATCCCCCTCTTGTTACCAACCGCCATGATCAGCTAGCATCTCAACCTGACAACCCTTAAGCTTTCATTGGAATAATGAATGGCTACTAGTGAAGAGTAGTTCCACATGGCCCGAATTATCCATTAGGGAGAATTCAATCTCAAAAAGGGCCTCATAAGAAAGCGATTAGAAAAATGAATTACGAAAGAATTGGGCCTAAGGAGGGTCTCGTCACCCCCTAAAAAGTGCACCCACCTAGGCTTTGGTGGTTCCCATTATCCCCATGTATACCTCCCTCTAACACTTGGAGGAGTCCCCTTTGAGATTCTAAAAAGTGCTAAAAATCACTTGAAATCCTTGCAAACCTTCCCCTCCCTTCCCCTCCCCTTCCCCTAAAGGTTGAGATCACGAAAAAAATGGACAACCTAATAAAGGTTTAGTGAGCAACGTGGCACGTGGCATGTGCCATGTGGCTAATTCAACCAAGGGTTACCAACGTGGCACATGGTTAACCTGGCCAAGGGTTAACAAGATTTGGGTATGTGTGTGTTTAAAATAAAAAACCTTTCAAAAACACAGCACACGAAGCTCTGATAAGGGTGGATAAAAAATTATTTATTACATGGGTGTTCATAAAAAGTTGGTACAACAGTGTAAAAAATAATAATAATGTCAGTGAAGTCTTGAGAAGCATCTTATTTACTGAAGAGGAGAACTTGCATACGTGCCACCATCCAACAAGAAAACATGATAAGAACTAGCTTAACTTAAGTTGGTAAGACAGGTGTCGTAAGCCCCCCTCCCTTGTTATTGGGGTCACAATAAATTAGAATCTTAGCCATAAACTTAGCCAGCAAAATGTAAAATATTAAGTGTTAAGGATGGGTTATTTGAGAGTAGATTAGGTAAAGTGTTTGGGTGAAAGGTTAGGTTGAGTGAGTAGGTAAAAGGTTAGGTGTGGAAATGTACAGAAAAATATTGGTTTATAAAGAATGGAAGGTGGGAAATTTTTTTGGGGAAAGGGGGGAAGATTTTTAAAAATAAATGGGGATATATATAAGGATGAACCAGGGGGAACCATAAAGGGAGTTTTCTTTAAAAACGACGAGAGGGAGGAAAAAAGAAAAAGGAGAATAATAGAGGGAAGAGGGATGAAAAACCCAAACGAGAGAAAGAAAGAGAGCCTTAAGGATAGAAGTACATGGATAGTGAAACTGAAAGAGATCAAGGTTATTAAAGGGTGGTTATAAAGGGACAATGTAAAGGGAAATTATTATGGCAAAAATACAGGGAAATGTTTCTTGAGGTAATTTAATAAAGAGAGAAGGGGGGAAAATAGGAAGGGGATGTAGAACAAATTATGTTTATAGGGCAGGGCGAAGTAATGCAGAAATAGAGAAGAGGGAGGGAAGAAAAATATAAAGCAAGGTGAAGGGGGAAGATAATGCAAAAATAGAGAAGGGGGAAGAAAAGAAAAAAGTATATATATAGAGAAGGGGAAAGATATGTGAATAGAGTAGGGAGAAAGTAAGTAAGTATATGGATATAAAAAGAAAGAGAGGGGGGGGGGGTTAGGGATTATATATATCTATATAATGAGGGAAAAATTAAGGGTAAATTGAATTATTAAGGGGGTAGAGATTATATACATCTATAGAGACATATAGAGAAGGGGAAATAGATATAGATAGATATATAGAGAGGGGGGGAAAACAGGTATAGAGAGATCTATAGAGAGGGAAGGAAAGTATAGGGTAAAAGTATTTATATCTAGAAAGAAAATATAAAGGGACATATATGCATTTAGCCAGTAATAATGTAAGAAAACAACATTTAGGACTAAAAAGAGGGGGGGGGGAGGGTAGAGAGAGGAGAAGATAAATAACTAGAAAAGGGGAGTATTACATATCTATACTATCTATTATGGAGGGAGAAACGAACCTTGGAGCCACGTGTCGCGAGGGGAGAGCAAAACGGCGACGGAGAGCAAAACGGCACGACGGAGAGCAAAACGAGCGAATTTTGAATCTCCATCAATGCTCAGCACGCCACCAGCCGCCACAGGTCTTGGGCTCCACCCTCACGGCTCCCTCACGGCTCCCTCCTCACATCACCCTCTCCCTTTTCGCCGTTCCGCTCCGTTCTGCTGCCCGTTCCGCTCCGTTCTGCTGCGGCTCCCTCCAGCTCTATCGCATTTCGTTTTTTGCTGCCCGTTCTGCTGCCGCTCCGTTCTGCTCCCGCTCCGTTCTGCTGCCGCTCCGTTCTGCAAGGAGGGAGGAGGACGTTACCTTGCCCTCCCATTCCATTGCCCTCCCATAGTATAGAAGGAGGGAGGAGGACGAACCTTGGAGGGAGAAACGAACCTTGGAGCCACGTGTCGCGAGGGGAGAGCAAAACGGCCATCAGACTGTGCTCCGTGCTCCGCGCTCCGTTCCATTGCTCTCCGTGCTCCGTTCTCTGTTGGAGTTTCTGTTCGACGGCTCTTCCTTGGATGTAAAGCTTCAATGCATTTTTATGCAAAGTTTCATATGTCAAGAGGTTTTTTAAGCATTGTATTCTTTCTTTCTTTTTTTTTTTGAGAGAGATAGAGAGAGAGGGGGGGAGAGAGAGAGAGAGAGAGAGAGAGAGAGAGAGAGAGAGATTATGTTTGTGTGTTTGTGTGTGTGTGTGTGTGTGTGAGAGAGAGAGAGAGAGAGAGAGATTCTCCCCCCCCTTCTTCCACTTATCTTTCTCTTACTTGGGTAGAAAAGCACGCACTTTTGTACCTCTACCCTCTATGTATCGACACACTTACTTGGGTGGAAAAGCACGCACTTTTGACTTTCGACACTATCTGTCGAAATGCACATCTCAATACAGACACACAGAAAAACACATACATACACACACACACACACACACACACACACATACACAACACACACACACACACACACACACACATACACGCACACACACAGTCTTACGCACATTTTTGGGAGATAGTGGCATTTGAAGTTTTGTATTTTTGTGCCTCTAGCCTCTATCTATAGCATCCATAGAAGTGTACATGCCATTTTTAGAGAGAGAGAGAGAGAGAGAGAGAGAGAGATTCTCCCCCCCCTTCTTCCACTTATCTTTCTCTTACTTGGGTAGAAAAGCACCCACTTTTGTACCTCTACCCTCTATCTATCGACACACTTACTTGGGTGGAAATGTGTTAACACCTCTAGCTACGGGTTTTTTTTTTGTGTGTGTGAGTTGAGATGTGCATTTCGAGAGATAGTGTCATTAGTCATTTGATAAACCCTTCCCCTCCCCCCTCCCTCTCTCTCTCTCTCTCTCTCTCTCTCTCTCTCTCTCTAGCTATGGTTTTGTGTGTGTGTGTGTGTTGAGATACACATTTCCAGAGGCAGTGGCGTTAGTCATTTGATAAACCCCTCACCCCCCCTCTCTCTCTCTCTCTCTCGCATTCACAAATCTTGCATGGCGCTCACATTCACACACAAATGTAAAAACATAACGTTTATAATCCTTATAATCCTTACAAGCTATATGTATATCTAATAAATTATGTGTGTGTGTATGTGTGCGCGTGTATGTGTGTGTGTGTGTGTTGTGTGTGTGTGTATGTGTTAACACGTCTAGCTACGGGTTTTTTTAATGTGTATTTTTGTGCCTCTAGCCTCTATCTATAGCATGCATAGAAGTGTACGTGCCATTTTTAGAGAGATAGAGAGAGATTATGTGTGTATGTGTTAACACCTCTAGCTACATGGGGGTGTATGTCATTACGTATTTCTATGAGAGAGAGAGAGAGAGAGAGAGAGATTGAGATTATATGTGTGTGTGTGAGAGAGAGAGTGTGTTTGTGTGTGTGTGTGTGTGTGTGTGTGTGTGTGTGTGTGTGCTTTTGTGTTTTTGTGAGAGAGGGAGAGAGAGAGAGAGGGGGGGTAGAATTTTTGTATGTGGTTTTGAGAGAGAGAGAGAGAGAGAGGTGTAGGGGTTGATCGATGCTAGGGGAAGATGAAAGGGCATGAATATCTAAGGAAAGGAGATGAAAGAAAATGAAGATAATGGAGGAATGAAAAGAAGGTAGATTTGAGCAAGCAAGGAGAGATTTTCCTGAAGGAAAAGAGGTAGTGTGCACCCTACTATAGGTCAATCAATCGCCATCGTGCAACCTTGCATGTAGACACATATGCTACACCCTCCTTTCCCTTCAACTAATTAACTGATTTTAGCATATTCCTTAAGTTAGGGTACATGCTGGCGCCAATCTTACGTGCATTTTGGGAGATAGTGGCATGTGAAGTTTTGTATTTTTGTGCCTCTAGCCTCTATCTATAGCATGCATAGAAGTGTACGTGCCATTTTTAGAGAGATAGAGAGATTATGTGTGTATGTGTTAACACCTCTAGCTACGGTTTTTTTTTGTGTGTGTGTGTGTTGAGATGTGCATTTTGAGAGATAGTGTCGTTAGTCATTTGATAAACCCTCCCCCTCCCCCCCCCCCCCCCTCTCTCTCTCTCTCTCTCTCTCTCTCTCTCTCTCTCTCTCTCTCTCTCTCTCTCTCTCTAGCTATGGTTTTGTGTGTGTGTGTGTGTTGAGATACACATTTCCAGAGGCAGTGGCGTTAGTCATTTGATAAACCCCTCCCCCCCCCCCCCCCTCTCTCTCTCTCTCTCTCTCTCTCTCTCTTGCATTCACAAATCTTGCATGGCGCTCACATTCACACACAAATGTAAAAACATAACATTTATAATCCTTACAAGCTATATGTATAGCTAATCAATTGTTTGTGTGTGTGTGCGTGTATGTGTGTGTGTGTATGTGTATGTGTTAACACCTCTAGCTATGTTTTTTGTGTGTGTGTGTGTGTGTGTGTGTGTTGAGATGTGCATTTCGAGAGATAGTGTGTCGTTAGTCATTTGATAAACCCTCCCCCTCCCCCCTCCCCTGTCTCTCTCTCTCTAGCTATGGTATTTCTATGAGAGAGAGAGAGAGAGAGAGAGATGTACAGTTATACGAGTGCCCTTGAGCATCTATCTTCTATCTATTGCCTTCCCTTCCTTGCCTCATCGCATGCTCCTCTAGCACATAACAAAAATCACTTCAAACATCCACTTTGAGACGTAACTGAGCATCATCGGCCCAAAAGTGAAGGAAAAGTATCCCCTCACTCATGGAGGTACATTGGAGGTTTGCGGCATAAAGAAAAAGGTGAGGGAGTGTGATTCAGTTTATGGAATCTAGACCATGGAGGGCCCATGTAGTGAGGCGAAGGGGTGCAATGACTATTTCATTGCATGCGTCGAAAACAAAAGAATATGGATTAAATCAAATATAAAGGAAATGGGGAGGGGGGGATAAAGGTGTAAGGCATTAGCTTAATTTATACGTGGGGGTGTATGTCATTACGTATTTCTATGAGAGAGAGAGAGAGAGAGAGAGAGAGAGAGAGAGAGAGATGTACAGTTCGCTTAGCTTTACTTTTTTTTGGGGTTGTTTTTCTTGCAGGTGCTTCAATTTATTGTTGGACTAGCACTAGCTTCTCTCCACAACTTTTGTTTATCCAGGTAGGTGATCACTTTTTTTCCAATTGACATTGTGTGTGTGTGTGTGTGTGTGTGTTTGCATCTTAAACATTTTCAAAATTATTGAAACCATTCCGATCTGATAATTCATGAATTCTCTGTTACATTCATGAAACCACTCTGATCGTAATTCATGGACGCTTAGATTCTTGGGAGGGGAAAATTGAACTAAGAACCATCTTTTTTCAAAAAGATAATGGAGGCGAGAGAGAGAGAGAGAGAGAGAGAGAGAGAAGCTTAGAAGCTACATTTTTAAAATCATCCAAACCATTATGATCTTATAGTTTCTAGATGATTATATTATTGAGACAGAAGAACTAAAAGATTATGGAGGCGAGAGAGAGAGAGAGAGAGGGAGAGAGAGAGAGAGGGAAAATATAATGGTGGACAGAAGTGAATTAAGTTAGTATATTAGTTAGAGACAAGGCGATGATGGGGTTGGACCAGTAATCATTAAATGTAATTGTATCTTTCATAGGGGCATCTTGATGACTTGGCAATATGTCTAGAGATAAGCTTGCACTGTCTACCCTAAGTGATCTAATCTAACCTTCATTTTTGAGAAGCTAGCCTTGCTTTATAATTGACTTTGCTTTCTATTTGGAATTCTTTGCTTCCTTAGGATACGTTGTGTGTGTGTGTGTGTGTGTTTGCATCGTTTAAGACAAGCTACATTTTCAAAATCATTGAAACCATTCCGATCTGATAATTCATGAATTCTTTGCTTCCTTAGGACACATTAGTTAGAGACAAGGCGATGATGTGGTTGGACCTTAAGTGATCTAATCAACCTCTTGAGGAGAGTAAAGGATTATGTATGTTTCATGTCATGTGCATTATACCCATGAGAAGTAACCTCCAGAGGTGAGGCAATTGGATATCAGTAATCATTAAATGTAATTGTATCTTTCCTAGGAGCATCTTGATGACCTGGCAATATGTCTAGAGATAAGCTTGCACCCTCTACCCTGAGTGATCTAATCTCTAACCTTCGTTTTGAGAAGCTAGCCTTGCTTCTCAATGAGAGTAAAGCATCAAATATGTTTCATGTCATGTGGACTATAGCCATGAGAACTAAGCTCGAGACGTGAGGCGATTGGATGATAGGTCGGGCTACACACACACAGAGAGAGAGAGAGAAAGAGAGAGAGGGGACGAAAGAATATAATGGTAGGACAGAAGTGAAATAAGACATGGCCATGATGTGGTTGGACCAGTAAGCATTAAATGTGATTATATCTTTCGTAGTAGCATCTTGATGACCTGGCAATATGTCTACAGATAAGCTTGCACCCTCTACCCTAAGTGATCTAATCTAACCTTCGTTTTGAGAAGCTAGCCTTGCTTCTCAATGAGAGTAAAGCATCAAACAAATATGTTTCGTGTCATGTGGACTATAGCCATGAGAACTAAGCTTGAGACATGAGGTGATTGGATGATAGGTGGGGCTACACCGAGAGAGAGAGAGAGAGAGAGAAGGGGCGAAAAAATATAATGGTAGGCCAGAAGTGAAATAAGACAAGGCCATGATGTGTTTGGACCAGTAATCATTAAATGTAAGCTACATTTTTAAAATCATCCAAACCATTATGATCTTATAGTTTCTAGATGATTATATTATTGAGACGGAAGAACTAAAAGATAATAGAGGCGAGAGAGAGAGAGAGAGGGAGAGAGAGGGAATATATTGATGGACAGAAGTGAATTAAGTTAGTGTATTAGTTAGAGACAAGGCGATGATGTGGTTGGACCCTAAGTGATCTAATCAACCTCTCAAGGAGAGTAAAGGATTATGTATGTTTCATGTCATGTGCATTATAGCCATGAGAAGTAACCTCCAGAGGTGAGGCGATTGGATATTAGTAATCATTAAATGTAATTGTATCTTTCCTAAGAGTATCTTGATTACTTGGCAATATGTCTAGAGATAAGCTTGCACCCTCTACCCTAAGTGATCTAATCTAACCTTCGTTTTGAGAAGCTAGCCTTGCTTCTCAATGAGAGTAAAGCATCAAATATGTTTCATGTCATGTGGACTATAGCCATGAGAACTAAGCTCGAGATGTGAGGCGATTGGATGATAGGTGGGGCTACACAGAGAGAGAGAGAGAGAGAGAGAGAGGGGATGAAAGAATATAATGGTAGGGCAGAAGTGAAATAAGACAATGCCATGATGTGGTTGGACCAGTAATCATTAAATGTGATTGTATCTTTCGTAGGAGCATCTTGATGACCTGGCAATATGTCTAGAGATAAGCTTGCACCCTCTACCCTAAGTGATCTAATCTAACCTTCGTTTTGAGAAGCTAGCCTTGCTTCTCAATGAGAGTAAAGCATCAAATATGTTTCATGTCATGTGGACTATAGCCATGAGAACTAAGCTTGAGACGTGAGGCGATTGGATGATAGGTGGGGCTACACCGAGAGAGAGAGAGAGAGAAAGAGAGAGAAAGAGAGAGAGAGAGAGAGAGAGAGAGAGAGAGAGAGAGGGGGGGGGGACGAAAAAATATGATGGTAGGCCAGAAGTGAAATAAGACAAGGCCATGATGTGTTTGGACCAGTAATCATTAAAGGTATTTGTATTTTTCTTAGGAGCATCGAGCTGGCAGTATGTCTAGAGATAAGCCAACATCCTCTTCCCTAAGTGATCTAATCTAACCTCTTTCAGAAGTTAGCCTTGCTTCTCAAGGAGAGTAAAGGATTAAGTGTGTTTCACGTCATGTGCTTTATAGCCATGAGAACTAAGCTCGAGAGGTGAGACGATTGGATGATAGATGGGGCTACACACACACACACACACACACACACAGAGCAAAATATAATGGTGGACAGAAGTGAAATAAGTCCATGATGTGGTTGGATACACCTTCATGAGTAGACAATAAGATTGCAGTAAGATTTCTTGGTGATGATCATAGGATTAAGGTCTCAGATTTAGGGTTGGGTAGAGGAGGCTAATGCATGGCAAGGGGAGGTTAGGGGGATTTGATTTTCGAAATAGACGCTAGGGCCATGTGCCCTCCATGTCGATTTCTCCTTTTAATATGTCCTATGATTTCTACTTCCTACCACCATATCCTTGGTCACTCTAAGCAACTTACCGCCTTTGAATCGGAAAATATTTGCACGAGTGCTTGGCAAGAGCTCATTCACAAATATCTCAATCCATCTAACTTGATTCCAAATTCTTTGTTGAGAGGAGATGGGCTACAATCTTTGGGTATCTACCTCCTATGCCAATTGATTTCTGCTCATGTTTATTCTATGGAATCTATGTGATCCAATTATACAATTGAGCCAATACATACCTGAAAAGGTTTTTGTATTTTATTATGGATGCAGCTCCAGAAATGGCTTCTACCGTTGTTTCAAATCTTGGGGAGTCGAGTTTCCATGGGCGACAAAGCCTTCGAGCAATAAAGCGAGCTGCAAGGGTGGAGGGCTCTGCAGTTTCTGACATTGTGTTGTCATCTTTTCCTGAGCCAGATAGCCTTCATGTGATAAATCAAGTTTTTGCAAGGGCCGAGACTTCAACCCATGGAGCAAATCACGGTCCCAAGTTGCCTTCAAAGCGTTTTAAGTCTAGCCGCAAACGTCGCACTGCTAATATAATGAAACGACTTACAAGGGGGAGAGCTTCAACCCATGCAACTGAGCATTCAAGTCATTACAATCTTTTAAAGTCCATTCAAGCCATGTGCGAGAATAATAAGGATGCATGTGCCATGAACACACGATATTTGGGCTCTTTGTGGGGAGAAATTTATTCAGATGGTGCTGCAGTAATAGCGCAGGGCATGGCAGAATTTCCTGGAACTCTCATTGCAAGGATTTCTCAAATTGAGAATAGCGTTAAGGACTCTAATCAATGGATGCAGCAGATTTTGGGGAGAGGTGGAGAAGGGGCAGTTGTATGTGAGAATGGGTGTAGACTACAAGTTGATAAGCTGAAAGAACAAGTTCAGCTACTGTCCACTGAGGTGTCAATGTTCAAAGTTGGTTTAAATAGGCTAACTGCTTTGATGACCAGGATGAGCCATAAACTAGAGCAGATCGCAACCCGTGACAATTAAGAGAGTCCTGAGACTTTTATGTCACTTTTTGTACTGGAATCCCAAATGCTTCTATGGGATTCATGTACTTGGGTTGCCCTTATGTTATTTGGCAAGACAAGTTTGACTCCTGAGACTTTTGTGTCACCTTTTGTACTGCAATCCCAAATGCTTCTATGGGATTCATGTACTTGGGTTGCCCTTATGTTATTTGGCAAGACAAGTTTGACTCCTGAGACTTTTATGTCACTTTTTGTATTGGAATCCCAAATGCTTCTATGGGATTCATGTAGTTGAGTTGCCCTTATGTTATTTGGCAAGACAAGTTTTTTGCAAATGATTATATTTACTTTCATTTGATGTATATATGGCAATGGAAGCTAATTTAATTCAATATTTGAATTGCCTATTGTTCCTTCCCATTTTCGTTTTATTTAAGATATACTCAAATATTTGTGATTTTTTTGAATCATGTATTCGCATAAATGCTGATGCAATGCTTATACTTTTTTGAGATGGTCAACTTTGAGTTTTTTTAGATATGTTAGCTTTGGTTTTTATGTTTCAAATGATGGTTGCACATATGGTATTGTATTTTGCTCACATGTTGAAAAAATATGAGCATTACTCTTACCAAAGATAGTGATACACTGAAACTTGGTCATGGGACACTATGAGTTCAATGCATAGATGGTCCTCTCTCAATTTTAGATAGATGGGAAAGGGATGGCTTTGCTAATTAACCTTGCTTCTTGCTTTTCTAAATTATTTTCTTCCTAGGGCACATTTGTTGAGATCCATCAATTTTTGTCATGGTTAGGGATGATGCATAAGTCTTTTGATTAAGCTATTTTTCCCTTTGAGGAATAGATATTTATGTAGTTGGTTGAGTGGATACAGAAGATGGCAAGACAAATAGAAGAGAGGCTACATTCAATACGTTCTCATAGGAGAAGATTGTTGGATTCAACGCGGGCGGCCCGTCGTGCTTATGCTATACAAAGAACAAGGTCTAAAACACAAGGTGCTAGAAGGATGAGGGTGGCTGTGGAATCTATGGGTGTAGAAGTAGGAGTTTGCAGTCAACATAATCAGACACATGGATGCAGTAATGCAGTACGTAATGAGCATGAACCTGCTCCAGTAGTATGTACAACTACTCAAATGGATGCAAGCAGGGATGCTACTCATTTAAGAGGCCGAAGGCGTGTTGTTCACAACAGGGCTGTGATTTTGGGTGCAGGGGGGAGCCTCTCTATCTTGCATACTTTTCCGTTAAGGGAAAATGTAGAGCATCCATCTTTGTATCCACTAGTCTTCAATGCTCCTTCTGTTCATGCACTTGGATCCATGGATCATACATGCAGCTTTTGCCAAGCTCAACTGTGGAAACAAGAGACGCGAATGCATATGCATCAAGTTGTGGGCAAGCACTGTTGCAAAGTTGGTCGTGTGTCATTGTTGCCGTTAGAAGAACCACCAGAGATTTTGAGAGTTCTATTGCACGGACATGATGCTAGAAGCAAACTATTTATTGGGAGCTCATGTTGATCAAATGTTCCATGGGAATGGGGGTATACAAAACTTTCGGGTCCATGGTAGTGTGTATCATCGGATTGGAAATTTATTGCCCGATGAGGCTAGGCAAGAGATGCCACGTTTTGCACAGTTGTACGTGTATGACACTGATCATGAACTAGAACACCGTTTACATGGGATGCTTGGTTTGGATCCAGGCATTTTGGAGTTGTTGCAGAGGATGATGCACGAGTGCAATCCATATGCCAGTGCATTGATGGCTATTGGGCAAGTGCTAAGAACAAATCCACATACAAACCTGAGGATGGTTATTTGTGAGAGCCGCTCCACCTCAAGGCAGTACTTGGCTCCTATGGCTAGCGAGGTTGCTGCAATCATGCCAGGACAAGGGGATGACTTCGATATTGGAAATCGGGACATTCAGATTTTTAGCCGCAATGGGTTTGTCCGTAGAATATCTAATTTGCACCGATCATACATGCCTCTCATGTATGTTCTTTTGTTCCCTCGGGGGGAAGATGGTTGGCATCCATATATCCCATATAGTGATGTTCCTAATCACACACCATTGCACGAGATACGTGGACAGAGTTGTGTCACCCAGAGACAATACTACGCATATCGTTTGCAAGTGAGACATGATACAAATGCATGTCTTCTGCGTGGGGGTAGATTGTTCCAGCAATACATGGTTGATGCCTACAGTAGCATGGAAGAGTCCAGGTTGGTGTGGATACGAAACAACCAAGCTTCCCTACGCGCTGAAGTCTATCAAGGGTTGATGGACATGGTGAATACAGCTGATGGGACACGTACTGTGCTTGGCAATGCTGTAGGGCGTAGGGTGGTGTTGCCTTCTTCTTTTACGGGAGGGCCTCGGTATATGTGTCAGCTATACCAAGATGCTATGGCAATTGTCAGAAAAAGGGGCAAACCTGATTTATTCATAACATTCACCTGTAATCCCAAATGGCCTGAAATATCTATAGCATTGTTGCCGGGGCAAACTGCGCAAGACCGTCCAGATTTGACAGCCCGTGTGTTTTTCCAAAAGCATAAGGACATGATGCAGTCAATTACAAAACATAATTTGTTTGGGAAGGTGGCTGGATATGTGAGTGTCATAGAGTTTCAAAAGAGAGGTCTGCCACACTCACACATATTGTTGATATTAGAAAGTGGTTTCAAACCCGTGGAGATCGGTCACTATGACCGATTAGTGTGTGCGGAGTTGCCAGATAAGGCTATGTTCCCAGAGTTGCATGATATTATTGGGCAATGTAATGTCCATGGTCCGTGTGGCGCACTAAATCCATCTGCAGCTTGCATGGTTGATGGAAAATGCATTCGTCATTATCCACGTGGATTCTCACAGACGACTACTGTTGGCAATGATGGCTATCCAGTTTACATGCGTCGTGATGATGGTAGAAAGATACAAGTGAAAGGGGGTGTGATTGATAATCGTTGGATTGTGCCATTTAATCCTTTCCTCTCCGTGAAGTACAAGGCACACATAAATGTTGAAATATGCTCCACAATCACTGCAGTTAAGTATTTGTATAAATATGTGTACAAAGGTCATGATAGAGCCATTATCAAGATGCAAGTAAATAATGCAGGAGAGCAAGGGCATTTGCACAACATAGTTGATGGTGGCATTGATGAGATTAGTAGTTACTTAGATGCACGTTATGTGTCAGCATCAGAAGCATGTTGGCGGATTTATGAGTATGCCACGCACGATGAAAAACCCGATGTGCAAAGATTGCAGGTTCATCTTCCAATGCGCAATAATGTCATCTTTCGAGATGATGATGATTTGCAAAATGTTGTAGGCAGGGAACAAAATCAAAAGACCACCCTCACAGAATGGTTCACTTATAATCAGTTGCAATCTGACGCAAGCAACTTGCTGTATGGTGACTTGCCAGACAAGTTGGTTTGGAACAAAACCAATAAGCGGTGGACTAGAAGACAAAAGGGGAATACCATAGGTCGGATGTACAATATTTCCCCCTCAGCTGGTGAGCTCTACTTCATGCGTATGCTTCTTAATGTGTGCACGGGATGCAAGTCCTTTGATGACCTACGTACTTTTGACAGCCAAGTGTACCCTACTTTCAAGGCAGCATGCATAGCACGGGGATTGTTGGAGAGTGATGAAGAATGGTTTGTGTGTATGCAAGAGGCTGTGTTTTATCAAAATAGTGCACAACTGAGACACCTATTTGTGACAATATTGGTTTTTTGTGAGCGAACATCTCCTCGACTTTTGTGGGAAAAATTTTCCCTTGAGCTTTCGGATGATTTTTTTAATATATTGGAATCAAGTATGGGGAATTTAATTGGTCATCGTGAACTAGCAATAAAGAAGGCTGTATTGCACTTGGAGCACATTCTTCAACAACATGGGCGAAGGTTGGCTGAGTTTGACGGAATGCCTGTTGTAGATAGAACATCTTTGTTAGAAGCTGGAAATGGCTTATTGCAAGAAGAAAGAATGTTTGATTGTGTGAAAGAAGCACAGACTGCCCAGCAAATGGAAATGTCCTTGAATCACTGTCAACGTGCTGCATTCGATCGGATTTTGGCAAGGGTCTATGGAGATGGTGGTGAGGTCTTTTTTCTCGATGGTATAGGAGGGTCTGGAAAGACCTTTCTCTACAATTGCTTGCTCTCTCGATTGCGTGGGGAGGGGCTCATCGCTTTGGCATGTGCATCTTCTAGGATTGCTGCATTGCTACTAGCCAATGGACGCACGGCACACTCACGATTCAAGATATCGTTGGAGCTGGATGGTACTAGCAGTTGCAATATTAAGGTTAATAGTCAACTCGCATATGTTTTGAAGATGGCTAGGCTGATAATATGGGATGAGGCACCCATGACTCACCGGTTTGCTTTCGAGGCACTAGACAGAACTTTACGAGATATCATGTCCAATGAGCAACTTTTTGGTGGGAAGGTGGTATTGTTGGGGGGGGATTTTAGGCAAGTCTTGCCAGTTCTTCCAAAGGCAGGACGAGAGGACATTATCAATGCTACCTTATGCCACTCAAGGATTTGGGGTCACACTACAATATTGAAGTTGACGCAGAATATGCGGGTCCTTCAGAATGGTGATAATTGTACTGAGCAAGAGTTCATGCAATGGGTTCTGGACATTGGCAATGGGATAAATAGATGTACAAAAGAAGATACTGTTGTGATTCCATCGCATATGCTTTTAGAGACAAAGTCCATGGAAGGCCTCATTGGATGGGTGTATCGAGGGCTTGCAACTGTTTTGGACTGTGCAACATACTTTCGAGAGCGCGCTATTCTTGCACCTCAAAACACCGAGGTTGATGCAATTAATGCTATGTCATTGAAGGCAATGCCCGGTGAGGAAAGGGAGTACCTAAGTGCAGACTCAGTGGACAACTTAGGGGGAGATTCCTTTTTGTTTGCAGTCGAGTATTTGAATAGTCTTGATCTTGGTGGTGGATATCCCCCGCATCGGTTGGTTTTGAAAAGGAATGCTCCTATAATTTTGTTGCGTAATTTGAATCCTCGCCAGGGTTTGTGCAATGGGACACGGTTGATATGCAAAGAGTTTCACACAAAAGTGTTAGAAGCTGAAATCATTACTGGTAACAATGCTGGTGACAGAACGTTTATTCCAAGGATAACATTCATTCCGACCAACCTTAAACTTCCATTCGACATGAGAAGATGGCAATTTCCTATCTGGCATTTGGCATGACAATCAATAAGTCACAGGGTCAAACATTGTCAGTTTTGGGGCTGTACTTGGCGACACCGGTATTCAGTCATGGCCAATTATATGTCGCATTTTCACGTATCCGAGCATCAAATGCTGTTAAGGTTTTCATTTCGCAGGGTGCGTCTGATGCCAGGGGTGAGGAGATGGATAATACTTCTACCACAAATGTTGTGTACAAGGAAGTTTTGCAATTGGCAACAGCAAGAGCCTAGGAGTATGACATTGCTCTTTCAAGCCCTCCTCAGACTTTCTTGGGTGGAAAATCTTCATTTCGGTAATCTTTGTATAGCTTTTTTTAAGTTCTTTCAATATTCCAACTATCATAGGTCTTTGGGAATGTTGGCTATTTATACAAAGATAGAGTGAGACGTAATATTTCATGACTTTGTCCTTGATAATGTTTGGATTTCATTTTTCATTTGAGTTATGGGTTTGTAATACACTAGAGGCTATTTTCTCTTCAAAGCCTATTGTTTTTTTTCAGTATATGTAGATTGACACGTGCATTCTTTTTTTGCAATGTGATAGGATGTCTAGGCAATTCACGTTTGTCACCGAAACAAGAGCACAGGTGCAAGGTACATAGTTGCTTGACAACCACGTTTTATGTTGACACATTTAATAGTATAGTCACTCACTTTTTAGAAAATTGTAGATCCTGCGGGCTGGGGATCTCTGGAGAGCGCGCAACTGTTGTTGGATTTGCTTGAGCTGGAGAGCTACCTTGGGTAAGAACTGTGTACATTGTTTAATGCTTTATTTTTGTTAAAATAAAAGTTTTTTTGGATTATATTTGAGTGGGAAAACATGCTATTGTTTGTCTTTTAGGAGTATTCCTGATTCAAAGTTTCTAATGAATCTCCACGTCCACAATCCTTTGGATGGACGAGTCCATTTGGGATATTACGCTGTCCTGGCTTGCCGGCTTCATAGGGATGATGGACCACAGACCATCACTGTTCGCTGGCTGGGATACTATGAATGTGTGCGGACACGAATTTTTTATCGAGGGCGAAATGGGGACTACACGTATACCTTTCTCAGCGTTGTTGACAGCCCTTTGCGTCTGAGTAAGTACTCTAAAGAATGAGTTGGGTTTTACCAACATACATATATAAAAGTTTTATGGCTCAATAATTATAGTTCCTAAATTATCTTTCTATGTGATGCTGGTCCAGATACTATTGTTGGTACTCCGTTGTATGTTCGTAGCCGCGGTGGACGCGGCGGACGTGGTGGACGTACAATGAATGGCCGTCGCAGGCTTTTCCCTGCAGTACATGGCCGCAGACTTTTCCCTTAGGGATGTTTGTGTGTGTATTGTAGATTTTGTATGTTCAGTTTATGACTTTATTTTGCGGCTGTGTATTTGGATATATCAATCAGTTCTTTGATGTAGCTATTGCATCTTCAGACATGTGACTGCACTTTTGGATGTGATATTTTTTGAAGTACTATGTCATAGAGAAGTTTATTTTGGACGTGGTGGATGTGGAGTACATGGCCGGCACAGGCTTTTCCCTATAGTGCATGGCCGCAGACTTTTCCCTTTAGGGATGTTTGTGTGTCTACTATAGATTTTGTATGCGGATGTGTATTTGGACATATCAATGAGTTCTCTGGTTTCACTTTTGGATGTAATATTTTGAAGTACTATGTCATAGATATTTTTTTTGGTTAGAATATGTTGCTGGCTTTAGACATTTTAGCATCTTAAGACCCAGCAGAGCGGGTCGCTAGCCCATCGTAGACGGGTCAGGTTACTCGAAAGAGTTTCACACGAAAGTGTTAGAAGCTGAAATCATTATTGGTACCAATGCTGGTGATACAATGTTTAATCGAAGGATAACATTCATTCCGACCAACCTTAAACTTCCATTCGACATGAGGAGACGACAAGAGCGCAGGTGCACGGTACATAGTTGCTTGACAACCATGTTTTATGTTGACATGTTTAATGGTATAGTCACTCACTTTTAGAAAATTGCAGATCTTGCAGGCTGGGGATCTCTGGAGAGCACGCAACTGTTGTTGGATTTGCTTGAGCTCGAGAGCTACCTTGGGTAAGAATCATGTACATTGTTTGCTGCTTTCTTTTTTTGTTAAAACAAAAGGTTTTTTTTCGATTATATGTGAGTGGGAAAACATGGTATTGTTTGTCTTTTAGGACTGTTCGTGATTCAAGGTTTTTAATGAATCTGCACATCCACAATCCTTTGGATGGACGAGTCCATTTGGGATATTACGCTGTCCTAGCTTGCTGGCTTCATAGGGATGATGGACCACAGACCATCACTGTTTGCTGGCTGGGATACTATGAATGTATGGGGACACGAATTTTATATCGAGGGCAAAATGGGGACTACACGTACACCTATGTGAGCATTGTTGACAGCCCTTTGCGTCTGAGTAAGTACTCTAAAGAATGAGTTGGGTTTTACCAACATACATGTATAAAAGCTTTATGGCTCAATAATTAATGTTCCTCAATTATCTTTCTATGTGATGCTGGTCCAGATACGATTGTTGGTACTCCGTTGTATGTTCGTAGCCATGGTGGATGCGCCGGATGCGGTGGACGTGGAGTGAATGGCCGTCGCAGGCTTTTCCGTGCAGTACATGGCCGCAGACTTTTCCCTTAGGGATGTTTGTGTGTCTATTGTAGATTTTGTATGTTTGGTTATGACTTTATTTTGCAGCTATGTATTTGGATATATCAATCAGTTCTTTAGGCTTTTCCCTATAGTACATGGCCGCATACTTTTTCCTTTAGGGATGTTTGTGTGTCTATTGTAGATTTTGTATGTTCAGTTATGACTTTGTATACAGATGTGTATTTGGACATATCAATGAGTTGGGGGCTGTACTTGGCGACACCGGTATTTAGTCATGGCCATCAATGCGTGGCATTTTCACATATCTGAGCATCAAACACTGGGGATCTCTGGAGAGCACGCAACTGTTGTTGGTTTTGCTTGAGCTGGAGAGCTACCTTGGGTAAGAACTGTATACATTGTTTGTTGCTTTATTTTTGTTAAAACAAAAGTTTTTATTTGAGCGGGAAAACATGCTATTGTTTGTCTTTTAGGACTGTTCCTGATTCAAGGTTTCTAATGAATCTCCACGCCCATAATCGTTTGGATGGACGAGTCCATTTGGGATATTACACTGTCCTAGATTGTCGGCTCAATAATTATAGTTCCCAAATTATCTTTCTGTGTGATGCTAGCCCAGATACGATTGTTGGTACCCCGTTGTATTTTCATAGCCGCGGTGGATGTGGCGAACGTCGCAGGCTTTTCCCTACAGTACATGGCCGCAGACTTTTCCCTTAGGGATGTTTGTGTGTCTGTTGTAGATTTTGTATGTTCAGTTATGACTTTATTTGCGGCTGTGTATCTGGATATATATCAATCAGTTGTTTGATGTAGCTATTGCATGTTCAGACATGTGATTGCACTTTTGGATGTGATATTTTTGAAGTACTCTGTCATAGAGAAATTTTTTTTGGACATGGCAGATGTGGAGTACATGGTCGGCGCAGGCTTTTTCCCTATAGTACATGGCCGCAGACTTTTCCCTTTAGAGATGTTTGTGTGTCTATTGTAGATTTTGTATGTTCAGTTATGACTTTGTTTGCGGATATGTATTTGGAAAGAGTTTCACACGAAAGTGTTAGAAGCTGAAATCATTACTGGTACCAATGCTGGTGATAGAACGTTTATTCCAAGGATAACATTCATTCCGACCAACCTTAAACTCCCATTCGACATAAGGAGACAGTAATTTCCTATCCGATTGGCATTTGGCATGACAATCCATAAGCCACAGGGCCAAACATTGTTTGTTTTGGGGCTGTACTTGGTGACACCGGTATTCAATCATGGCCAACTATACGTGGCATTTTCACATATCCGAGCATCAAACGTTGTTACTTAAGGTTTTCATTTTGCAGAGTGCGTTTGATGCCAGGGGCGAGGAGATGGATAATACTTCTACCACAAATGCTGTGTACAAGGAAGTTTTGCAATTGGCAACAGCAAGAGCCTAGGAGTATGACATTGCTCTTTCAAGCCCTCTTGAGACTTTCTTGGGTGGCAATTGACATCTTGAGACCCGGCGGAGCGGGTCACTAGCCCGTCGTAGACGGGTCAGGTTACTCGTATATGGAAAGGGGGGAAAAGGCAAGGAGGGGGGGGGGGGGGAACCCAAACATAGAGAGGGGGGTTAAATAGATGAACGAAAAAAAGGGGGGTAAATGAACCTGAAGGTCTGAGACACATTGATGGGCTATCATGAGGAAGGAGAGGACAGAGGCGCACGTGGTTGCTTGCAGTCGATCGCACGGGAGCCCGAACCGAAGAGTGGCACAGTAGGACTGCAGTAGCCCAGGCTTTATGAGGGCCGTGCAGTGGGCAAAAGGAGCTTGAGCCTAGGATCAACAGAACTGTCACAGTTAGCGTAGTAAAAGGTACGGGGTGGTGGGAGGCGACCTAAACAGTTTGCACGGACGGACGGGATAAAAAAACACATGCAGCGACTCAGCCAAACTTGAAGGAGCAGGGGGTGGGAGGCAGCTAGGCATGGCATACGCGGGCACGCAGTTTAGAAGCCTATTTCGTAATGATAAAGGGGCAGTAGGCTATATATAAAGGGGTAGGGAGGGTTAGTCGAGGAGTGAGTTGACAGGTTGGGGAGTGTTTATTGGGAGGCCGGTAGGCTAGATGCCAGTGAGTGCGTGTTTTGTGCAGAAAACCAGGAAGGGAGTAGACTACTGGGCTATGGGTGGGTAAAAAGGGCGGGGGATCAATAATATAGGTAGATTTAGCTAATCTAATAGGCCAGGGTCTAACCAAAAGAGAGGAAGGTGTAGGAAGTGTGTGTGTGTGTGTGTGTGCATGTTCTACCTCACTAACTACATTCCTCACTTCATTGAAGGACAAGTTTTCTCTTTCAAACATAATGCTTAAGTAAAGTCAAATAAATACACATGGCTTTGCCCTTTTATAGGGATCACAAGTGAGAGGTATCCATTCTTACCAAACCCATTTCTACCAATTGAGAATCAATTGATTGATCGTATTTATTTTAGTAGACCGTAAAAAATACAAGAAGACTAGTCTCCAATAAAATGTCTAACTTATATTGCTCAAAAGTTGGAAATTTGTTGGGAATAATCCATCAAGAAGTACTCCTCGAAGTTGCCAATACCACCATGCCAACTATTCTTGATTGTAGATATCAGACGGAGAATCGTACCAAATCACCTTGCACCATCACAACCTCATGAAAGTTAAAACAATTCATTTAAGTTGTGGAAGCCAGGCTTTAATGCTGGCACACAATTGTTATCCTTGTCCTCGGGGGGGTCACTCATCATATGTAACCCTATCACGTGAGTTCAACAAAAGGATATTTTTTATTCCTAAAATTTACAGAAATAAATATACATAAGGGACTTTTTAAAATAGTTTTGGAAAAAATTTACAGATTTGTATAGAAAAGGGGTACATTTTATTAATGAAAAAAATTACAGATAAGGGATTTTAAATATAGGCCTTGAACGCACGTGATATAGAGGGTTTATACATAGTGACCTCCCCGAGTCCTTGTCACTCAATCTAGACTAGAAATAATCAAACCATGGCATTCCAACTTTCTAAAAACAATCAAAGGTTGGCATTATCCACTTTTCAATAATACGTTATGGTTTATGAATATATCAAGGTAATATACAAACCATGAAAATGCCAAAATCAAAGGCTCTCATTGGCCTTGTCACATGACAAATGTCAAAAATATTAATCAAGATCAGTAACCATAAGAAATATTTTTTTAATGTATTCCACTAAGTCTCTATTAGATCAAGGTCATCTTAATTTTGCAAAGAATACATATAAGCACCCCAACTAAATCTAGCGGGGGTCACTCAACAATATGTAAGCGTAGCACATGGGTTCAATAGAAGGAATTTTACAAAGCTATTTTTAACACATTTTTTACATACAGAAGGGTATACTCACAGATTGAATGGAAAAAGGGTGTATTTTATTCATGAAAATTCACAGATAAGGGAGTTTTCAATTAGGCCTTGAACGCACGTAATATAGAGGATTTACATATAATGATCCCCCGAGAACTAAATAAATTCATGATCTAGGCTCTTCTAATGTAGTATAATTTTAGTGGCAAATATACCTAGAAGTGTCATCCTTTTATCTATACACACACACACACAAACTAAGACTCGAATGACAATTTCCTTTCCATTAAAAGTTGGAGCAACGTTTATGAGACACGTGGTCATAGAAGAGTTCTAATTTTAGAAGGCTAGTTGCCATTAAATGAGCTAGACTAAATTTTTATAATTCAAACTACAAGCCTAGCACAAACTTCTCTTAGAATTCTAAGCTCAAATACTTGAGTGTAAAAAATCCTCCATAACACAAGACTCCTTTTTATCAAGTTATAGACTGGTAGCAATCCTACCTAAATTGTCATTGTAACTCATCACTTTCTAAAAACTCCCAATAGATTGATGCACAAAAGTTTGAACATAGATATTAAGGTGGATATGCCTTGATTAGGCTTATATCCAAGTGAGTTGTATGAATATCTCTCGCTCAATGCATTGCCAAAACATTGCTCTAAAAGGAACATGCGACACCTGATATTAATAGTTGTGCGGCATTTCAAGCAAATGACAAAAGTCTTGAACTTGAGAATGAAGGCTGACATTTTGTCTAGGATCGTCGGACATCCAGTTTTGAAAGAGGTTGTGGATGAGACTAATTTCCATATCAATGGCGATAGTGGATAATTTAAAGACATCATTCAGTGTTGTGAAAAGAAGAGAGAAGCTCTCTACATGATTGCCAACACATCATCATTTTAAAATATATAGTGATAGAAAAGCAGCTAAGGCCCTTGGAATTCAAGCATGGAATCTGAAGAAACATTGCATGGACATAAAATAAGCTTCTTTCAAATGGGCAAATAGAGGTTGAAAGTGTAGGCAGGATTGGTTGTTCAATGTGTTGTCTAGTTCTAAAAAGACAACACCAAGGTTTCTCCAAACAAGAAGGATGTTTGCGGGCATAGGCTTGGCCAAGAAAAGTATGCAAAACATCCTAGCCATTCTTGAAGCTCACAGAGGTGCATCTTCCTTCTTTCAATGAAGCCCACTACACACTAGTATTTGGTACTCTTTAGAACTATTTAGTACTATTAGGGATGTTTTGATGTTTGTTAGAGACAACATTTAACACTGTAATAGACTCTAGATGTAGCCAATTTAGCACTAAATAGCACCAAATAGAATCATAGTACTAAATACTACACCAAGAACTTAATAAGTTCATAGTACAAACCGTATTTTAGATTTATTTGTCATTACTTACATTCTTTAGTATAATATTATTTGTTGTTTGAAGTCAATTATTATAGAGAGACGTACCATATGACTAAATAGAGTGACTAAATAGTATTGTTTGGAAATTGGTACTGTGTGATAGAGATAGGACTTCATAATTGTTCTTTTCCTTGCAATAGCCCTTTGTTGATGATTGATTTGCACATAAAATTCTTATTCACTCACAAGCTCACAGAGAAGCACTAGTAGTACTATTTGGCAATACTTGTAACAAAAGTCCAGACTGTTTTTAGCTATCCTAGGAGAGTTGCCAAAACTCTAGCTCTACTTGGTAGAGCAAAAAATTGTCTAGATTTCCTTTGCAGCCTTGCTACAAGTACAGAATAGTATTGTTTGCTCATTGAAGTCAGTTATTTGACTAAATAGAATACTGCTCATGACTAAATCATACTTATTAATAGTGTGTGATGTTTGTAATCATTCTATTAGAGATAGGACTTTGTAGTTGTTCTCTTCCTTGCACTAACCCTGCTACTAGTACTTGTAGCCCTACTACTAGTACTTACTAGTATTTATTTTGGTACTTAGTACTATTTGTGTTGGAGTCTGGAGCTAATTAGTACTAAATAGTACTTTATAGCATTTTCTACTATTTAGCATTTAGTCATTAACAAAACTAATTCGGACTAAATAGTACTAGTTAGTCATAAACAATACTCTATTTCAAACAACAAACAAGACTATTACATAGTACTAAGTGCTAAGTGCTACTAATAGTGCTAAATACTACTAATACTGCTAAGTACTAAATATTACTTAGTGCTAAGTGCTACTAATAGTGCTGAATACTATTAAGTGCTAAATAGTGCTAAGTGCTAACTAGTACTAAATGCTAAATAGCACTTAGTACTAAATGCTAAATAGTACTAAGTGCTAACTAGTACTAAGTAGTAATGTCTAGTACTAATTAGCTCTGGACTCCAACATAGCCCTTGTTAATATGGCCCTTGAGGGGTAAGGGCCATATTGATAGGGGTTGTGTTGGAATATGGATCTTGCCCCTAAGGGGACTCCTCAAGGGACATATTGCCTTTAGTTTTAAATAACTTACTGTTTAGTACTATTTTTTTATATTCCCTTGAGAGTGCTCTCAACGGAAGCAAAATGGAAGAGGGAGAGAGAGAAACAGAGAGCCACACAAGTTTTTGGTGGGTGCAGAATACCCTAATCTTCTTTTTCATTCATTTATATATGTGTTTGAGTATTGTACATAACTGGGGTAAAGGCATAGTGACCTTTAACCCCCACAACCTCCCACTTAAAGGACAATGTGTCTTTAAGGGAGAACAACCAGTGAGCATACTATCCAATGCCCATCAATACACGACAATACCTAAACCGCTGACTAGGTAGACTCTTCGTCAGCATATCTGCAAGGTTATCTGTATGAACCTTGACAAGCTCTATGCACTTGTCCTCAAGTACCTCCTTGATGAAATGGTACTTGACCTCAATGTGTTTGGTCTTTGCATAAAAGACCGGATTTCGTGCTAGCTGAATAGCACTCATGGAATCACTATGCAATGTCGGTACACCTGTATGAATCCCCAAATCTCCCACTAGCCGATCAAGCCATATATCCTCCTTGTAACCCTCTGTGGCTACAACATACTCAACCTCTGTGGTAGACAAAGCAATGCACTTCTGTGCGCGAGACATCCACGACACTGCACCACCTGCAAGTGAACACATAACCAAAAGTGGATCTCCTACTATCCACATGCCCTACATAGTCTGAATCTGTGTACCCAAGTACATGCATGTTTCCTCTACCAAAGTAGATGCACATCTCCTTGGTGTCCTTCAAGTACCTCATGATGCACTTAACTGCCTCCCAATGCCTCTTTCCTGGATTAGCCATATACCGGCTAACAACTCCCACTACAAATGCAATGTCTGGTCTAGTAGCTATCATAGCATACATAAGACTCCCAACCGTTGATGCATAAGGAACCTTGGCCATCATGGCCCTATCCTCATCTGATTTGGGACTATCTATATGACTCAGTTTCTCATATGGAGGCAATGGGGTACTCACTGCCTTCCCCCCCTTTATATTGAAACGCTGCAATACTTTTGTAACATTCTCCTTCTGTGAAAGCCAAAGGAGTTTTCTACTCTGATCACGCGTGATGCACATACCAAGAATATGACCTGTAAGTCCCAAATCCTTCATATCAAAGGCCTCATGTAGCTTAGCCTTTAATGCATCTAGTTCATAAGTATTCTTGCTAGCCAATAGCATATCATCCACATATAGTGCCAGGAGTATCAGGCTATTATCCTTAGCCCTTTTATGTAGAGGCAGTGATCAATTTCACTCCTTCTAAAACCCTAGGACCGAATGAAAGCATCAAACTTCTGATACCATTCTCTAGGTGCTTGCTTAAGACCATAGAGTCTCTTCTTCAACTTGCAAACTAAATGCTCTTTGCCCTTTTCTTCAAAGCCTTCTGGTTGCACCATGTAAATTTCCTCATGCAGATCCCCATGCAAGAAAGCTATCTTGACATCCATCTGCATAAGCTCCATATCCTCTGTTGCCACTAGTTCAAGCATGCATTTAAGTGTGGTCATCTTCACAACTTGAGAGAATATCTCATCAAAGTCCACACCCTTCTCTTGCTTGAACCCTTTAGTGACCAAACGGGCCTTGTACCTATGCACATCATCACCTGTGACTTTCATCTTGTAGACCCATTTACATGGCAATGCTTTCTTTCCATGTGGCAAAGAAACCAAGTCCCAAGTCTTATTCTTCATAAGTGAACTCATCTCTGATTGCATAGCATAGTCCCACTTGCATTAATCCTTGTGCATCATAGCCTCTCTATAGTAAGAAGGCTCCCTGCAATCCGTAAGCATCACATAATCTACCCCTGGAACAAACCTATCAGGCGGTCTAGACACTCTAGATGATCTTCTCAAGGGCGTTTCAGCTTGCTGTCCCACCTCCATATCAGCCACATTTGGCTCATCATTTCCACCAATAGATGATCCATCATCTACCCTTGATTGTATACTTGTGGAAGTACTTGGTGGTACCATTTCTTGCACATTTGGTGCATGGACAACTTGTTGTCTATCAACATATGTAGGTGGATTCACGTCCTGGAAAGTGATTCTTCTCATTTCCACATCCCTCATGGGTGCCTTATGCATCTTCTTCTCATTGAAGGCTACATCATAGCTGTGTATGATCTTCTTTGCTTCTGGATCCCAAAGACGATAGCCCATCTCTCCACTTTCACCATAACCCAAAAAGATGTATTTCCTAGACTTAGGATCTAGCTTCTTTCGAAGCTCTTTTAGCACATGTGCATATGCCTCACACCCAAATATATGCAAATGAGAGTAAGAAGGCTTCTTGCCACTCCATGCCTCTTCAAGAATACCACCATCCAATCTCTTACTAGGTGATCTATTGATCATGTGCATTGCATTCTTCATTGCCTCAGTCCAAAAACCACCAGAAAGACTTGCATGGGAAAGCATCCATTGCAACCTTCCTTGAATGGTACGGTTCATCTTTTCTGCAACTAGATTTCGCTATGAAGTATGAGGGGATGTGAGCTCCCTCTTAATCCCACATGTATCACAGAAATGCTGAAAGTCATGAGAGAGATGCTCTCCACCATTGTCAGTCCGTAGGCATTTAAGCGTTCTACCCAACTGATTCTCAACCAAGGCCAGCCATTTTTGAAATACCTGGAACACATCACTCTTCCGAGCTATAGCATAAGCCCACACTTTCCTAGTTGCATCATCAATGAATGTCACATAGTATTCAGCCCCGCCTAATGACCGTGTAGGCATGGGACCACATACGTCTGAATGCACCAAATCAAGCTTTTCAAACTCTTTCTTTCCCCTTCTTTTATGGGCTGATTTAGTCTGCTTCCCATAGAGACAGTGCTCACAAAATTCAAAATCAGAGAAACTTAAATGCGGTACATAACCCAAACATCATAAGAGTTTCATCCCATTTTGGCTCAGATGGCCCAACCGGCAATACCATAAAGAAGTGCTTGGTTGCTCGGTTATTGCAACAACATGATCAAACACCCCTAATACATGTAAGGGATACAAAGTCCCACACTTGGCACCCCTGGCCAAAAGCATAGAGCCCTTCTAAAATTTCCAACTCCCAGAACCAAAGATGATCTGAAAACTAGCATCATCTGGCTGACCCGTTGAAATGAGACTCTTGGTCAGCTTAGGCACATGTCTCACATTTTTCAAAATAAATGCAGACCCATTTGCAAAAGAAAACTTTGTCACCTACTCCCACTATGTCACATGCATAGTCATTTCCAAGATGCACACAACCTGTCTTTCCACTGTCATAAGTGGAGAACCATTTCCTATGGGGAGTAACATGGAATGAAGCACCAGAATCCAAAATCCAATCCTGGGAATATGTATCATCTAAAGTGGTAAGCAACTCTACAAATAAACTAGACATGAAGAGAATGTCATTGTCACTATCATGTGTGACTGCATTGATCTCCTCGATCTTCACTTTTCCTTTGTCCTCCCTTGGACTCTCTTCCTTCTGATTTGCACCCCAATTTGCATTTTTTTTCTTAACCTTTTGCTCTCTTTTAAGCTTGTAGCAATCCTTTTTCATGTGGCCCTTCTTGCCACAATAGTGACACTCAATGTTTCGTGCACTGGACTTGCTACAGGACTTCCCTCTTTCTTAAAACTTCCTCCTGGACTGTGATCTATCCCTTTGCACATTTAAGGCTGCATCCTGCTTGTTGCCTTCCATTGACTTCCGTCTAATCTCCTCGGCCAACAACCTACCAACCACATCATCAAAGTTCAATACTCCACCAGGTGCAGAGTTACTGATAGCAGTACGAAAAGTATCCCATGAGGATGTTAGTGAGCATAAGAGAAATATTGCCCTCATTTCTGCATCGAAATTCAGCTTTTGAGCTTGAAGCTGACTGAAAATGATATTAAATTCATTAAAGTGCAAAGCTATGGATACTCCCTCCTTCATGTGCAGTTCAAACAATCTCTTCATGAGATAGACTTTGCTTGAGGCAGTCTCTTTCTCATATGTAGCGCACAACTTTTTCCATAAAGTTTTCGTAGTCTTTTCAGTGACTACTGTGAAACAAACTGTCTCCCCAAGATGAAGTCTAATGGTAGACTTTGCCAATGCATCCAACTCATTCCATTCATCTCTGGACATAACTGCAGGCTTAGCTGCAATCCCTTGCAAGGGTTTTATCTGCTGCTTTTGAATAAGCATATCCCTTATCTATTCTTTCCACAAAGAAAAGTTTGTCCCATTAAACTTTTTAATGTTGAGAAACTCCTTTTTAGACATGGAAGAGGATGCCATGATGCAAATAAAGCAAAATCCCAAATGCTAGTGCCTACAACAAAGAATCACACCAAATACCAGGTGCACCCAAATGTGTATGCCACAATAGAGTGAAATATCACCAAAACTCAAAGCTCAAAGCATCAAAAGATACAACTGACTCATGTGCATGTACTATGCATCCATATGAGCAAATCTGCCCCAAAAGAAAACGCCAACTGCAATGGCCATCCAAAATGCCAATAATTGCCAAATGGCTCAAGCATAAACACTGTCCATGGGCATATGCATCAATAATATCTCATCCAAGAGAGCATAACACTATTAGTGCATCAACTGCAATGTGTCAAATGGCTGTCCCTCAGCATAAAATAGCATCCATGTGCAAAGTGTCCATAAAAAATAGCATCCCACAAGGCAATCTGGGCCTATCAGCGCATCCAATAAGGATTGCAATGCATCCAAATGGCCTATAATCATCCACTGCAACCCAATGCATAGCACGAATGAGCGCACATGGCTCAAACTGCAACCAAGTGATCTGCATAAGGTATGCTCAAGAAATCATGGTCCCACAGCAATGACCACTACTGAAAATAGAACCTGAGATGCCTCAAAAAATGGGTAGCATTGCATAATCGGACTCAGCAAGACAATCTATAAATATCTTTCTTCTCCTAGAACTCCAAAATCCCAACCGATGAGTGAGAAATGGGAGTTAACACTTATCCCCTGCCATGTGGCATAAATCTAAGGTTTCAAAACCTTAGAATGAAAAATGCATAATAGAGAGACGAAATCAAATACACAAAGATCTATAACTCTGAAAATACTCCATCGAATTATGCAAGAACTGATAGGTAGGGGTTTTTAGGCATCCGAAACGCAATGGGACAGATAGTTTTGGAAACCGTGGTCCTAATCACTAGGTCCAACACGGACTGAAAAACGTTTTTGGAAACTGAACTGTTTGTAAACTCCACCGGAGTGCGAATGATGAGCAACATTGAAGTTTTAAGACTCCTGAGTCCACCGGAACTGACAAATCTGCAAATGGTTGCTCCAAACTTGAGTTCCAACACCCGGGCAGAAAAACGCTGAAAGTAACACTGCGAGTCAAAAATCCAACAAAATGATCCCAAATTCAATAATGAAGGTGTTTTCAAGCTCCTGAAGAGAAATGGATACCAAAAGCAGGCAATGGTTGCCTCTACAAGTCAATATGGAGTCTCTGTCGTCGTACGGAACAGGGAAAAGCTTAAAAAATGACTTTTTCTTTGAAAACACTTAACAGGCTCTCAAAACCACTTCGCAAAACCAAAGTGACTTTTCCAAAGGTTCCTTCAAGGTCTCTGTGCACTTGGATCTAAGTAAAGTTACCCACAAAGCTTCCCACACAGCTTCTCCTTCCTCCCACAGAGTTGCTGAGCTTCCAGGCATTCACACACGCTTAGCTAGATCACTGGAGCTTTGATATCAGTTGAGAGTGCTCTCAACGGAAATAGAACGAAAGAGGGAGAGAGAGAAACAGAGAGCCACACAAGTTTTTGGTGGGTGCAGAACACCCTAATCTTCTTTTTCATTCTTTTATATATGTGTTTGAGTATTGTACATAACTGGGGTAAAGGCACAGTGACCTTTAACCCCCACATCCCTACACAAACATTTTGTTGGTGATTGGTTTTGTAGGCATAATCCTTTCTGTGGTGTTCAGTAGTATGTCCAAAGGAAGAGGATGCTGAATGGCACAAGCTTGAATGCTTCTTGGGAAAATGTGATGTGTGCTGCCCAAAACCCTGCTTTTGTCCACCCTGGGGTGCCAACTCCCTTTAATAACAAAAACCTATCAAAATCTTGAGTATGAGATGAATTTAAAAATATGCCATGAGTAGAAAGTAGTCAAATTAACATGGTTGTCTTCTACACTAAAAGAGCTTCAAATATGTCTTTACACATTGAAATTTAGGTAACACATGAAAAAGTCACATTAATTTGAAAGGAGATGGGTTTTCATATTTTAGTGTATTTTTTGTTTTCCCCCCCTCATCCAAAAGACCCCCTCCCTTAGGTCTCACATATTATGAAAAATATGTACAAATACTAAAATCTTGCATATTTTTCAAGGTATATGCCTTATATTTAATGGGAGGGGAGACATGAGATTTTCATAATTTTCCCTTTCATATTTGAAAATTTTAAATGAAATCTATACATATACTATATGGACCTTGTCCCCCCATACCCTGGATTTTGGACGAGGGTAGTAACATAATACATATTGAGTTGGCGCCCCAGGTTGTCCATGTAATTTAAATTGTTATTAAGTGCAAGATTATAGAGAGAGATTCTAAATTTTATTATCTAGAAATGACAATGCTAAAAAGTAAACTTTTGATTCTCAAACAATATTTTCATAAAGTAAAACTTTCTATTTGGGAAGGAGTTTTAGGATTAGTCCAAATGTAGACATATGATTCCAAAATTAATGAATTAAAGGTTTAGTGTAGGTGGCATGGCTGGTTATTTCTTTAGAGCATGTAAAGCTACTGACAGTTTCTTACTCTAGTGGAACTCGGTATCCTTCTTAGTGAGCACATAAAGCGTGCATCAATTTTTGCAAAGTTATTCAATATTTATTAGATGAAATCAACCTATTTTTGACACCCTAAAGAGCAAGTATAACCACCATGCAGATGTGGTGGCGACAGAGGTCAGCTCCTAAGGGTTACTTAGTAGAACTACTTTCTATAGGAGAAACATCTCATTATCTGAGCATTTCACACCACATTCTGAATTTAGAACCACACACCCTTGGCCATTGAATAGAGATTGAATATGACCAAAATTGATGTTGCATATCTTATTACGATACTTGCATAAAGGGTATGATGGATTAGTCTCCACCCATTTAGCTAGCCTTACCCTCACCAACAACCATTTCTGAAGGACTTTCAAAGCAACAACATATTAATACCAAAATGAAAATGTTTATAGATATCACCAAACCTATTCCACCATGATTTATAGCCATTTCTCAGCTTCCATGTAGGGTTTAGCCCCTCCATCAAAGACCACTCCTCTACAAACCCGCCCCTCCAAAGGCTCCCCACTTGTTGACTTGCCAACTCCTCAATGGAATGTAGTTAGTGGGCCACTTATCCTTAGCCATCCTAAGGACATACTCCACCACCCATAGCTATAGGGCACTAAGCTTGAACTAGGTATGGATTTCCATAGCTGGCTTCCAATAAGCTTTTCTTGTATCCTACAATTGCTCTCTGTAACAAATGCCTTTCCTTTAGCTCTTGGTAAGAGTAAGAGGGCCAGATGCCAACCCTCTTTATCCCATCAAATGTTCTCCTTTAAAGACTATCATCCTCCTCTCAAGCATTCCTAACCTTCCAAAACAACACAAATCCAAGCTTCTTCCACACAAAGATGAACCCAGACAATAGATTAGACACATAGGGAAAGGAGGATCACAAATTTTTATACTAATCTAGGTATGTTCATGACATGACCCCATATTTATTGTAGGAGCTTCGACTCTATCCATTTTTGTAATCCCTACTTAAGGTCTGCTTCATTCAAGCAACTTGGGGAGCCACTTCATTGTAATAGAATCCCTTTCACCCATAAATTTGAGATGATGAGCCTCCCCTTTTCCCTTTCAACAACACTACTACACATGGGCCTTGTTCTGATGATTAAGTGCTAATGTTTAGTGCACATGGTGTGCTAATCATCAGTACAAATAGCGAGATTAAAAAGATCGGTATATACCGACCTTTACTAGACTTGTTAATGGTTGCCCGTCTTTTACAAAGAGTATTTTTCCCCATACCAACCTTTAAAGAGAGTGTGTCCCAATGAGAGAAAAAGTTTCTTTTCATACATGTTTGATCCTTTGAAAGAATTAAAATACAAGAGCATGTACATCAAGTTTGAAGCTCATATACTCATGTCCAAGTTTGAGATGAAAAAAATCAATCAAGAGCATTTACATCAATGGCTTACAAGTCTTGCACACCAAACAAGTCTATCTCCAACTCTATACCGAGTTGATCTATATCATCATCGTACTTTGGCATCGTACGTTCACCTAAGATTTGTTGATCTTGTAATTCCCCTTCTTCAATAAAGTCGCATGATTCTTGATCATCATCTTCTTCCTCAATATCATGATCTCCATCTTCCTCCCATATGATGTCATTATGTGCATCTTCCTCTTGGCTCATATTATGATCTTCATCTTCTTTGCTAGATCCATCTGGATCAATTAGGTTCAGCATTGGTAGTGGCATCTCCATATCCACATCTCTATCTTCAAAAATCTGTTTACTTCATGGTGCAACTTGGGATCAAAACAATCCGGATAAAAAACCACCTATATTGAAGATGGGTGTCAAATTCCATCAATTATATGAATTTATGCTTAACTACATGTACCAATTGATCTTAAAAAATTAAAACTTTGATTAATTAAATCATTAGTATGCACCTGCTCACAATGCTCGGGAAGAACAAAAGTATCACTTTCATCGGTCCAAAGTTTGGTGGAGTCTATCGCAAAGAAACCACTACTATCTTTTCTCATTGTAGCATGGGGATCATTGTAAATAGCTCTAAACCATTTTACTTCAAGAATGAAAATACTAAATTGTCTGAACTCAATTTCATAGATTTCGCATATGGTCCCACAATAATCCAACTATGAGGAGAGAAGATTGGTATCCGAAGCACTTGCTTGGCTATCTTGTGTGAAGTTATCCATGACTCCACAATCATATGTGACTCTCTTTGAATTGATGCGTTCCATGCGAAAATGTCGTCCATATGACCATAATGCATTGTACTTTTTGGATTGCAAAAGAGCATCATTAAAAGAATGAGGATGCATCTATTTTATGGTGTATATTGCCACAAATAACTTAATTACATCAAGAGGTAAGAAACTTACATGCATCATACATCCAGATGATAATTCTTGCTCATGCTTGTTTATTGTCTCTCCATCATGTTCGGCTTTATGTAGAGCCAGTTGTAGCTAATTAAGTGACATGTGAGTGGGGAGAAGGGAGAGATCCCGTGGATATGGTTGCGCTTGCCTGTGCATGACTCTGAATCTCATCCTTGCATTTATTCTTTTTGCTTTGGCCACTTCATATCTCTCAATCCACTTCTGCATCTCCTTGCTATTGAGGATACAAAACTTATTGAATTTCTCCATTTACTCTTCGCTCATCCTTATTTCAATCCCTTTTCCTTGGGGAACCTCACCAATGATGTGATCATCATCCCGTGAAGAGAGTGGGAGAGAATTAAGGAGTCTCACTTGCAGCTTTCTCACATACACAATGGGGGAATGCACACAAAGGTGGAGGCTGAAAACAATTTTCTTCTTCTTAGTTGTGAAAGCCAAAAAAAAAAAACCTACTCTAAGTACAAAAGGAATAGGTGAACCCTATATGTGGGTCTCAAACCAAACTCAGCTAACCTAGGTGGCATACTAATTGAGCCACTAACTAGAGTACATAAAGATAGCTGTCATCCAGCTATTATTCATGGGCAGTGTACCAACGGCATCTGCAGCTAACAAGTCAGTGACATAAATGCACAACGGTCACCCTGGCATATCACGAGTGGAGCTTGATATCTCAACACTCCCCCTCAAGCTCAATCCTAATTCCTACACACCAAGCAGGTCTCTGAACTTGCTCAGCTTCTCTGCACCCAATGCCTTCATGAATATGTCAGCTACCTGATCCTCTGTGCTGACATAAACTAGATCAATAAAACCTACTAGAACCTTCTCCTGCACAACTGATAATGCACCTCAATGTGCTTTGTTCTAGCATGATAGACTGGGTTATTTGCCAAGTGTATACTGCTCATGTTGTCACAATAAATGACAACTGGCCCATCTGTAGACTGATGCATATTCATAAAGTAGCTTATGCAACCAAGCTACCTCACATGCAGCCATTGTTGCACCCCTGTACTCAGCCTTTGTGCTCGAAAAGGCAACTGTAGGCTGTTTCTTGCTGCTCGAAGTGACTGCAGCACTCCCAAAAGAGAACACATATCCATTGGTAGTCTATCAGAAATACTACTAGCCCAATCAGCATCAGTGTATCCATGCAACTGTATCTGAACCCTTGTCTTATAAAATAGTCCATACTGCAATGTAGACTTCACATACCTTAGTATGCGTCTAGCCACATCCAAATGCGGTTTCCTTAGAGCCTGCATAAATTGACTTACCAACCCAATAGCATAGCTCAAATTTGGCTTGGTAATAGTCATATAAATCAAACTTCCTACTATGCGTCTGTACATAGTAGGGTCTTCCAGAAGCTCCCCTGCATCTGTGCTCAACTTCAATTTTGCTCCAAAGAAACTGAAATAGGCTTACAGTGTGTCATCCCATATTTGGACAGCATATCCAATCCATACTGCCTCTGCAAGAGGCATATCCCACTTGTGGATCTAATCACCTCAATGCCCAAGAAGTAATGTAGCTCTCCCAAATCCTTCATCTCAAACTTCTACTTCAATAGCATTTTCACATGAAGGATATCTTCATCACTATCACCTGTGATGATCAAATCATCAACATAAATGACAAGCAACATAATGCCTTTCTCTGTTTTTCTTACATAAAGTGAGAAATCTGCCTTGGAAATCTAAAAGCATTAGGGGAGAATTGGGGTCTCAAAAGGGCCTCATAAGGAATGGATTAGTCCTAATGAAAGGGCCAAGGTAGGTCCCAAAAAGTCCTAACCCCCCCTCACCTAGGTGAATTAAGCCCACAAGTGACCCCACCTCTTACACCTCTTACACAACTCTTACTCCTAGGTGGGAACCAAAATTTTCAAAATTCAAAAATTTGAATTTTGAATTCCCTCCCTCCTTCTTTCTCCTCCCTCCCTCCCTCACCCTCCCTCATTCCCCCTCCTCACTCCCTCCTCCCCCTCCCTCCTCCTCCCCCTCCCTCCCTCCCTCCTCCCCCTCCCCTCTCCTCCCCTCCCCCTCCTCACTCCCTCCTCCCCCTTCCTCCTCCTCCCCCTCCCTCCCTCCCTCCTCCACGCCTACTCCTTCTGCCCTCATCTCCACTCTTCTCCTCTCCCCTCTTCATATTTTGTCATGGTATCAGAGCTCCCTTGCCTTCCGGTGAGGCATTGAGATCCTTGTGAGAGAGGTTGTGAGATTGAGAGTTCTCGAGTGTTCTTGTGAGAGTTCACTTCCATAGAGAACTTCCGTTCATTGGAAATTTTTCCATCCATAGGATTTCCGTTCATCTCTTTCGATAGTTTGTGAGAGATCTATTGAAAGAGAGAGAGTTTTACATTCATTGCTTGAGTTCTTTGTGACGACTTCCATTGTGAGAGAGAGAGATTTTCCATCCATTGTGCTTGTGAGAAAGATAAGGAGAGACTGAGTTTTTTAGTGAGCTTTGAGGGAGAGGGAGAGCCCCATAGTTTCTTCTATCTTGCAAGCCAAGGATAGTAAAAGTTTCTAGAATCTGCACTCCAAAGCTAAGGCTTCAGCATCAACTAAGCTCCATATAGCCTCGACTCCAAAGCTAACCTCTACACACTTCTACAACACCTTCTGTGTAAGACATCGACTGGCTGCATAGTCTCAGCGAACGACCTGCAAGCTCTAAGGCCAACATGCTCCTAAGTATCTACAGCCAGGGGCTGTAACTCTGCCATGGCCCTGCATCAAAATCCCTACAACAAAGCTCCACAGCTCCTCACAATCGATAACCTCCAAGGTCCTTCACAGGAGCTCTTCTATGTAACAGCCGCACCTTTCCAATGCTACACATCTCCAACAAGCACTTCCAAGGGATAGCGCAGCTCTTTCAAGCTCAGTGCCGGCAACCACAAAACAATTCGAAGCAGTCTCAATGGAAGAGGAGCAGCATGCTTTGACCTACCAACCACCGACGGACATTCATCACTTCAAAATGACCTACGAGACCACCAAGCTGGCCGATGGCTCTAGCCTCAGCACGCACTCAGCTACACCGCTATGCACATCGCCTTCTACTACAAGTAGTGACACAAGAGACAAAGCCTACCCAACCGCTGAGCAGCTGCAATTGTACGCCTCACATTATGACTCCCACCTAAGCAACCCAGTGCTCTCCTTCACGCACGGCCAACAACAAAGGTGCAACATACTCACTTCAATGCCCGCGACCTACTGCTCCACCATGCTGCCACTCTCATCAATGCCCGGGTGGCCTCTAGCAATGAATAGCTCTCCTACAAGGCAACTTCCCCTCCCTCCCTCCCCTGCGCCTGCTCCTCCTACCCTCCCCCTCCCTCCTCCACTGCTGCTCCTCCTCCCCCCTCCCTCCTGCTCCTCCCTCCTCCCTCCTTCCTCCTCCATGCCTACTCCTCACCCTCCACACCTGCTGGTCTGCCCCCCTTTCCTCCTCTCCAACTACTAGTCCTCCCTCCCCCATCCCTCCTCCTCCTCGCCCTCCCTCTTCTTGCATGCTGCTCCTTCAAGCCTGCATCTCCACACCTTCTCCTTCTCTACACTCCTTTAGTCATGGCACCATTCAAGGATGTCTCCAACAAGTACCAGGTTCACTTAGAGTTGGAGGCTGAATATGCAAGCACACGTAGTCTAGGATTGAGGGGAGCTTCCAAAATCCATAGTCTTCATTCACAAGGAAAGAAGCATCTCAACCTTTGAGTGGAAGGATCCTTGTATCCTTTAGATCCTGCCAACCAAAAGAGCCCTCCTTTCCATACAATGCATGAGCTAGTTCGGTTTGTTGAAAATGGACATGCGAGGTTGCTTGGTTATTGCAATCGGTTAAACAATGCTAAGTCAATGGCTATGCAAGCAAGCGAGATGCGTAGAGCCCAAGCAGAGGTGCTAGCACATTTGGGAAATAGCACCATTGTTGCAATGCATAACTCTATGTAGGATCTTAAAAGGGAGAACTAGGATCTTTATGATAAAGCCAAAGCATTGGACTTGGAGCGACATAAATTAGAAGAGTCACTTTGTAAGCTAGCTGAGTCAAAAAAGGCTTGGAAAGATCTATATACAATTAAGTACGATGAGCCATAGAGAAGGAACGAGAGAAGGCAAAAGAACGAGTGCAAAAGATGAAAGAATCACCTTTGGGATTGAAGGAGAGGAAAAGAAGGTACTTACATAACATGGATGCATTGGCATCCACTAGTGGTGCTAGAAAGAGAAGAGTCCGGGCTACAAGGTTGGTTATCAAATCTTCCAAAGAGATTACACTCTTTTGTGCTACACTGTTTGTGACTAAGTTTTTATTGTGTTCTTCTTTAGGAACTTCATGGAAGATGTGATGGGAAGAACAGACGGGGATGATATTGACTGCTCATATGCTCTAGCTAGTTTATTGGAGTCAAGCAATGTCATTGGGATACTAAGGGACCCAAGACACAAGTGCCTACATGTGCAAGTTGCTGAGGAGGTGATGAAGGACTTCAAGGATATTGTGGATGCAAAGGAGATGCTTGTAGCTTGTGATACTACCCATGTAATTCATGAAGCTTACACATCTATTTTCAAAATTTTCAAGTCTGCTATTTTGGGAAAGTATAAGAAGTCTACAATGCCGCTACCCACACCTTGGTCTATGAGATGTGCACGATGAGAAACAAACCAATGTGCAAGAGAAATGCTTGGAGGGTACCATTGCATAAGGGGCACAATGACTTGGAAGAGTAAAAAGAAATCTGGCTTACAAACCTTTGAGATGAATGCTTTCAACAATGTCTACTTAGATGTTGAGAAACTGCAACAAGCAATGGTCAAATTCTATGGCATGAGAGAAGATGGTAAGAGGAAATCCATTATAGCATTGCACTTTACTTAGTTCATTTCCTATATCATGTTTATCCTAACAATTTTTCTCTTTTGTTGTACAGATTGCAATGGAAAGCTCATATTTGTCATCAAAATGGATGAAGCTCAATTGGTGAAAGAACACAAGTTAGAGAGAGTCAGCATCTGCATTATGAATAAAACCTTAGCCTTTGTTCAAGGGGATGAAGAAGTAGAGCAAGATTTCTCAGTGCAATCAGAGAAAGATATATGGTGGCTGTAGGATCCTGTAGGATAGAATAGATGCATCTTGCAAGAGGTGTGAAAGCACAATGAAAGAAAGATGGTAGATCTCTATTATGATTGTGAGAGAGAGGACTCTCTCTTATAGAAAGGGGGAGAAGGTAATAACTTCCCTACATAGTGGCAATCAGCCCCTTCATCAGTGGGAATCAATCCCTACATTACCAGGATTGCCTTTGTCTTACATCATCACTTAGGTCACACACTATACACATCATAGCACTTGATGTGCCTACACACACAAACACACATGTGACTCCCCTAGATGCACACATGCACCATAGAGCAAGCCCTTGATCATACTTACCCCAACAAACCCCCCTTCAAGGGGTTGCCTCTTGCAGTGTCAAGGGATTGCCTCTAGTCTCATAGTTTCTCATGCCATCTCATGGTGGTCAAGGATTAATCTATGGCTAGGATCTCATGCTAGCAAGGGTTCCCAAGGGTGTGAGGTTCACAGAAATGGGATAGTCAAAACACATATCACATGGCCTACATCATATGGTGACCAGAGGTGATTTACATAACATATTCTTTTTGGAGTACTACTCCAGGCAGAGAACCTCAAAATTTGACCAAGTGATGATAAACAAAAAAGACAAAGTGCCTAAAAAGCATAGTCTTCATTTTCTTCATTTGTTGATGGAGTTCTTCCTTCAGGCATATTTGCTTTATTGTTGAAGTAGTCCTTCTTGTCTTTAGCTTTTTCTTTTGTAGACTTCTTTCCATTCACAACAGTCCATATCTTCTTTTTCATAAGCATAAACTTGGCTTTTGTTTGCCAAGTATGGAAACTTGGTCCATTAAACTCATCAGAAATAGTATTAGCTTCCATGGCAAGTTCTTACCCGAGGGCAGTGTCTAGTGCCTTACAAGTGAAAATATGAGCAATAAAAAATAATCCTTCAAAGTACAAGCATTTAGTGTAGCAAAGACTTGTAACCAAATTCCATACTACAAAACATAATGGAAATGATGCTTCCACTTGCATGCTTCATAGAGGTGGCTAAATGAAAGTATTCCAAGCAAATCCAGGTGTAGCAACTTAAAGCAAACTGTAGCCATAATTGTACTGAAGCTATTCAACACTTTAAAACATCAGAAATGCTAAAGTAGCATCTAATGTAGCATCAAACTCACAACCTTGTCAAAACTGTCCAAAACAGAGACCAGAACTTGGAGGGTGCAATTCTCATAGCTCATAGCTCTATTCAAGGGGATTTTTATGCAGGAAGAAAGGCCTTATACCAGAGAAGAGCTACCAGCAAGGAGGGGCGCAATGTTGCACCAGGTCGCCATAGCCAGAGAAGACAGACTGGTTTTTCATCGTTTTCTCTTCCATCTCTTGTCCAAATGAGCTCAGATTTCAATGGTAGCTTGCCCTTAGTGTCATCCAGCATGAGCTTAGAGGAATTTGCAGATAGGTAAGTACAGAGGCAGCATTGCATGAAATTTCATCAAAGAGTGTGAGTGTTGGCATTGCACGTACAGTTGAAATTTCTCTGATTGCTTGTAGCTGGAAGTTTGCCCATATGTAAGGAGTTTGCAGCTCAAAGGGTTTGGGCAATGGTCGTTTGTAGGCAGAGAACAGAGCTCTCAAAGATTTGGGGAAGAAGAAGGAAAATGGAGAAGATGAGAAACTAGTAGTTTATGCTAGAGATAGCATCTAATGCTAGGGTAGGCTAGATCTAGAACCTAAAGCTCTGATACCATTTGTAGGATCCCGTAGGATAGAATAGATGCATCTTGCAAGAGGTGTGAGAGCACAATGAAAGAAAGATGGTAGATCTCTATTATGATTGTGAGAGAGAGGACTCTCTCTTATAGAAAGGGGGAGAAGGTAATACCTTGCCTACGTAGTGGCAATCACCTCCTACATCAGTGGGAATCAATCCCTACATCAGTGGGATTGCCTTTGTCTTACATCATCACTTAGGTCACACACTAGACACATCATAGCACTTGATGTGCCTTTACAACACACACAAACACACATGTGACTCCCCTAGATGCACCCATGCACCATAGAGCAAGCCCTTGATCATACTTACCCCAACAGTGGCTTGTAGCATTTGAGACTCTGAAAGAGTGCCATGAGACATTGAAGTGGGTTCTAGATAGAACAGGAATCCCATCGACCTTCCGAAGACAAGAGGAAGGGCAAACATTGATAGTCGATGGCCATGGAACCTTTCAAGTTGAATGGCATCTTGCTGGTGATTTGAAAACCCTCAAGTGCTTGCATGGTTGTGATACAGGGGCAAATGCAATGAACACATGCCTTTATTGCATGTGTTTGCAATGTAAGAAAAAGGCTGGCTTACAATGGGAGAATGGCATTCTATCTTGTAGCCAAATGCAAGCTCCCAATCGTGACAAGAAGGATCCAAAGTGGGATCCCATCTTGCCCATCCCACTTGAGAGAGTACACATATGTACTTTACATACAGAATTGTGTGTACTTGATAAGTTGTTGTATTTGCATCTTGTTTATGCTTGGAATTTAATTCCGCAAGAAGTATTTGCACGGTGCATTACAGAAGCTGAGAAGTTGTTGTCAGAGATGGGATTCCATGGAGGACATGTCAAACTTAAGGAGGATAAGAAAATGTCTAGGGAAACAGCATGGGGGGAGTCGCACATTACGTATTACATGGTAATCTTGGCACCATCATAATATTTAGCACTTGCTTTATAAACAGTTTTTGTTGCTGATTTGATTCTCATCCTGTTTGCAGCATATTCTCTCTACACACGGACAATGGTTTGTACAAAATTGGGGTCCTTTGTCAATTTGGAATACACAAGGCATGGAGAAGTCACACTATAGATCCATGGCAGCCTACTTCAAGAACTCAAGGCATGGTGGTGGTGTCACTCGCAGCAATGCATTGCATGAGATGTTCGACTGGTTATTTAGATGTTTACTAGGAAGGACTTTGAAGTCTGAAAAGGCAAAGGCATCAGAACTTGCAAAAGCAGTTCAAATTGTATCAAAAAATAGAAGGCATAGTGCTTGGAAAGCATCCATAGGGACTTAAGGAGTCACACGTTGGTTGTAAGCTAGAGTGAGAGAAGGGAGCAGATGGGTCCAACCACCAACAGAAGCTATGGTGTAATTGTATACAAATATGAAATAACTATATTGCTTATTTTGACCACAATTTGTGTACTCACTCTTTAATATCTTGCTTATTTTGACCATACTTTTTGTACTGACATGACGTTGGGAAAGTGGGGACATGGTGAAGGAGGGGGGAGAGAAGGGAGGGGCATGGGGCAGGGCAAGGTGAGGGGTGGAGTGGTAGCAAGGGTGGGGGGAGGGGGGGATGGGGGTATGGGGGAGGGCGACGAGTGTGGGTGGGGCAAGTAGGGGGAGGGCAAGGGGGGGGAGGGCGACGAGGGTGGGGGGGGTGGAGGGGTTAGGGTGGGGGCAGGGGGCATGATGAAACCCTATATGTAATTAAAAGGGATGTCAAAACATGATGGGCCCTTATAAAAAGTTAAAAAAAACCCTAACTCTCATTATGCAATGGCAAGAGCAAAGAACACTGCTAGACCCACTAGACGCCGCCTCCACCCTTCCTCCTCTAGCTCCACCACCTCCATGGCATCCATGCACATGAATCTATCTAGGTCCGATGGCGCCTCCCCTGAATCTCGTGAGCCCTCCCCCAACTCCCCCAAGTCCCGTGAGCCCACTCCCCAGTCTCTTGAGCCTTCTTCTCCTCCCAAGTCTCGTGAGCCCACTCCCCAGCCCCAAGAGCATGAGCCTTCCCCTCAGCCTTCTCCCCAGCCTTCCCCTCAGCCTTCCCCTCAGCCTCAGCCTTAGCATGACCCTCAACCTTCCCCTTAGCCTTCCCCTCAGCCTTAGCCTCAGCTTGACCCTCAGCCTTCCCCTTAACCTTCCCCTCGGCCTTCCCCTCCCCATGAGATCCCTCTCCCAATCGAACAAAATGTGTTCGATAACCTCTGAGATATAGAGAGGCTTCCTGAGGGCCAACAGACTGCTAGGAAGAGCACCATTTTCCCTCTCTCAAAGATACAGCCCATGGTAGAGATGAACCTTGTGCCCATGAGGAGGGTAAAGCAGACTCTAAGGAAGCCCCATCCCAAAGAAGGCCTAAGCTCTAGACGTCAGCGAGAGGAGGACTCAGAGGAGGACCAACGCAGGCAGGAGGACTGGAAGAAGTTCAAGGCAGCAGACAGGAGGCCGTGGGAAGGTGTTTGGGTACCTGTAAGGCCCTCACCAAGATTTAGGAAGCCGTACCGAGCAAAACCAAGAGCACGGGCCCTAAGGGAGATCAAGCAAATGCAGAAGACCATCGACAACTTGATCCCACGTGCTCCCTTCCAATGTGTGGTACGGGAGATCGCACAGGGACACAAGAATGACGTGCGCTTCAGCACAGGAGCTATGGGGGCACTCCAAGAGACTGTAGAGCAAGCGACCACCGCTCTGTTCGAGGGTGCCAACTTGTGTGCCATCCATGCAAGGCGCGTCACGGTCATGGACAAGGACATGGCTCTGGCGAAGCAGCTACGAAGTGACCCAAGTTTGAAGCCCTAGATTCTCTTGTAGCCCACTCTTAGGACTTAGGCCATCCCCTACCCTTGAAGGCACTATCTTGTATCTAAGGCCCAAGGGTCAATTTTTTTAAATAAAATATATCAACATTCTCTACTCTCGCTTTGTTGTATATTTTCCATTTCAATGCTTGTAGTAAATGATCATTTTAAGTTAAGTTTTGAATTCTGTCAAATCTTGAAGGAATTTCACCGTCGCGCAGAAGGGAAAAGTGTTCGGATGTTGCCAGGACCCCAGAAAGCCCAAACCCGCTACGGCGCAAATTTGGGCATTCTAGCAAGTCCAAAATGCCCAAATTCGCACCGTGGCGGGTTTTGGGCTTTCTAGGGTCCTGCCGCCAAAATGCCCAAGTTTTCGCCGTGGTAGCTTTCTGGGGTCCTATTGACGTGCCGGACACTTTTCCCTTCTGTGCGATGGTGAAATTCCTTTAGGATTTGACAAAAATGAACTCTTGATACCCAAAATTGGTGAAAATGATACTAAATTGGCTAGAAATTTATTAAATTAACACAGTTAAAATGATGGAGAAAATATATCATCGACGACTTAAACAAAATATAATGAAATTCATGATGAGCAATGATAACTTAAAACAAATAATAAAGACATGTAGTCATGTATCCATTCAAATATCCATTTAAATATATGTTTATATATACAAAAGGCCTCATAGGCTATCTTTCTTCTTGGCTAGTTCAAGTACATCGAGAATAGTGGTCTTTGAATCCCCGAGTGGATTCCTAGATATAAATCTAGCCATAACAGCACTAACATCCTCCTCTCCTACTGCCAAAGACATAGCCGTTGCCGTCAATGCCCTGCCATGAATGTTCGATCCAAAGGCATTGATAGCAGCCAGGCGGTGTACCAAAATGACTTTGTCGGCATTCCGAGTAATGTTGGAGTATCCGATAGCGCGCGATAATGCCTTGCACTTCAGCAGCTCCGAAGGACCTCGAGGAGAAATTTTACCATGAAAGACCACGATATGCTCTGCAACTTTGCCAAGGTAATGGGCCAAAGAATGATCTTGCCCAAATGTGCTACGAACATTACCTCGTCGAGATGAGAATTCATCAAGCTCGAACGCATCCTGCAACAATTCAACAAACATTAGAAGACCAACAAAACAAATTATACTGAAAGGACATCAAAATAAAAAATATTGTTCAAACTTACCACTACAGTGTCATTGGCTTCTATCCCTTTCTCATTTGCAATGTTGATGAAACCAAGTGCTGTGTAATGTTCCATTTGGGAGGTGGACGCTTTCTCCTGACCAGTGTTGGAGGTGGAAGCTTCTGCATGAGAGAGTTGTGCATCGTATACAGACATGTCTGCATCCCTCATTGAAACCAGCATCGTCAAGAGAAAGTCTTCCATTGTCTGGTCTTCAGTACCTAAAACCCCGGAATCTTTGACACTTGTGTCAACATCGAACCCTGATAGGACTCCGAGTGCCTCATCCTCTCGCAGTCCAAAAAGAATCTCTATGTCATGGAGGAATATGTACTCTTCTCCATCGATGATGAGGGGGGACAAAGACCATAATTCTGAGTTTGGGTCAACGGTCTCCAATGCAGATTCTTGCTCTACTGAGGGCTCTTGAAGTAGGCTTAATGCTTGAGCTGCTTCCATCTCCTCTGTTGGATCATCAAGATCTCTTCCATGTAGATGTCTAAGTCTAGTCTAGGGACGACCAGATCAGCAGTTCTAATAGAGGGGGTGCTAGACGATGAGGCTTCTTCCTCTAAATTTCCCTCTGGGAGAAGGAAGATGAATGTCATCTCCCATGAAATGAATTTGGTGCCTGTATTTCCTATGACCCCTACGTCTAGGATGTCTTGAACTTCGACTGTCCATCTATAAGGTTGTCACAAAAGCAGGCCAAGCGCTTTACAAACTTGGATTCCTCTACAAATAGATACTTTATGTAATCTATGGGAACCCATCTCTTTGAAGTGTGGTCAAGTGTATAGACAAAATTTGAGAAATTATCTTGCATGTAAAGGATGAGATTTGAGCTGAGTCATCCTTGGCTCGTATATATGTGCCTAGGACATCCAAAGTCCTATCAAACACTAAAAATAGCTCTTCCTCACGATCTACAAATGCAGTTCGTGAGATGAAGTCATGGAACACAGTTCTAGCTGAATCCATGGCAAATAGCAGTTGATGCAAGGAGTAACTTCTGAGGATGGGAGTTTCTATGGCTCTCTAAATGTGAAAGTGAGAATGTGATGTAAAAAGGGCTCTTACCCCTTAATATATATCAAAACCCTAAAAATTAAAATTAATCATAAAATCCCCAAATTTTTTTAAAAACATTTTACCACCATGAACTGAAAGGAGAAAACATTAAAAGAAATAACATTTTAATTTAATTATCCATCATCTTTTCAAGCAATAACTAGGATTTGACAGACAAAAAATTAAATGTTGCACTAGTCAAACACATTGTTAGCAATCTTCAAAGTTGCAAGAGGAATGAAATTGGCACTATGCATGCACTTCTCCACATGGCGGCTGATCTTACCACCATTTAAGGTAAAGTAGAAGGACTCTGTCATGCAATCCTCCATGACCAATAGGTGTTCTCGCACATCCCTTAGAGTCCATTGCGATGTGACATTCACATTCTTGACATCTCCCTCTTCAACATCAATAGACAAACTTACCCCCATATTGTCTTCATCATTAGAGTCTAGGGAAAGCCACCGGCCATTTGTTTTCTTCCAACGCCTGTACTGAAAAGCTAAATACAACATTTGGCATGACAAATGGTATCTAATAACCACATTGTCTTTACATGCAAGACATTGAAACACATCACCCTTTTGGTCACCTGACCTAGTTCCCCAATTCATCCCAAGTAAATCTTTAAGAGCATTTTCATCTACACGCTTGTAGGACCACATAGTTTTTATTCTATGCATATGTATATTCTGAAATAAAGAAGCAAAAATGTGTAGAGGCATAAACCAAGATAACCTTGCCCATTTGGATCCAAATGTAAACTTCATGGCCATGCCCACATCCTTTGCAATCTTGTCCTTGTATGATTGCAATGTCCTCGAGTCCACGTTGCTGCAATCCATGTCTTGAAGTTGTGGTGGTGCAATGGTTTGCAGATGGCCATAGCTTGATGATGTCGTTGGAGTGATGTATGTTGCATTATACCAATACACATTCTTCATTTGCAAGGAGGACAACTTCTCCCCGACATGCATTTGCTTACCTAAATCCTCATGAATCGCAGTGAACTTGCCTATGAATGATTCAACTGGTTCCCACTCCTCGAGGTCCAAAGGGAAGACATTTGCCACCATGAATAAGAGCTCTTAGAAACCAAACACAAAATTTCCAAATGGACTCATTACACTTACAGGTGAAAAAGGTACATAGATAGAAAGGCTCACACTGTGATGGTATCCTAGATTGATTGCATGATGGAGGAAGTTGCATATCTTTTCCCATGTAAACATGTTGCACTTTTGCGAGCCATCCTTTCTTCCCAAACTCGAACTTCGAGATGCGCCCCTTCCACTCATGCAAGATGCCACCTCTCTTGCTCTTGGAAAGCTTATGTGGACCTTTGGGTGATCATTTCATCACTATCCAGTCATTTAAGCTGTAGGTGCAAGGGATCCACTCATCCAATGCATTTTCGATGTTGTGGAAGACACAAGAGGTCATAGCATTGCGTGGTCTTATAGCCTTTCTCCTCACCATGCTTGCAGAGGTTGCAACAGCAAGAATGGGACTCCTACATAAGGCAATGCAGCTCCAACAGAGGCACAAAAGAGGGAGAAGGAGAGGGACAGAGCAGCAGCAACAGAGGCATAGGAGAGGGAGAAGGAAAGGGACAAAGCAGCACCAATAGAGGCACAAGAGAGGGAGAAGGAGAGGGACAGAGCAACAGCAACAGAGGCACAGGAGAGGGAGAAGAAGAGGGACAAAGAGGCTCCAACAGAGGCATAGGAGAGGGAGAGGGGAGAGAGAGAGAGAGAGAGAGAGAGAGAGAGAGAGAGAGAGAGAGGAGCTGCAGTAAGCAGGCCAGAGCAGGAGGGAGCAGAGAAAGAGGGGGGAGAGGGAAAATGTGTGGGATTTGGTTCAAATCTAAGTGATTTGGCAAGCTAGACCAGAACAGTGGGGGGCAGAGGTCCTAGAAAGAGGGAGGGGAGAAGAAACATTCGCCACAAGGGCCCTACCATCCCATTGAAGGCAGTTTTGGGCTCATGTGGGGGAGGTGCACCTGGTAGGAGGGTCAAACATGGGTTAAGAGGGGGGGGATGGTTTGGGTGGTCCCTAGTGTAAGGGGAGCAAGCAATAGGGACTCTCTGTAGGCCTACCCACCCTCCACCTCAACATACCATTGCCCCACACCTCCTAGCACTCTCATTGGTATACCTCAAATCACTCTCTAATCCCTTGAAATTAGAAAATACTAATTGGAGGCCCTTTTGAGACCCCAATTCTCCCCTAATCAGACCATGCTCTGGGTGCTTGCTTCAAGCCATACAAGGCTTTCTTCAACCTGCAAACAAACTCAGGATGAACAGCATGAACATAACCTGGTGGCTGCTCCATATAGACCTCTTCTTGCAAATCACCATGCAAGAAAGCATTCTTTACATCCATCTGATGTAAAGACCATCCCTTTGATGCAGCCGTAGCAATGACTACTCTTACGGTTGTCATCTTTGCAACCGGACTGAATGTTTCTTCATAATCAATGCCATATGTCTGTGCATACTCCTTGACAACTAATCTTGCCTATGATAGCCACCTTATGACGCTCCTGAGTACAATTGAGGGTGACATGGCTCGATTGTTGTAGGATAGGGATCTAAGAGTAGTTGGCCAAGCTGTTAGAGAGGTTAGTTTTCATATCTAAGAGACAAGGTTGAGGCGTTTCTTTGCAGTGTAGGCTGCAAGTAGTCCCTATGTAGCCTCCATTTTGTATTAAGTTTCTTTTCTTGTGTCCCTAATAAGCATTTCCTTTATTATTTAGAAAAGTTGTTTTTAGTAAATTTGACTTTTTGTAATAAAAAGCATTATTTAAAATTCTGCAAAAGATCCTTAGAAAATAAATTCTTGCACCTTAGAAACAAGATGAATTTCATTCATGTGGCCTGCCGAGAGAGAGAAGGCAGGGGGGGGCTTGCCTAGAGAGAAGAATGGGAGAGAGAGAGAGAGAGAGAGAGAGAGAGAGAGGGGGGGGGCGGGGGAGGAGAAGGAGAAGAGAAAAGAGAGAAGAAGGAGAAGAGAAAGGGGAAAGGGGAGAGAGAAGAAGAAGAAAAGAGAGAGAGAGAGAGAGAGAGAGAGAAGAGAAGAGAAGAAGAAGGGGAGAGAGAGAGAGAGAGAGAGAGAGAGAGAGAGAGAGAGAGAAAGGGGGGGGGGGGGGAGGGCCCAAGAAGATGAATTCACTAAATGCATGCATTGAAAGGCTCTTACAAGGAGCATACTTGGACCAATCACCTTAAAATGAAATAAAATATCTAAAAAATACTTTTTTTTTTCTTATCACACTTCTTCACTAAGAGGGCATTCCCGTGTATATGCAAATAAATAGAAGAAAGAAACTTCTCGGGTGATCTTCACCCGTTCCCTAGTGTCTCAACGACTTGCACAAAGCAATTTTTCCGCTAGTAGCTAAAGCACTTTAGTTGAAATGTATTAAATCTAATGGTTGAAGGAGCTCCGCAACGAACGGGACGCCTATTTAATAGCTTAACTTCATCGAAGTTAATGGTCACCTTCTTTAGCCCGTTAAACTTGGCAAATTTCCTGCGAGCACCCTCCACGAATTTCCGACTAGGAAAGCTCTTTTGTGGGAACGCTCTCTAAGGCCTTCCTATGGCAAGCCTAAAAGCACACCCAAATTTGAAAGACATGCTCAACCAATGAAAGAATAAGTTGAACCTCACTAAGGCTACCTCACGGCAGACCAAAAATGTATGCACGACTATTTTGTAGCGGGATCTCAAGTTTTAGAGAAGAATAGCAAGCATTTAAGCGTCGACAATTCCCGCACCGGAAGAAAGTTAAAACACGAATCCTCAAAACATAGTTGTAAACAAGTTGTGTTGCTCCTCGACTAGAATACAGCCCACCACACCCTTGCTCTCACACGGAGTACCAGGAACAGATTCAATAAAAAACTGCGAAAATTCTTTACGCTTAAAGAAAAGCTCAACGTACTGGGACGGCACAGCGTGCCCTTACTTCTCTCTCCCTGCTAAACACTTGAAATTAAAAATGCATTGTAATGTTAAACTTCAAGACTGCATTAAGACCCTTCAGAGAGTCAGTCCGAATGGTTGCGTAGCCCCGAGCAAACCTGAAATGTCCTGTCCCGCCCACCACTGCTATTTCCCTCTCAAACAAGCCAGTTCTGTCCGACCCATGTAGGCAAATCGTGCTCCCGTTGTGCTCTGGCGTTTGCAAAGCAGCAGTAAATACAAGGAGCAAATCCACGCTTGTCTGAGACGCAACGCTGTAAAAGCCCTGACCCCTGCCCACTTTAGTTGAATTGCGCTCAGGTCCCTCTGTTAGATCATCATCGATCACGAATGTTGAGCCGAAACTGCCCAGGGTAGTGAAGTTGCCATTGGCGACCGCCACAGGAACTGCTGAGGGTTTCGGTGACAGCGGTATATCGTGCATATGGAACTGAACATTCATCTTTTTACTTGCAGCAAGGGCAGTGTCGACTGAAGGAGACGAAAAAAGTGCTAAGAACAGAATGCTTACTGCGAGATTTCTCATCTTTGGATAGTTGAGAATAAGGGAACGCAACTCACAAACTAATTTGAGTATCTGAAAGATGGGGGTGGAATTCGGGAGGCACGGGAGCCCTGGACTGAGGATAAGAGCGCGAGAAGAGTTCTTGAGGAAGTAATTTTATAGCGGAAGTTGCTACCCATGGAAACTTTAGAAAACTACCCCAGTGCGAGGCACTGCGACTTTGAGCGTCTCCTCTAAGGAACGTCATGAGCTCAAGTCGTCAAACGGCCACATGTTTACTTTACGTAAATCTCATAAGCAATCGAGTAGGCCAGTGATAATGGAAGCGGAGGGCGGGATGTAGTGCTTGAAATGATTCTTCCCTACCCAGGACGTTGGGTGCCGTTTGCATCATCGACACACGAAAAGTTGAATGGATCGCGTCACGCGTCTTGCAAAAGAAGCAAAAGTGTTTCGGCGGCAAGCCGTGCAAATGCTCCACGCATTTATCACCTACAACCTCACTCAATTGAAAGAGGTCTACATTTTTTATTACTCAGAAGTTGGCATACGACAGAAAATGCTCATACAAAATGCTCTCAAGTCGAGCTTTTAGAGTCTCATTGGGCCAGCTGACAACCAACCATCTAGTCTCGGAGGCAATGTCCAAAACAGCCTTCTTACATGGTAATGAGAACACCACAGTGCTATTGATGAGGCCTCGTACCGGCTAACCAAATCCTGTGAAGTGTTGCGTACCTAATAACATCCCATAGTATGCACTTGTCTAGACCAAGGTTCGCTCCAAATATGGTAGCTCCCTTGGAGATGAACTCGAGCCCCAGAGTCCTGGCATACCATGCGCAGACTAGACCCCACAGATTACGAACCCACGGGCACCCCCAAAACAAATGTGTGAGAGTCTCAGCAGCGGCTCTGCAAAGTTTGCATCTATCATCCACATTCAACCAAGGGACATGGCTTCCCATATCGGGAAGTGGCCCCCTCCTAGCCTCCACAGGAAGAAGTTAACTCTGCTATAGGGCATGGCTTTCCATACTCGCTTAAATCTGCCTTTCCAACTGGGCTCCCCATCCTCCCTCAACCACCTTTCGTTATATCTCTAGTGTCAATCTTCCTTGTATGCAAGCAACTTGTCCATCTGCTTTGCCCGAGATGTTATTAATAGGTAGTCCTATCCCCTCCCTATCCCCCAATCCCATTCCTCTATAACTGATGCCTAGGAGTAACCAAGAAAGAGCTGAATTCTGAGCGACATTTGTGAATTTCTGAACGGTCTAGCCAAACATTGCACTCTCCATATCTAAGTTCATCAAACTAGATCGGGGCAGGAAGTTCATCAAACTAGATACGGGGCAGGTAGCTGTATTGACACATAATATGTTTTATTTGGATTTTGTAATTGGCCTTTCACATCTCACGGGGAAGCCTAATTGATGGTGGTCCAGCTTGAGAAGCGAAACTAATTTCGAAGCCTTTTTTATCCCCTTGATCTCCTAATTGATTTTTTATCCCCTAATTGATTTTTGAATTTCCTCTTGATCTCCACCTTTTTCTCACTTCCAAGTCCCAGCTTACTATTTCACTCCCTACTTTTTCTCTCTCCACTATTGGTGGACTCCCAACTTACTATTTCACCCATAGGGCAAGCCATTTGAATGACAAAAGTCATTCAACTTGTTTTAGCATATAACCACACTTGTTGTTTTTAGGAAATTACATTTTGCACATATTGAGCACATAGTGACAAAATATGAAGAGGGGAGAGGAGAAGAGTGGAGATGAGGAGAGAGGGCACAGCTAGAGAGCACACCACAAATGACTAACTGTACACTAGAATTAGTTGAAAAAATAGAATATATACAAACCCTTTTAGGGTTAGGGTTAGGGGATCTAACCCTTTCCTTTATAGCACTCTATAAGGTTAGTGCTATGCACATATGATCACGTGATGGTGCTATGCACACATGATCACATGATGTTGAGCATGAACTCTCAACACCTTCCCTCAAGATCAACATCATGAAGTAGGCCTTCCCTCAAGATGATGATTCTGGGGAATCGAAGAAGGACTGAGCATTACATTCCATCACACCCCTTTAATGGGAATGTCCTTCCTCTGCATCAAACCAAGAGCTAGTCGGTGTTTCTCGAATAGCTCTTTACCGAGTGGTTTGGTAAAGATGTCTGCAACATTTTCTTTGCTATCACAATGCTGCAGTGTGATGTCACCAAGTAACACTCTTTCTCTGATGAAGTGCTCTCTGACATCAATGTGCTTTGTTCTGGAGTGATATACTGGATTTTTGGCCAATGCTTGAGCCGATTGATTATCACAGTATATTGTTGTTGGCTTTGACTCATCAAAGTAATCTGTTTCTGACAATAGTCTTCTGAGCCATATAGCTTCACATGCACCTGTAGTGAGTGCCCTATATTCTGCTTCAGTCGAAGACAAAGAAACAGTTGGCTGTTTGTTTGACAACCATGATATAGCACCTTGACCAAGGAAAAATGCATATCCCTGTGTCGATCTCCTGGTCTCATGATCTCGAGCATAGTCACTATCACAGTATCCATGCAACCGTGGATGACTTCCTCTGTATTCTATCCCAAATTGTCTTGTACCTCTGATGTATCTCAAGACTCTTTTGGCTGCATTCCAGTGAGACTGTTTTGGATTGGCCATAAACTGTGCTAGTGAGCTTACTACATAACAAATATCTGGCCGTGTGATTGTTAGATATATAAGAGATCCAATGAGTTGCCTGTAGTATCTGTCATTGACTGTAGGCTTTTCTGAATCTTTAGTAAGTTTCAAACTCTGTTCCATGGGAGTGGCTGTAATCTTGCAATCTGCCATATGAAACTTCTTCAGGAGACTGTCAACATACTTGAGCTGACTCATGAATGTGCTATCTGAATCTCTCCAGAACTCAATTCCAAGACAATAGTGCATAAGTCCAAGATCTTTCATGTCGAACTCTGTAGATAAGTCTTGTTTTAATTGTCTGATGAAGCTATCCTTGCTTCCTGTCACAATCAGATCATCTACGTACAAAAGTGCAATAGTAATATCTTCCCCTTGAACTTTGTAGTAGAGAGTATGATCTGCATTGGATTTCATGTAGCCCAGATCAGCAAAATACTTTTCAATTCTGCTTTTCAATTCTGCTGTACCAACTTCTGGGTGCTTGCTTTAAGCCGTAGAGACTTTTCTTGAGATGGCAAACCTTGTTCTCTTTGCCTGGTTCAACATAACTGGCTGTGGTTGTTGCATGTAGACTTCCTCGTCTAGATAACCATTGAGAAATGCATTCTTGACATCGAGCTGATACACATTCCATTTACTGAGTGTCGCTAGTGATATCAAGAACCGTATGGAATCCATCTTTGCTACTGGAGCATAAGTCTCATCATAATCTTGGCCATATTGTTGTGCAAATCCTTTTGCAACTAATCTGGCTTTGTATCTCTGAATACTGCCATCTGGATTGTACTTCACTTTGTATACCCATTTGTTGGCTATGGCCTTCTTTCCTGGTGGAAGGTCGCATAATTCCCAAGTGTTATTTTTATACAAAGCATCCATTTCTTCATTCATAGCAGTTTGCCATTCTGGCTTATCTACTGCGTCTTCGAAGTACACTGGCTCTTCTGTAGCCATGATGGTAGTCATAAGAGCATAGTTGGTGGTTTCCACCTGAATTGCTTTGCCTTTCTGAGCATATATCAATCTTGCTGGTGATCTGCTTTCCCTAGTAGACCGTCTGAGCTGCTGTGGCGCTGATTGGGGTGTTGCTGGCAATTCTTGCTCTTCTTCATCAACCTGTTCTGTAGGTGACTGTGAAGTCGATGCTTCTATCTCCTGTGTAGGTGAGGTTTTCCATTCTGATTCCTCATCGAAGATTACATCTCTGGAGATAATGACTTTGCGGTTGATGGGATCATACAATTTGTATGCTTTGCTTTCTTCACTGTAGCCAACCATGATGCATTTGCGTGACTTCGCATCCAATTTCCTGCGATGATCATCATGTATGTGGGCATATGCTATGCAACCAAATATGCGGAGATGCCCAATGCGTGGCTTGTGTCCAGTGAATGCTTCATAAGGAGTCATACCTTGTATCGGTTCGGTAGGAAGCCAATTAAGCAAGTAGTTAGCTGTAGCTACTGCTTCTGCCCAATACTGATTCGGAAGATGCTTTTCACTAAGCATTGCTCTAGCACTGTCTGCTAAAGTCCCATTCTTCCATTCAGCTCTTGCATTTTGCTGAGGAGTATCTGCACATGTGAATTGTCTTCGAATGCCGTGATTTTTGCAAAAATTCATGAATGCTGAAGACATGTATTCACCTCCTCTGTCTGATCTCATGACCTTGATCTTTCTGCCTGTTTGGTTTTCTACCATGGCTTTGAATTCTTGAAATCTGGCAAACACTTCAGATTTTTCTTTCAGAAAGTAGACCCAACAATATCTGCTGTAGTCGATGAAGGTCAAGTAATAAAGTGAACCATTGATGCTGCGGCTCTGGGCATAACCCCATACATCTGTATGAATCAAATCAAGAATACCTCGTGCACGAGAGGTACTTCTGACAAAGTTGGTTCGCTTTTGTTTGCCGAAGCAGCATGCTTCACAAACCTTTCCAAGAAATTGTAGCTTCGGAATCCCAATTGCCATATTTTGGTTCCTTAGATCTAACAAGTACTTGAAGTTGACATGACCATATCTCTTGTGCCATTTTGCGGATAGTGGCATCTGTTGCATTTGGGCTGACATGGCATGCTTATCTGGTACTGTAGCTAGCATCCTATATAAGCGTCCTTCCTTGACACCTTTTGCTATTAGCTGACCTCTTTTGGATTTGTCTCTGATAGTGCATTCATCACTGTCGAAGATGACTTTGTAGTTGTGTTCCGTCATTTGACCTATTGACAAAAGGTTCTTGCTGAGCTTCGGAACATAGAGCACATCTTTGACTAATCCTTTTGTACCAGTGAAATTGTTCATAGGGATAACCCCTGTCCCTTGAACGGGATTCGGTGTATTGTCTGCTGTGTAGATGACATTCTTTTGACCTTCTAATGGCTTCATTTCTGTGAACCATTCCTGATGATTTGTCATATGAGATGATGCACCGCTGTCGATGTACCAAGGATCCTGTTCCACTTGGTCGACTTGATAGCTGAAATCCTCTTTGGGATTGAAATCAGTGTCTAGGTGCATTGTATCAGTCTGATGCAATTCCTCACTTGCAAGAAACATATTTCCATGTTCATTTGCAAAATGACTGTGACTAGAATGTCCACCACGATGATTTCCTCTTCCTCGGGAATTCCCTCGATTACCGCTGGATTGACCGCCTTGGTCGTACTGCTTCTTGCGGCAATCTCTTTCATAGTGTCCAAACTTGTGACAATAGTTACATTGAACGTTTGACACATTGGTGGATGCATTCCCTCGTCCTTGGAATCTTCCTCGGTTGGAATGATTTCCTCTTTGCTGATTTTGGTGTTGCTGAGGATGATGCTGATGCTGATGCTGATTTTGACTTTGTTGATGATGACCACTTTTCTTATATGATCTACCTCTGTTTTTGCCTTTGCCTCTGCTTCTGTTTGAAGCTGTGAATGCCTGATCATTAGAATGACCTTTACGTGCTTGAATGGCCTGAGTCCTGAGTTCTTCACCAAGTAGAACTGACTGAAGTTCTTCCAGTGTTGGAATTTGCCGTTGGATGGCAATACTCTGGACTAGATTCTCATATCCTTCTCCTAGTCCATTCAAGATTACTTGAACCATTTCTGCGGGATTCATAGTCTCTCCTGCTGCTGCAAGTTGATTGTTGTAGTCTTTGATGCGGAGTACATAAGCATGACCGGTTTCACTGCTATTGCGGAAACTCTGGTTGATCTGGTTTCTCAGGGTGAGAATCCTGGATGTGTTCTTGGACTCCTAGAGAGCTGCGAACATATCCCATGCTTCTTTTGATGTCTTAACTGTGTTGAGCTGTCCTAGCATGACATCTTGCACATTCTGCTTGATCAGGTGATAGGCATACTTGTCTTTCTTATCCCATTCTGCTTGAGCTCGGGCAATGGCAGGATCTGCTACTGGTGCGAAAACTGTTTGTGTAGATGTAGATCCCGATGTAGATCCCGTTGCTGGTGCTGTGACAACAGATGGAGTAGAGCTACTGGTGGCTGGATCGGCCAATGGTCTAGGTATAGATCCATCGACATACTCCCATTTGTCCTGAAGCACAAGAATGGTCTCCATTCGGTATTTCCATGTACCGTAATTGGAGTTGTCTAACTTAGCGGATGCCTCCAGATTGAGGTTGCTAGTCGACATGGTGCAAACAATGTACTCAAAAAAGTGTCCTGGAAAACTCTGTATGAATCAACTGCAAATACACTGAAGATGCCAAGTGAAATCTCTGTACCGTCGGTGAAGATAGAACTACAGTAAATAAGATCTGACCTGTGTTACAAGGCTTGTGGCAATGATGCCGGGAATAGCCAAGAGGCTTTACAAGGCTGAAAAAATGATGTGCACGATGCCGTGAGATAGCCAAATAGGCTTTACAATGGTGGCATGTGTGTGTGAAATCAAGTGCTATCTGCCCACTGAATCAATCTACAATGCCTCTGAACTCTGAAGTCTGCTCACTGAACTGATGAACGTAAGGTTTCAGGTAATGTAATGATGTGAAATCGGATGTGAGCGTATGGACTGACTCCGAGTAGGTACTAGTCGGGAATTTCAGGCATGGCTTAGATTGGCAACTTGGGGAATTCAAAGCGTCCCCTCTATGGCGATCTAGTCTACTCTGATCTAGATCTAAACCAACTGTCGATCGATGAAACAGCAGCAATTAATTCCTTTTCTTTTGTTCTTTTTAAGTGCTGGGTCAGATGCGTTGATGTAGAGGCAAATGTGCGTGAAGGAAGTGGTTTTGTCGGCGAGGCTCAAATGTGAGTGTAACTTGCGCCGAAATGTGCGCGTGATGTAACGAGCATGTAGAGCACGAAAAATCGAGCGACTTTCCTTTTTGGAGCACCCTCAAATTCTTCCTGGATCAAGAGATATGACTTGATCTAGGTGGAGGGGCAAAAGGAGTGCAAATGGTGCTCAATGATGATGTGTCACTATGAGTCACATGCAGTGATGATGTGGCACTATGCTTAGCAAGAGGTGTGCCAGTGAAGCTCTGTGCTGAGATGGCAGGAGTGTGCACATGCAGTGTGTGCACAGTGTGCCTGGCAAGGGACTGTGCCAGTGCTGACTGGACTACTGAGGTGGCAGTGCTGAGGTGGCACAGATGATGTCAGCATGGTGATGTGGCACTAATGACGTGGCCTGATGACATGGCCTACTGATGTGGCAGTGCTGACGTGGCAGTGCTGACGTGGTAGTGCTGACGTGGTAGTGCTGACGTGGTAGTGGTGACGTGGCAGTGGTGACGTGGCAATGGTGACGTGTTAGCTGACGTGGCAGATAAGATGATGTTGCCACGTGGCACAAGGATAAGGTGATGATGTGGCAGATTGGATGCCACGTGGAGGATAGAGTTCCACGTGTCAACCTGCAGACCACTTCTGGGGTGAGTGGTGACCCTGAGGATAAGGTTGGGTTGAGTGTGGGCTGCTACGTGTCGCCTTGTGGTCTATCGGAATCTACTGGAGATTCCGTCGAAGGTTCCAATTTCGTCGTGGAGGAGCACGTTGACTCTGCATTGGAGTCTTTGCGTGCTCTTCAATGCCTTGCACACCGAGCAGTGTCGAAGACAAAGGCTGCTCAAATGACACTTTCAACGGCTCCATGGGCAGCCATAGGCCTTGGAGTGAGACGTAGCTGGCGGATGCTGGAGCGTGTGCAATCGACAGTCTTGCAGGTCATTTTGGAGAAGCATTGGGAGGCTGAGCCTTCCTAAGCCCAGAGTCGTGGGGGATGGGCTATTCCTCGAGGCCTGAGTGGATGTGGAGGTCGAAGCTTACTTTCATTGGCACTACAGAGTTGTAGTTCGGAGTAGCCGTCAATGGGCGACCAGGAGATATGGCGGCCAATCGTGAGCTTTGAGCTCTTTGGAGGCTGCGTCAGAGTCGATGGAACCGTAGGCCTGTTGGAGGTGGCTGAGGGTTCTCAGGCTTGGCTACTACAGTCTGGGGGTGAAGCCGGTTGAAGGAGAAGAGCGTGGAGGCTGGCGTAGATGGTAGGAGTCAATGAGCCTTTGTGCTTAGTGCTTGTCGCAGCAGGTAGTCGATTAGGTCCTTTGCACAACTACTTAGCTTTCGCTTCGATGGCCATCGCAGTGCAGAGCGTCAGTGCAATGGCAATCGATTCTCCTCCCCTCCTCAAGCCCGATGCTACGATTTTGTCAGAAATGGAGGAGGAAGACCTTTATACTCGAATGAAGACCCTTGAGCGGCAGCTTGAGTTCCTTGATATGCAGGAAGAGTATGTGAAGGATGAGCGAAAGAATTTGAAACGGGAGCTTCTACGTGGCCAAGAGGCTTTCTTTGTCTAGAGTAGCCCGTATTGCAGGGAAGCAAAGCTCTCGCTCACAAAGTGAAGAACAAAAAAACTTTGAAATGCTTCAAAAAAAACTCAGTGTTCACTAAGCTCTCACTTTCATTCTCAACGAAAATCTCTCAAGGAATTCAAGAATCTCTCTCTCTCTCTCAACTCAAGAAACACTCAAAGGAGATGAACGGATGGAAATTCCTCTCAAATGGATGGAATTTTTCTCTCAACGGAAGTGAAGGGAAGGATCTCACAATCACTCAAGAGAACTCTCAATCTCACAATCTCTCTCACACTCTCAAGAAACTCAATGTCTCAGCGGAAGACAAGGAAGCTCTGATACCATGACAAAATATGAAGAGGGGAGAGGAGAAGAGTGGAGATGAGGAGAGAGGCAACAGCTAGAGAGCACACCACAAATGACTAACTGTACACTAGAATTAGTTGAAAAAATAGAATATATACAAACCCTTTTAGGGTTAGGGTTAGGGGATCTAACCCTTTCCTTTATAGCACTCTATAAGGTTAGTGCTATGCACATATGATCACGTGATGGTGCTATGCACACATGATCACATGATGTTGAGCATGAACTCTCAACACATAGCACCTTGCATTCAATGCATCTCTGCATTTTGCACATAGTCCACACATTTGTATGCCGCGAGAGATGGCACACTTCCTCTCTAAAATCTATGATACCCCCTTCCTCAAGTTTGTTTCAATTTGCATTTAGCATAGAGAAATGTGATTCCCATAGTCATTTGAATTTAGCACACACCATTTTGTTTATAGTACCTTGCATTTAGCACATAACCACACATTTGTGTGGGGGGAGAGTTGGCACACTTCCTCTCCAAAAATATAAAATCAAGGAACATCCCTTCCTTGGGTTTATATTAATTTGTATTTAGCACATAGCACTTTCAATTTAGAACATTTCCCCCCTCCTCAACCCAAAGAAAGGTATGGAACAGCCTCTCAGTCTCTATCCACTAACATTTGGAGAAATGCCAGATTGAGGCCAGGTATGTGGTTGTGGACGAGAGAATGTGCTGGATGACCAAGGTCCTCAAGTACCATCCTAGGCTCATACCATGCTAGACTTTGATCTTGGCTTTTATCTTTTTCAAAAACCATTTGAACCTTTTCCACATCGTTAGACCTAAACCAATGGGGGCACCTAGGTAGCGGATTGTCTCACCTTTCTTGACATACTACGGCTACTTTTCTTCAAGCCAATCTGGAGTGGGGCCATCACCCATCCTTAGTGCAAAGGTCTTCTACCAACTACACCACAAATCTAAGATGTTACCAAAAAGATCTAAGATGTTGAAGAGTGACCCAACACTACAAGGATCTTCTGCAGAGAAGGCCCTTGTGTCATTTGCAAAGTTCTACAGACTGAATTGCCTGCCTGATGGAGATGAATGCCATGGAGTGATCCTTCATCCATGGCCATTCTTACTCTCTAAATTAGCGGAATAGTCCCAACAACAAAAAGGAGAGGCGCCAGGGGGCAACTTTGGCGAATGGAATGCTTCAAGTCGAAGCATCCTACAGTACCACCATTCAAACAGACATTCAAACAGAGAATAGAGGTGTTCCCAAATAGAGTCGATACCATCCTGCAAAAACCCTCACCAAATCCCAATCTTCTCATGACCTCTATTATGTAATACTAAATATGGTAAGTCTTATCCAGTCAAAACTAGAGAGCATAACACTCTCGCTTGTTTTCTAGGCGTAATCTAAGGCTGCTAAAACATTGAGGATGTTGTCAAAAATATCTCTTCCTTTGATGAACCCACATTGTTCAAGGTCGATGACAAACATGCAGACCTCCTGAACTCTAATAGCCATCGCTTTAGCCAAGATCTTATACGAAATGTTAAGCATGGTAATAGGCCACCAATCATCAACTTTTAACATGTTCACCCACTTGGGAGAAAGCTTGAGACAATGACCCGCATTGACATCTTTCGACAAGTATCCCTAGTTTGTTACGAATTTGACCATCTCTGTGTAGTCAACCACCATCAGATCCCAAAATTCAATAAAGAATTAAACCATGAGGCCGTTAGGCCCCATGGCCTTGGCCAGGGCCTTGTCTTTGTCAACTGCATTCAAGGATTCACCTAGCTTCTGGCATGAATGGCCTACCCAAAAGCATTCTATGGTACTCAGTGACCTGAGGTTGGAGGCCCTCTGCAAGGGCGTCGAAGTCATTCCACCAACCCATGTCTTGGGTTGCTTCCTCACCTACTATCCAACTGAGTTCTTTAATCAAGATGGCAGCAATATGCTAGTAGTCAGTGAAGAGATTACCTTGGGCATCCAATACATGGTCAATGGATTCTCTTTCCTACTTTCTCTTAATATCCTGGAAGAAGAACTTACTCACGCAATCCGCTGCCATCAACCATAACTGTCTGTTTCATATCCTTGCATTCTCAATCTCTTTATTCACATCTATTAGAGGAGGAGTTGGGGGCATAGACACACACCAACTGGATTGGGAAACCATCAGTTAAGGTAGTTATGAGACTACCATGTACCCATCTTCATCTCGAAACACTTCTGAAGCCTTAAGGGATTTATGGGTCAAACTTTTTTCTCTAGCTCTACCTTTGTTGGGACAATTGACAGAAGAATCAAACTGCATCTTGCTGCATGCAAACCATAACTCATTATTGATACCACATTTCACTTCCTGCAACGTGATGGCTAGCGGCCTGAATCTCATGATCACTCTTATACACCCCTTTTGCTTTAGCTTACCACAACATCCTCTAACATTCTAGGAAAGAATCGACATCCTAGCATAATCCCTTCCTCTCTCATAATCATTTGTCTAAAGATTTATGCACGTCATAGAAGAAGTTAAATCTATTATCTCTGACCCTGCCCGCACTCCTGGCCACATCCTTGATCCTTTTCGTAAGATTGCATGTCTCCTCCAATTGTGCTCCCTGACTTGGAGTCTCCTGTGGGTTATCAACCGGCTTCTGTTCCTCAAGAAGTCTCTTCCTTTTGTTGGCATTTAGTAGTTCTTCTTCATCATAGTCGGTGAACTGTGTAGGGGATCGCGCATGCAATTGGCTAGGAGGAAGCACTTCTTCCACCCGCATCTTAGATAGCCTGGCCTCCTTATTATCGCCACCTTTACCATCACCAGACATGAAAGACGAGTCTTTAGCTTAAGTGATGACCTTACCTCTTTTCCCCACCATTTTCCATCTATAGAAGGCACAACTTTAGTGATCTCATCAACGGAGACATCTGCAAACAACTTTGGGGATGTAGGGGCTTCTATAATATTACCAATAATTGAAATAAGAATATAGTTTAGAATAGATATATATACTTTAATTATTATATTGATCTTTGCTAAATTGCACAATAGAAAAAAAATTTATAAAAAATGAAATTTGATGAAATATAGAGGAGATAACAATGTTTCTTCAAGGGGTAGCCAAGGTAGTCATGTAATTGATAGCAATTATTCGAGGATGGAAGAACTATACCTGCCAAAAACTAGACAATAACGAAAGTTAGAACTTTACTGGTTATTGTGTGGGTGCCAGGTATCCAAACATTCTTCCCTCACTTGTCATTGCTTTCACAAATAATGTACATCAAATATACAAGAACCACGGCTAGTAAATGTCATAGACAATGAGTTAAAAATATAGAGGAAAGGGAAGGAAAATATTAGGTGCAAGAAAAACCAAAGTTAGCATTTCTAGCCTTCCATAAAGGAGGCATGATACAAGATAAAGGCAAGAAGCCTACCATGTAAAAGACAAAATATATTAGAGGTTAGTGAAAAAACATCCTAGCCTACCATAAAGGAGGCACTACAGATAATGTGATTGTTAAGCCTTCCATAGAGGAGGCACAATAATTGTTAAATCAAAAAAAAAAAAATCCTTGCTGAATTTCCTAGCCTTCTACAAAGGAGGCATGATACAAGATAGAGGAAAACAGGCTACCATGTAGGAGGCACAATAAATTAGAGGTTTCTAGCCAATCATAAAGGAGTCGTTATAGATAAAGCAATTGCTAAGCCATCCATAGAGGAGGCACAATAAATGCTGGAAACAACTTAGAGAAAATCATCAAAGAATAGAATTTCATTACATGAGTGTCCATTGCATGTTATTTAGGGAGAACAAGATCATTACAAAAATAGACAAGAAGCAATAAATATATTGAAGGAAAATTTTCAATAAACAAGTGCACTAACAAAGGTGCTTTCCAATCAGAGATTATCAACTTGTTTCTTGCCTTTTCTTGCCAAATATGGCCGAAGCCTATATTTAGCTTCTTCTTCTTCACGGGCTCTCTGCATTTTATGATTGACAAAAGCTATATAACTAAGCTTTCGATTAGCATTAATTCTAGCAGTTTTCTTGTCCATAGGGGTTTTTATGCTCGATTCTTCCTGTAAAAGGCAAGAAATAATTTAGTGAATCCTATAAGAGTGTTAGTTGGCAAAAAATTAGAGATTAATTAAATAATAAGTGGTGGAAAGTGTATAGAGAAGCAAGACTGACACAGATTTAATTACTGAGAAACTACACAAGGACATGGCTATTAGAAATTTATAACCTATAAATAAATTATGTCCATGAAATGAGAAAGAGGGAGATAGTCAAAAAAAGAAATGCCCATGTGATAATCAAGACAGGGACAATTAACCAAGGAAGGTGAGAGTGTAATGATCAATAACAATGAAACAGTAAAAAAAACTCATCTATATGCAATTATGGAGAAGCCTACATAATGGAGGGAGCAAAGAAGAGTGACATAATCAAAGTGAAAGGCATTCCTACTAACTATATAAACGGTTCACCTTTGACGAAGACTCTAAACCTTCATAACAACAGCGGGGCTAGCTATCCACTAAGTCGACATCTCAGCAGTTATGACCTCTACAGCTTCGACGATAACAAGATAAGAGCTGGTAAAACTCTATATTATGGAATTTGGAAATTTTCAAATAGTTTGGGACTTCCCAATATGGTTAAGATTTGGCCAAATGGTCAAATTTGAACCCATTACTTGAATGTAGAATCCATCCTAAACATCATATTAGGGAATCCTCCCAAGTCCCACCTTAATATGAGGGTTCAATTTTTTGCCACATGGTCAAATCTTAACCCTTTACTTGAAAGTGGGACTTGGGAGATTCCCGAATTCTCCAATATAGTGTTGTAAGTAATATTCTAAGCTAAGGGTATGGGTAGACTAAGCACACAAAGCTGTCGGGAGGCTTGTAGACACCATCAAAGCAAAATGCCATGCAATAAAACATCGTATTGTCACCAAATAAGAGAGGGGACGCATACCCAAGGCTATTACGTAACAAAATAGCCAAGAAAATATGCCTTAGACTCTTATCAATCAGATCTCAATGCAAAGAGGTAGCAAGAGAACTAGCGTGCTACAACAAAGATGTCATCACAGAGAGATAGGCTGGGTTATGGTAATGCATAGAAGAGGAGCTGCTAGCGAAAAGGTAAGGGATGGAGTGGAAGTTTCGGACAAAAGAGGGATAGCATGGAGGCAACACTTGGGAAGAATGATGGGTCAAAGAGGTGGCAGCAGATGTCGCAGCAGAGGCAGATATAGGCGATGTATGTAGTGGGGGTTTTAGTCCAAGTAGGGGTAATTTAGAAAGTTAGCTATCGCCCATAATAAAGGCACCATTAGTAGGTCATCCACCTTATCACATACATAACTAGAGAAAGTATAGCCACTTAAACTCCTATGGTTATATATTATGAGTAAATTGTAAAATAGGGCAAATTTATGGTTATAATGAAGAACCCCTTTAATCTACTAAAATTTGCAAGATAGACGTATTGTTATAGTAGGCAAAAGTATGCCATATATTTACAATAATTGTGTGTTAGCGTATAGTCCTTGGGATAAATATTGAAATTACATGCTAGAGAAATTCATGTAATTCCAAGAATTGACCAGGTTCCAAATGTGTAGAATTGAGATTGATCAATAAAAGGAACATACAACAAAAAAAGGGGGGGTTTATTGAAAGAAGCTGCCAAAATTACATCGATATTTGAATACCGTACCATCTTCCATACAAAGAAATACAGCCACCATATCCACTATGTAAGCTGCATCCAACCAACATAAAATGTTAATAGAATATGTATTATATGAGGGGTCATAATGTGTATATGTGTACATGAAAGACATAATAAGCATGTCAGTGTGTATAACATTGTGTGCGTTTGTGAATGATCAAGTATATACCATTGTGTGTATGTGTGTGTGAATGTGTATGATTATGCTTTACAAGTGTGTATATGTGTGTGGGTGTGTGTGAGTGTGTGTGTGAGTAAATGCATGCATGTGTATGTGTATGTGTATGTAGCTTCTCTATGTGTGTGCACGCACACACCCACATCCCTGGGGGAAGGCCCACATAGTGGGGGGTAAGTCCACAATGTAATTCCAAGAATTGACTAGGTTCCGAATGTGTAGAATTGAGGTTGATCAATAAAAGGAACATACACAAAAAAAAGGGGGGGTTTATTGAAAGAAGCTACCAAAATTACATCGATATTTGAATACTATACCATCTTCCATACAAAGAAATGCAGCCACCATATCCACTATGTACTTAAGCTGCATCCAACCAACATAAAATGTTAATAAAATGTGTATTATATGAGGGGTCATAATGTGTATATGTGTACATGAAAGACATAATAAGCATGTCAGTGTGTATAACATTGCGTGCATTTGTGAATGATCAAGTATATACACTACTACACACGGGCCTTATTCCGATGGTTAAGCACTGACATTTAGTGCCTACGAGGCAGTAATCATCAGTATGCAAAGCAGGCTTAAAAAGTGTCGCTAATAGCGACACTTTTATAAACGTCGCTATATAGTGGCATTTATAAAAGCGTCGCTATATAGCGACACTTGCTAAACTTATATAAAGTCGTTATATGGCGACATTTTACAGAGTGTTTTTTTTCCCATACTGACCTTTAAAGATAGTTTTACCCAATGACAAAAAAATATTCTTTTCATACATGTTTGATCCTTTGAAAGAATAAAAGTACAAGAGCATGTACATCAAGTTTGAAGCTCATATATTCATGTCCATGTTTGACACTTGGTTTCAAGTCTAGTGTGCCAAACAAGTCTATCTCCAACTCTATACTGAGTTGATCTCCTATATCATCATCGTACTCTGGCATCATGCATTCACCATAGACTTGATCATCTTCTTCAATAAAGTTGGGTGATTCTTGATGATCGTCATCTTCTTCCTCAATATCATGATCTCCATCTTCCTCCCATATGATGTCATTATGCACATCTTCCTCTTGGCTCATATTGTAATCTTCATCTTCTTCTCTAAATCCATCTGGATCAATTGGATCTGGCATTGGTAGTGGCATCTCTATATCCACATCTCTACCTTCAAAATTTTGGTTACTTCGTGGTGCAACTTGAATCACATACCACCATCTTGCATAAGAATGATCCGGATGAAAAACCACCTATATTGAAGATGGGTGCCAAATGCCATCAATTATATGAAACTATGCTTAAGTACATGTACCAATTGATATTTTTACATCAAGAATGAAAATACTAAATCGTCTGAAATCAATTTCATAGATTTTGTGTATGGTCCCATAATAATCCAACTACGAGGAGAGAAGATTGGTATCCGAAGCACTTGCTCGGCTATCTTGTGTAAAGTTAGCCATGACTCTACAATCATATGTGACTCTCTTTCAATCAATGTGTTCCACACAAAAATGTCATTGGTATGTCTAGGAGCTCTGGAAATATCAGACCCACACTCCTATCCATAAGATTTGTAACTTCTCTATCAAAGGTACCATGTACACGGCCTCAAACTCGAACATCACGTGCATTGCCCCTAAAAATAGAATCCATCATGTCCACCATACCCTCCTCATCATTTGGCACATCCGGGAGACTATACTCCTTCTCAAAGTGTGAAGGTATACGCACACCACCCTCGCCACCCTCCTCAACTTGTCTCAAGGTTTTGTGTAAATATAAGATCTTGTCTCAAGATTTTGTGTCATGTATGCAGGCAATATTAATCAGAACTCAAATAGCATTGACTTTTCAATGATCCATCACCATGTGCATCACCAACGATGGATACTAGTTTGGGTTCCTTCCCATACATCCTCAAGTGGCGCATGACAATACGACGTTGATGTCGTACTTCTCGCTTGCAATGAGTTCAATGACAATACAACCTCTCCGTAAGCCACTATGTGCTCCCGAGCATTGGCGCATCATCTGAAAAGCTTCCACTCATCCCTTCCATTTGCACACCTCCAAAATCACAACACAAAATGCAAGGAAATCCATTAAGATCTTAAAAATAGCCACCCATGAGCTCCTTCCCTCTCTTCTTAGATCAAGTGTCCTGTTTCGTTGCTATATAGTGACGCTTTTAGGGTATAAGTATATAGCGACACTTGGATATAAGTGTTGCTATATCGCGACCTTTAGGGTATAAGTGTCGCTATATAGTGACCTTTAGGGTATAAGTGTCCCTATATATCGACACTTATACCCTAAAGGTTGCTATATATTTAGCGACACTTATACCGTAAAGGTTGCTATATAGCGACACTTTTAGTGACCTTTAGGGTATAAGTATCGCTATATAGCAACGATTATACCCTAAAGGTCGCTATATAATGACACTTTTAAGGTATAAGTGTCGCTATATAATGACTGACCAACATTGCTATATAGCGACGTTGAGGGACTAAAACCCGAAACCCCACATGACACTGTCTTTCACAAATTTATTATGAGAAAAGTAAAATTCTCTCCTCCAACGTTATATTTGGTGATCTTGCTTTCCTTCTGTATTCCCCACACTCCTCACCCCTACCAAGCCCCTCTCCCATTAACACTTGTGCTCCCTTTCCACCCTCCTCCCTCTCTACTTGTGTGAAAGGAAGTTTTTCAAGGTGTGTCTCTTTAAGCAATGTAGGTTTATTTTTTGTGCGATTTCATTTTGTGAGTATTGAAGCATGTTTCCCCTTGCATTGCTAAGCCTATGTGCTAATTTTCATGCTTGATTTTCAGAGATTAAGGACAAAAAATGAGATTTACTCTTCTCTTTTTGGTATTTCTCTTTCTTCTCTTTCCCTTCCTTTCAGTGCTTTCTCCTTGTTTGTAGGCTTATGCTTGTCTCCTCAATCCAATCCCTTTGGAAAGTTGCTTCTCCAAACTCCTCCTTCTTGTAACTAGTTATCTAAAAATTGATATGTTTACTCTCTTTCATAGGGCCAGACCACGAAACACCGAGCAGCAATTTTGTATCACCCTTTTCACAAAAAAAAATTTATAACAAACAACATTCTTTTGAATTACTTTAAAAAAAATATTAGTGGGACAAAGAGATAAACTCAAAAAGGAGAGAAGGCATTAGGGGAGAAATGGGGTCTCAAAAGGGTCTCCAATTAGTGTTTCCTAATTTCAAGGGATTAGAGAGGGATTTGAGGTGTACCAATGAGAGTGCTAGACTATGTGGGACAATGGTATGTTGAGGTAGAGGGTGGGCAGGCCCTCTATTGCCTGCTCCCCTTAGACTAGGGACCCACCCAAACCATCCCCCCCCCTCTTAACCCATGTTTGACCCTCCTACTAAGTGCACCTCCCCCACATGAGCCCAAATCTGCCTTCAATGGGATGGTAGGGCCCAAATGGTAAATTTTTCTTCTCCCCTCCCTCTTTCTAGGGCCTCTGCCCCCCACTGTTTTCGTGCAGCCTGCCAAATCCCTCCATTTTTGAAATGCCTCCCATTCATTTGCCTTCTTCCCCCTCTTTCTCTAATCCCTCTTGCTCTGGCCTACTTCCTACGACTACTCTCTCTCTCTCTCTCTCTCTCTCTCTCTCTCTCTCTCTCTCTCTCTCTCTCTCTCTCTCTCTCTCTCCCCTCTCCCTCTCCTATGCCTCTATTGGTGCTGCTCTGTCCTTCTCCATCTCCCTCTTTTGTGCCTCTATTAGAGCTGCTCTGTCCCTCTCCTTCTCCCTCTGCTGTGCTTCTATTGCTGCTACTCTGTCCCTCTCCTTCTCTCTCTTTTGTGCCTCTGTTAGAGCTACTCTATCCCTCTCCTTCTCCTTCTCCTGTGTCTCTATTGATGCTGCTCTGTCCCTCTCCTTCTCCCTCTTTTGTGCCTCTGTTAGAGCTGCATTGCCCTATGTAGGAGTCCCATTCTTGCTATTGCAACCTCTGCAAGCATGGTGAGGAGCAAAAGTACAAGACCATGGAATGTTGTGACCTCTTGTGCCTTCCACAACACCAGAAATGCATTGGATGAGTGGATCCCTTGCACCTACAGCTTAAATGACTGGATAGTGATGAAAGGATCGGCTAAACATCCACATAAGCTTCCCAAGAGCAAGAGAGGTGACATCTTGCATGAGTGGAAGGGGCGCATCTTGAAGTTCAAGTTTGGGAAGAAAGGATGGCTCGCAAAAGTGTAACATGTTTACATGGAAAAAGATATGCGGCTTCCTCCATCATCCAATCAATCTAGGATACCATCACACTGTGAGCCTTTCTATCTATGTACCTTTTTCACCTGTAAGTGTAATGAGTTCATTTGGAAATTTTGTGTTTGGTTTCTAAGAGCTCTTATTCATGGTGGCAGATGTTTTCCCTTTGGACTTCGAGGAGTGGGAACCAATTGAATCATTCATAGGCAAGCTCACTGCAATTCATGATAATTTAGGTAAGAAAATGCATGCAGGGGAGAAGTTGGCCTCCTTGCGAACGAAGAATGTGTATTGATATAATGCAACATACATCACTCCAATGACATCATCAAGCTATGGCCGTCTACAAACCATTGCACCACCACAACTTCAAGACATGGATTGCAACAATGTGGACTCGAGGACATTGCAAACGTACAAGGACAAGATTGCAAAGGATGTGGGCATGGCCATGAAGTTTACATTTGGATGCAAATGGGCAAGGTTATCTTGGTTTATGCCTCTACACATTTTGCTTCTTTGTTTCAAAATATACATATGCATAAAATAGAAACTATGTGGTCTTGCAAGCGTGTCTAGATGAAAATGCTCTTGAAGATTTACTTGGGATGAATTGGGGAACCAGGTCAAGTGACCAAAAGGGTGATGTGTTTCAATGTCACGCATGTAAAGACAATGTGGTTATTAGATGCCATTTGTCATGCCAAATGTTGTATTTAGCTTTTCAATATAGGTGCTAGAAGAAAACAAATGGCCAGTGGCTTCCCCTAGACTCTAATGATGAAGACAATATGAGGGTAAGTTTGTCTATTGATGTTGAAGAGGGAGATGCCAAGAATGTGAATGTCACATCGCAATGGACTCTAAGGGATGTGCAAGAACACCTATTGGTCATGGAGGATGGCATGTTAGAGTCCTTCTACTTTACCTTAAATGGTGGTAAGATCAGCCACCGTGTGGAGAAGTGCATGCATAGTGCCAATTTCATTCCTCCTACAACTTTGAAGATTGCTAACAATGTGTTTGACTAGTGCAGCATTTAATTTTTTGTCAAATCCTAGTTATTGCTTCAAAAGATGATGAACAATTAAATTAAAATGTTATTTCTTTTAATGTTTTCTCCTTTCAGTTCATGGTAAATCTTTTTCAAAAAATTTGAGGATTTTATGATTAATTTTAATTTTTAGGGTTTTGATATATATTAAGGGGTAAGAGCCCTTTTTACATCACAGTCTCACTTTTACATTTAGAGAGCCATAAAAACTCCCACCCTCAAAAGTTACTCCCTCCATCAGCCTGCTATTTGCCATGGATTCAGCTAGAACTATGTTCCATGACTTCATCTCGCGAACTGCATTTGCAGATCGTGAGGAAGAGCTATTTTTAGTGTTTGATAGGACTTTAGATGTCCTAGGCACATATATGCAAGCCAAGGATGACTTCTCAGATCTCATCCTCTACATGCAAGATAATTCCACAAATTTTGCTTATACACTTGACCACTCTCAAAGAGATGGGTTCCCATAGATTACATAAAGTATCTATTCCTAGAGGAACCCAAGTTTGTAAAGTGCTTGGCCCGCTTTTGTGACAACCTTATAGAGAAAGCGTTTAGGACAGTCAAAGTAAAAGACATCCTAGATGTGGGGATCACGGGAAATATAGGCTCAAAATTCCTTTCATGGGAGATGACATTCATCTTCCTTCTCCAAGAAGGAAATTTAAAGGAAGAAGCCTCATCGTCTAGCACCCCCTCTAGTAGAACTGTTGATCTGCTCATCGTCCCTAGACTAGACTCAGACATGTACATGGAAGAGAGTCTTGATAATGCAAGAGAGGAGATGGAAGCAGCTCAAGCATTGAGCCTACTTCAAGAGCCCCCAGTAGAGCAAGAATCTGCATCGAAGACCACTGACCCGGAATCAGACTTATGGTCCTTGTCCCCCCTCATCATCGATGGAGAAGAGTACGTATTCCTCCATGACATAGAGGTTCTTTTTGGACTGCGAGAGGATGAGGCACTCGAAGTCCTATCTGGGTTCAATGTTGACACAAGTGTCAAAGATCTCGGGGTTTTAGGTTCCGAAGACCAGACAATGGAAGAGTTTCTCTTGATGATGCTAGTTTCAATGAGGGATGCAGACATGTCCGTATATGATGCACAGCCCTCTCATGTAGAAGCCTTCACCTCCAACATAAGTCAGGAGAAAGCGTCCACCTCCCAAATGGAACATCACACAGCACCTAGTTCCATCAACATTGCAAATGAGAAAGGGATAAAAGCCAACGATGCTATAGTGGTAAGTTCAAACAATATTTTTTATTTTGATGTTCTTTTGGTATAATTTGTTTTGTCGGTCTTATAATGTTTGTTGAATTGTTGCAAGACACGTTTGAGCTTGATGAATTCTCATCTCAACGGGGTAATGTTTGCCATGAAGAAAGATAGCCTGTGAGGCCTTTTGTATATATAAACATATATTTCAATGAATACATGACTACATGTCTTTATTATTTAGTTTAAGTCATCGTTGCTTGTCATGAATTCATAATTTTTATTCCATTGTATTTTTTTTAAGTCATTGATGAGATGTTTTCTCCATCCTTTTAATTGTATTAATTTAATGCATTTCTAGCCAATTTAGTATCATTTTCACCAATTCTGGGTATCAAAAGTTCATTTCTATCAAATCCTAGAGGGATTTCACCGCCGCGGTACAGAAGGGAAAAGTGTCTGGGATGTTGCCAAGAGCCTAGAAAGCCTAAAACTCACCACAGCTTGCCAGAATGCCCAAATTTGTGTTGTGGCAGGTTTTAGGCTTTCTAGGCTCCTAGAAACGTCCCAGACACTTTTCCCTTCTGCACACAATGAAATTCCTTCAAGATTTGATAGAATTCAAAAGTTACTTTAAAATGAACAGTAATTTTAGTCATAAACATGGAGAATCAACAACAATGCGATAGTGTAGAGAATTTGGATATATTATATTAAAAAAGATTGGCCCTTGGGCCTCATATACAAGATAGTGCCTTCAAGGGTAGGGGGTGGTCTAAGTCCTAAGGGTGGGCTGCAAGAGAATCTAGGGCTTCAAGCTTGGGTCACTCCATAGCCGTTTCGCCAGAGCCATGTCCTTTTTCATGACCGTGATGCGCTTTGCATGGATGGCACACAAGTTGGCATCCTTGAACAGAGCAGTGGTCACTTGCTCTCTGTAGCCTCTTGGAGCACCGCCATAGCTCCTGTGCTGACTCGCACATCATCCTTGTGCCCCTGTGCTATCTCCCGTACCACATGTTGGAAGGGAGCACACGAGATCAGGTTGTCGGTGGTCTTTTGCATGTGTCTAATCTCCCTTAGGGCCCGCGCTCCTAGCTTTGCTTTGTATGGCTTCCTGACTCTTGGTGGAGGCTTTACAGGTACTTGAACATGGTTCCACGGCCTCCTGTCTGCCTTGAATTTCTTATGCTACTCTTTTCTGCATTGATCCTCCTCCGAATCCCCCTCTCGCGGATGTCTTGAGCTTTGTCCTTCTTTGGGATGGGGCTTCCTCCACATCTGCTTTACCCTCTTTATGGGCACAGGCACCCTTTCTACAATGGGCTCTATCACTGAGAGAGGGAAGAGCAGTCTGTTGGCCCCTATCCAGAAGCCTCTCTATATCAAGGAGGTTATCGAATACATTTTGCTCATGCGGGGGAGTCCTCTCATGGGGAGGGGAAGGCTGAGGGGAAGGGAGGTTCTCTAATATATTTTGTTCGATCGAGGGAGTGCTCTCATGGGGAGGGGAAGACTGAGGGGAAGGCTGAGGGGAAGGCTATGGGGAAGGCTGAGGGGAAGGCTACGGGGAAGGTTGAGGGGAAGGCTGAGGGGAAGGCTCATGCTCTTGGCCTTGGGAGTGGGCTCATGAGACTGGGGAGTGGGCTCACGCGACTTGGCAGGAGGAGAAGGCTCACGACACTGGGGAGTGGGTCACACAACTTGGGAGAGCTCACGAGAGTCGGGGAGGGCTCAGAGATTTGGGGGACAGCTCATGAGAGTCAGAGGAGGCACCACTAGACCTGGATAGGTTTGTGTGCGCAGATGCCATGGAGGTGGTGGAGCTAGAGGAGGAAGGTTGGAGCTGGCATCCTGTGGGTCTAGTAGTGCTCTTCACTTGTGCCAATGAATAATGAGAGTTAGGGGTTTTTTTAACGTTTCATATAGGCCCATCATGTTTTGACACCCCTTTTAATTAGTTTAGGGTTTCATCATGCCCCCCACCCCTGCCCTAACTCCTCCAACCCCCCCCTCATCGCCCTCCCCCCCCATTGCCCTCCCCCCTACTTGCCCTGCCTGTCGCCCTCCCCCCTCCCCCCACCCTTGCTACCACTCCACCCTTCCCCTTGCCCCACTCCATGCCCCTCCCTTCTCTTCCCCCTCCTTCACCACCTACCTTCCCTAATGTCATTACCTCACACAAACCTTGGACTCCAAGAGAGTACAAAAATTGTGGTCAAAATAAGCAAGATATTAAAGAGAGTACACAAATTATGGTCAAAATAAGCAATATATTTATTTCATATTTGTATACAATTACACCATAGCTTCTGTTTTGCTGGTTGGACCCATTTGCTCCCTTCTCTCACTCCAACGTGCGACTTCTCAACTCCCTATGGATGCTGTCCTAGCAATATGCCTTCTATTCTTTGATACAATTTGAACTACTTTTGCAAGTTCTGATGCCTTTGCCTTTTCAGACTTCAAAGTCTTTCCTAAAAACCAGTCGAACATCTCATGCAATGCATTGCTGCAAGTGACACCACCACACCATGCCTTGAGTTCTTAAGTAGGTGACTTCTCCATGCCTTGTGTATTCCAAATGGACAAAGGGCCCCAATTTTGTACAAACCATGGTCCGTGTGCATAGAGAATATGCTACAAACATGATGAGAATCATTTCAGCAACAAAAACGGTTTATAAAGCAAGTGCTAAATATTACGATAGTGCCAAGATTACCATGTAATGCATAATGTGCGACTCCCCCCATGCTTTCACCATTAATTGCATAAACTCTTTCACAGCCATCCTAAACCTTTCATAATACATCTCATTGATTTGAACCTGGCAAAGCAATTTTATCAATGCATCTACCTTTGTCCATACTTTAGCTCTCAAGTTACTACTTGAGGATGAGGAGCCTTATTAGTCGTGCATTCACACAATGCTTTCCAGTATTCCCAACCCAAACTGCTTTGAGACAATGTATGTTTGTCTTTGTCGAGATTATGGTTCGATAGGAATCTCCTTGCCTTCCCTCCACCCATGGACACTTTTGCAGGAAGATTTTGTGTTGCCCCATACATTTTCTTATCCTCCTTAAGTTTGACATGTCCTCCATGGAATCCCATCTCTGACAGCAACTTCTCAGCTTCTGCAATGCACCGTGTGGATACTTCTTGCAGAATTAAATTCCAAGCATAGACAAGATGCAAATACAACAACTTATCAAGTACGTGCAGTTTTGCGTGTAAAGTATATATGTGTACTCTCTCAAGTGGGATGGGCAAGATGGGATCCCACTTCGGATCCTTCTTGTCACGATTGGGAGCTTGCGTTTGGCTGCAAGATAGAATGCCATTCTCCCATTGTAAGCCAACCTTTTGCTTACGTTGTGAACACATGCAATAAAGGCACGTGTTCATTGCATTTGCCCCTGTATCACAACCATGCAAGCATTTGAGGGTTTTCAAATCACCAACAAGATGCCATTCAACTCAAAATGTTCCAAGGCCATTGACTGTCAATGTTTGCCCTTCCTCTTGTCTTCGGATCATTGATGGGATTCATCTTCTATCTAGAACCCACTTCAATGTCTCATGGCACTCTTTCGAAGTCTATGCTGCAAGCCACCATATATCTTTCTCTGATTGGACTGAGAAATCTTCCTCTACTTCTTCGTTCCCTTGAACAAAGGCTAAGGCTTTATAATGCAGATGCTCAATCTCTCTAACTTGTGTTCTTTCTGTTGAGATATCGAGCTCCACTCGTGATATGCCAAGGTGACCGTTGTGCATTTATGTCACCGAATTGTTAGCTGCAGATGCGGTTGGTACACCGCCCATGAATAATAGCTAGATGATAGCTATCCTTATGTACTCTGTTCGTGCCCTACCTGGTGGTCCAAGGTTTGTCTTTAGAACAATGGTCTAGTAGCACTGAGGGTATTAAATTAACCAAATGGATCTTCTATTTCTTTGTACAAGAGTTCTTTTGGCTTTCACAACTAAGAAGAGGAAAACTGTTTTCAGCCTCCACCTTTGTGTGTATTCCCCCAGTGTGTATGTGAGAAAGCTGCAAGTGAGACTCCTTCCCTCTCTCCCACTATCTTCACATGGTATCAGAGCCTAGTTTGTGGTAAGGAGCTCAAGAAAGCAAACCAATTTCACGGTGTCCTGGTAAGAGGACCAGTGTTGCTTTCCTTTTTCGAGTTTGGGAGCAAATCTCCGCAGGTAGCACAGCTAGAAAGTGCAAGAGTGCATTGTCTCAGATTGAGACGCCCTTCGTGGTGTGGCAAGAGGGCAATATATGCTGCGGGAAGGGCAGAGCCCTTGGTGACTTCATTTTTCTGATACGAGGCCATTTCGGGGCCCTTTTTTGAGGCGAAAGTTCTCCGCAAGCACTGAGAAAAAGGCCCTGTTTTTGCTGTGCGACCACTACTCCGTAGGTCGGTGAAAAGTTATCGCAGAAATTACATCGTATGCTTGTGTGCAGAGATATTGGGAGTTACAGAATCATCCTTACTGCTTGTTGATGCAAAATCTTCACTAGAAAGTGACTATGTGGTTAAATACCACTTTCGTCAGTTTTGCAGATTTGCCCTTGTGGCGCAGAAGCTGTTTTTTTTTATAGTGATAGAATATTTTATAGTGTTCCATAGGTCGGTGAAAAGTTACCACAGAAATTGCATCGTATGCCTGTGCGTAGAGATATTGGAAGTTACAGAATCATCCTTACTACCTGTTGATGCAAAATCGTCACTAGAATTTTATTGCTGATCTATGAGCATTCTTGGGGCTGATTTGGTTGGGCATTGTACTTGCCATTGTGCTGGTGTTGCAGTTGACATACGGGGTGATCTGCTGGATGTATTTTGACCATTTTTTGGGCTGTTTTTTGCTTGAGCAGATGAGTGCTGTAAAGGGCAGCAAACATTCAAGGAAGCTGCTGTTGCTGTTTTTATGACAAAATAGTCATTTTCAGGACTGAATATCTCTTTCCTTGTGTGGAATTGCACTTTATGCCAAACTGAAAAGTTGTAGTTCACAGAATATAATACAACTTTGCTTTTGGAAGCAAGTTGATCCAGTATAAGCTGCAGGAGTTACAGCCTCTGCAAAATCACAAAAAGTTGCAGTCTACTATCTATTTGTAACCAATGTGCAGGAAGCTGTTTTTCAAGTGAGAATATCTGAGAATCCACAAGGATTTGGCTCTTGAGGTTATCTGACAAGTTGTAGATCTTTCTACCAGCTACAACTTTACTGTTTACAGCTTTGGCATTCGGTCTTTCAGTGAAAAGATATCGTTGTTGAAAAACAAGGACAGCGTGTTATCTTGCCCAAAGTGGCTGTGAGGTATTGTTGTAGGAATTTCTCTTATACAATAGTGAATTGGGAACTCACAGTAAATTACAAAAAGTGATTGGGATCTCACTTCAGTCCAAGGGCATTATTGGCATTTTGGCAAATCACTTTGGCACATTTGGCAAGTGGTGAATGCTTGATTTTGTTGCCAAAGGATTGCACACTTGAGGTGATGCATTGGTGTTGCAGTAAATGCCATTTCGATGCATTATGGCTTTGCATTGGTGGATGCCGCACTGATGTTTATGGATAGTTGAGCTGGGCTCCTATTGCCATTGGTTGAGCAGGCATTGCTCATTTGGTTTAGTGCATTTCTTACTTGGATTGCCAGGCATTGGTAGGTTACTGGGCTGCATATATTCTTGTTTATGCCTCTTTATGGCTGAGTGCTTTTGAGCATTGGATCAGCCAGTTTATTCGGAGACCTGATTGGTTTGGAAACACTATATTTTTTGGTCATTTGGGTTGCCTATTGCACTATACTACTCTTTGGTTGTGAGCTATTGTGCCACAGATATGGCATCTACAGCTGGTAGTGCCCTCTTTGATATTGAGAGGTTGGATGGATCAAACTTTCAGTATTGGAAAGAGCAGATTTATGATGTGTTAGTGCAGAAGAGGCAGCATAAGCCCATTCAATGCAAAGGTTTCAAGCTTAATAGCATTAAACAGAGTGATTGGGATGACATGGATGAGCAAGCATGCTCTATCATTCAGTCATCACTCTCGAAGTCAGTCTACTTGCAGGTACATGATGGTGTACAAGGTGTAGACTGCCATGCATATGAGTTCTATACTTGTATATGCCGGATGTATGACCATGATAGTGTTATGTTACAGCATGATGGGCTGAAATACAGCCTTGATGTGCACTCCAAAGGTCGATCAATTGGTAGAAATAGGTCATGTTCAAGGGGGAATTCCAAGAGCAAGTCTAGCTCTCAGACTTGTGTTAGATGTTTCTATTGTGGAAAGTATGGCCACATGAAAAAGTATTGCTGGAAATGGATGAGAAAATACAAGAAGAAGAGCAAGGTTAAGAATGACAGGAAGAAGGAGAAGAAGCATGTTGAGCTTCAAGGCGTGGATGCCAGGGTTTCCACTGATAGTAGCAGTGATGAAGGCATTCTTTTGTCTATGTCTGACACCTCCTTCTTGGCCACTGATGTACCCATTCTTGGTGATTGGATGTTAGATCCATGTGCTTCATGTCGTATGACCCCTCATAGGTCATGGTTCAGTGCATATCAGGAATGCATTGTGGAGAGTGGTTTGATGGGCATTGATCATTCTATGGATGTCTATGGTTATGGGGATATCCACCTCGTTATGCTTAGTGGCTCTATTCTTGTTCTACAGAGGGTTAGACATACACCGGGACTTACTACGAGCAAGATCAGTACTGGATAGTTGGTTGAGGCAGGTTATCATGTCTCTTTGGGTGATCATGCATGGAAGATTACTAGAGGCAATCTGGTTATGGCTAGGGGATCACGGGTTGGATTCTCTTATGCATTGCATGTATCAGGTGTCCAGGATAAGATGCTTATGATTAGTAAGCAGCCATCAGCTAGTTTATGGTATGCCAGACTTGGACATATGTCTACTGCAGGTATGGAAGCCCTTACAACATTGAGATGCATTCCTGTTATGGATGTCTCTCAAATTTTATGTCATGATTGTGATGATGGTCAGCAGTTAGGATCCTCCTTTGTGAGGAAGACAGTCAGTGAGAGGTATCTTGAGCCATTGCAGTTGGTTCATAGTGCAGTTTCAAGTACATATGGGTCTATCCGATTCGGCAGAAGCATGATGTATATGATACATTTCAGCGCTTCTTGGGTAATGCTGAAAATCAGTCAAGAAAGAAGCTATTGAGCTTGATGACTAATGGTAATGCAGAGTTTATCTCTTCTAGATTTCAGCATCTATGTGATACACTTGATATCAGGAGGGTGTTGACCACTCCTCATCTTTCTGCTCACGATGCCTTGGCAAAAGGCATAAATCGGATTCTATTGGACAAGATTGGTAGCATGCTATGGTATGCAAGTCTTACCGAATGCTATTGGGCTGAGGCATGTAAGACAGCTGCATACTTGCTTAACAAGTCACCCAGGAGATCTCTGAATGGTAGAGTGCCATTTGACTTCTTGACAAGCAGGGCACCATGTTATGAGCATTTACGTGTGTTTGTCTGCGAGGCTTATGCTCATGGTTCCTGATCGAGGAGGTGTATCTTTCTTGGATATAGTGAGTCCAGTAAGGACTACAGGTTATGGGATTCTTCGACTAGAGAATTGATACACAGCCATAATGTCTATTTCAGAGAGGATGCTATGTTTAGACAGCCCAGGACTATGGATAGCAGGAGAGTGGTATTCCAAGAGGGTGTAAGTGCACTGATACCTCCGAATTCTTTACAGGGGCAGCCCATATCCCTTGGAGTGGGAGGTTTTTCCCACGGTGAGCAGGTTATAAAGTTGGGACAGCCATGATTACTTCCTGATTTTGGTCAGAGACAATTAGATGAGTATTCCACAGTTTTATACTCCTATGGAGATTGTTGATGCATCTTCTATGGACAGTTACAGTTTACTCCCAGGATGCGGAGTGCCTCTTGCAGATGAGGATGAGGCTATGCATGGTGAGGAGGATACCTTGGCTAATGATGCCCGGTATGATCCATTGGCTGGTTATGCTAGGACAGATGTGGTTTCTGCAGTTATTGACTTGGGTCATATTGCGCATGGGCAGGAATCATTGATATGTTTGCTTCGTAAGTGCCTCCATGGCCAGAAGCAAATCCCCTCGAGCTTGGCTTCATAGGTTTGATACCGTTATGAGAGCTCAGGATGTGATGCGCAGTGAGACACGTTATGGTCTCAGCATTCAGGAGGTTGCTATCCTTCTGAGGCTACTTGCCATATGGTTCCTTATGGACAAGGATGCTTTGCAGTGGGATCTGCATGGTCTTGATGATGTTTGTAAGATACTTGGTTGTTTCAGCATGGAGAGGAGGAAGTTATTGAGTACTCCATTTCTTGTATTGGCTCCATACTTGAAACATAGCAGGTTTGACGATCACAGATCAGTTGAGCAGCAAGTTATGGTTGATATGGCAGCCATAGTACTTCATGCATCCATGACTGTGTTGAGACTTGGTTCTCATATGTTTGCCATTGGGGCTACACTTCCGGTTCTTGCTTCTGTTGCAGTGGGAGTTGGTAGCATGATTATGGTAGATCTTGGTAGTAGGGAAGCAGTTGTGAACATCAGGTCCTTATGCTTCCAAGAGCAGCATGCAGGTGATGCAGGTTGGGTAGACCAACAGAGGTCTATTATAGGTTATGTGCTTATGGTCACAGGTGGTACAGAGACATTTTCTCTGCACAGTGATAGTTCGGGTGCTATGGACTTAGCACAAGAGCACATGGTGTTGAGAGTTCACTCTCCCAGTGAGATCTGACATGAGATCTTGGTTGATAGGCATCTACAGCTTGTCATTTTCTATCCTGCAAACCTGATGTCTGCTAGCAGCTTATCCTCTATGCACTTTGCACATTGTAAAGTGCCGATGGGCACAGGATGACGGTCTGGTCATCTTGTTTTTCATCCTATGGCTGATTGTATTATATGTGTACTATACTCCCTTAAAGGCACATTACCTTTAAGTGGGAGGTTGTTGGGGTAAAGGGCAGTGTGCCCACCCACTTGTATAGTGCCCATGTATACTCATATATATATGATAGAGGAATAAGCTGGAGTAGCTTTTGCTCCACCACTTTTGGTGTCTCCTATCCCTTTGTGTGTGCTCTCCTCTCCCACATATGCAGGATGGGAAAAAGAAATACCTGTCTGATGTATTTCATGTCCCGAATATCACCAAGAGCCTAGTTTCTATTGGTCAAATGGTTGAGCAGGGCTTGCAGGTCAGATTTAATCCTCATGGATGCTTTATTGAGGATATGAAAAATAACGGTCGCTTGATAGCAAAAGGAAAGAAGAAGGGCAGGATATATACGTTGGATGCAGACATGGCTGAATTGAGTGCAGCAATGTTTGCACATGGGACCAGTGTAGTTGCAGATATTGATATCTGGCATAAAGGCATTGGCCATGTTATGTTGGAGGTGCAAATCTCTCATGGACAAAGGGGATAAGAAGAAGGAGAAAGGGTTGAATTATCCCACATACAAAGGTGTGTGGAAGATGAAGGGACATAAATAGTCCAAGTTGCCCCTCCTATCTTCAATTCCCCCAAGCTTGCCTTTTGTGGAGGTTGGAGGGCTGGCTAGGCAAGGGTGCCTTATGGCAGGGGTGGGGACCTGCCATACACACATGCCAGAGCCTCCGTAGTGGCCATGAAGGTTGTGCACTTCCGTGAGGTGCTAGCGGTCTTGGCGGGGGGCACGCTAGGCACATGCTCTTGGATTCTAACATGTTAATGTACAGCAACTTAAATCAATGCAGGCCCAAAATATTGTTGTAGGATAGCCTAAATTCAAGGTTCTTGAAATGCATCAGGTATGTGAAGCCTGTCAATTTAGAAACAGGCAAACAAAATGGTAATGCTGCACAGAATTCATAGCAGCAGTCACAAAATATTAGTGGACCTATAGTGTCCTCTAGCAGTGGTTCACATACTTCACCATGAATAGGCAGATTGAGATCAGGAGAATCTCCTCAAAGCAATGTAGATAGTGGTATGCAAGTATCACAAAAAGGAAAAGAGAAGGTAGATCAGCCCATGTTTGATGTGAATGCAGATCACTCTTATGTGAATGGTGAATCCAGTGGCTCATAACAGAGTATTGATGATGAGTTGGGTATTCCTTCTGTTGTTACACCTGGAGTAAGGAAGACCAAGGATGTTTTGAGAGCACTTGGAAGTGAGCCTATTTTGCGCAGGTCTACCAGAGCTAGCTATCCTATGGATAGGCTGAAATATGATGGATTTACAGCCATTCACTATGCCTATATGGTCAAAGTGATACAGGAACCAGAACCCACTTCTTTTGAGCAAGCCATAGGAAAAGAAAAATGGGAGAAAGCCATGGATGAAGAAATGGATGCCTTGGAAGCAAATGCTACATGGGAATTGGTGCCTTTTCCTAAAGATAATAATGCAATTGGTTGTAAGTGGGTTTATAAGGTGAAGCACAATGCAGATGGCTCTATGAACAGATACAAGGCAAGATTAGTTGTCAAGGGGTATGCACAGACATATGGCATTGATTATGAAGAAACATTCAGTCCGGTTGCAAGGATGGCAACCGTAAGAGCAGTCATTGCTATGGCTGCATCAAAGAAATGGTGTTTACATCAGATGGATGTAAAGAATGCCTTCTTGCATGGTGATTTGCAAGAAGAGGTCTTTATGGAGCAGCCACCAAGTTATGTTCATGCTGTTCATCCTGAGTTTGTTTGCAAGTTGAAGAAAGCCTTGTATGGCTTGAAGCAAGCACCTAGAGCATGGTCTGATAAGATAGGACAATATCTTGTCACTATTGGCTTTCAGATTTCCAAGGCAGATTTCTCACTTTATGTGAGAAAAACAGAGAAAGGTATTATGCTGCTTGTCATTTATGTTGATGATTTGATCATCACAGGTGATAGTGATGAAGATATCCTTCATGTGAAAATGCTATTGAAGTAGAAGTTTGAGATGAAGGATTTGGGAGAGCTACGTTATTTCTTGGGCATTGAGGTGATTAGATCACCAAGTGGGATACGGCTCTTGCAGAGGCAGTATGGATTGGATATGCTGTCCAAATATGAGATGACAGGTTGTAAGCCTATTTCAGTTCCTTTGGAGCAAAATGTGAAGCTGAGCGCAGATGCAGGTGAGCTTCTGAAAGACCCTACTATGTACAAACGCATAGTAGGAAGTTTGATTTATATGACTATTACCAGGCCAGATTTGAGCTATGTTGTTGGATTGGTAAGTCAGTTTATGCAGGCTCCAAGGAAACCACATTTGGATGCAGCTAAACGCATACTCAGGTATGTGAAGTCCACACTGTAGTATGGACTATTTTATGAGGCTGGGGTTCAGATACAATTGCATGGATACACTGATGCTGATTGGTCTGGTAGTATTTCTTATAGACGATCTACCAGTGGATATGTGTTCTCTTTTGGGAGTGCTGCAGTCACTTGGAGCAGCAAGAAACAGCCTACAGTTGCCTTGTCGAGCATAGAGGCTGAGTACAGGGGTGCAACAATGGCTACATATAGCTTGGTTGCATAAGCTACTTTATGATATGCATCAGTCTACAGATGGGCTAGTTGTCATTTATTGTGACAACATGAGCAGTATACACTTGGCAAATTACCCAGTCTATCATGCTAGAACAAAGTACATTGAAGTGCATTATCACTATGTGCAGGAGAAGGTTTTACTAGGTCTTATTGATCTAGTTTATGTCAACACAGAGGATCAGGTAGCTGACATATTCACGAAGGCATTGGGCGCAGAGAAGCTGTGCAAGTTCAGAGACCTACTTGGTGTGCAGGAATTGGGATTGAGCTCGAGGGGGAGTGTTGAGATATCGAGCTCCACTCGTGATATGCCAAGGTGACTGTTGTGCATTACCACACGACAGGCTGCAGGGGGTACACGGAGCAGAGGTAGGTAGGTTCATAGGGGAGAATAATGAGTAGGGCGAGGGCTTCTAGAGGTGGGCAGGCCGCTAAAGAGTTATGTAGTGCAATTAAAATAGGTGAGGAGGGTGGGCAATCGGGGAGTCAGGGTTAGAGAGGTAGGGAGGCATGCCATGATAGCGAAATAGAGGGATAGAGAGGTGTGCAATTGGGGAAATAGAGAGATAGGGAGGCATGCAATCGAGTTTTGCCATGCATGTAAACCGACGAGGTCGTGTAAAACACGAGCGTGTAGTCAGGTTTAGCCATGCATGTAAATTGATAGGGCAGCATAAAACATGGGTGTGGGGGTTGTTAAATAATAGGTTTAGTAAAAAAGGTTTTAGAGAAGGTGCTAAAATAATGCAAAATAGGGGTTACTAACCAAAAGGAAAAAAAGAAAAATTTTGTGAAGAAAAAATAAACATTAATAAATGGAAAATAAAAATAAGAAAAATTGTATTAAGTTTGGGGAAGAAAAGGAAAATGAAAAGAAGAGGGAAATTTTAATTTAGGGACAAAGGGTAAGAGAATAATTTAAAGGGAGAAAAGCATGGAAAGATAAGTGGGGTTTTTCTCTTAAAAATTAAGGAAAGTAGGATAAATTTATGTAAATAAGAAAACAAACAAGAACAAATAAAGAAAATTTTAGGAAAGGGAAAAGTAAAAAAAGGAAATATTTAGAATCAAGTTAGGAAAAAATAGAAGAAAAAAAGAAAAGAAAACAATCAAACTAGGAGGGGGAGGGGATTAGGGGAAAGAGAAACAATAGGAAAAATAGGGGAGAAATAGGAAAATAGGGGGAAGTTAGGGAAAAGTAGAGAAAAATAGGGAGAGAAAGGAAGAGGAAAAAAGGATAGAATTAGGAAAATTAGGAAACAATTGTAATAAGAAGCTTTTAGGAAAAAGGAGGAAAATTTTAAATTGGAGAGATTAGGGAACAATTGTAATAGGGAGAGGAAAAAACTAGTGATAAATTAGGGAGATAATGGGAAAAAATTTTAAGGAAAAGTTAGGAAAAATATTGAAAAAAAGGAAAATTATTAGAAATTTTTGGAAATTTGGAAAATAGAAAAACATTGGGAGAAAATAATAGAAAAGATAGAAAGAGGGGGTTTAGGGAGGAAAGGGAAAGTTAAGGAAAACATTAGGGAATTTAGGAAAATTTAGGAAAATAAGGGAAAATAGGAAAGAGTAGAAAAAGTTAGGAGGGAGAAAGTAAGGGAACTTAGGGGGAGGGATATGAAGAAAAATTTAGGGAATTTAGAGAGAGCAAGGGAAACATGTTGGAAAGGGGGAAGGGTAGTTTTAAAACGCTTTTAAGGGAAGAAAAGGAAAAAAGGAAAAAAAAGGATAGTATGTGCGTGTGTGTGTGTGCGTGTGTGTGTGTGTAAGTGTGTGTGTGTAAGAGGGAGAGATAGAGAGAGAGAGTGAGAGTGAGAGAGAACCTTTTAAGCAACCCATCAAATGTGACTTGGCCTTCATGTAGCAGTGGTGTGACATGTTATTGGTGTGGAATACATGGTAGTTCTAGGATTTTAGGTGGCGAGCTGAGTGTTAAGAAGCGAATTCTATCTCACCACTATGTCCCCTCACAACAAGTTGTGAGGAGGCATATTGGTGAGAAAGCTCACCACCATGTCTCCTAACAACAACTTGTTGTCAAGAGACATAGTGGTGAGAAATATCGTTCTTCTCACTCCAAAATTCATTGCTTGAAATCTCAAAACCACCATCTGTTCCACACCAGTGACTCATGAGATGGCACATTCCTTCTCAGCGAATCTCTCTCATTTGTTAGCACTTAAAAGAGTTCAAACATTTACTTTATTGTCATAAAATTTAATCATCAAGGCTAGAACGATCAGAGTCATCTTTCTCATCATCATTGTGGTTTGAAAGACCAATAAGGTCATTCTCATCCTCCTCTTCCTCACCGTCCTCATCACTAGTATCACGGTTCTTCCTTGACCTCCTCCTCAATTGTTTGGACTGCAATGGGACTTTCTCTAATGGGAGGAACCTCTTTGCAGGGGTAACATCTTATGTCCATTTTGGAGCTAGCTCCTCATATCTTGCATCTCCTAAGGTAGCTAACATTTTATGATTTCAATAAATATATACAAGTGTCTCAATGCAATTCCTTTCGGTATGCCAAAATCCTTATGGCAAGCGGATGTAGGAGTTCACAACTAGCGCCATTCATCATCCACCATTTCCATGCATGTGTACTTTCAGCTAGTGCTTGTACACTAGGTGATGCAAATAGACCCTCCTTGCATTGATACTTAGTGATCTTTTCATGTCACCTAGTAAATGCAACATCCTATAGATAATATGCCCCTAACTTTGCTTGAACCACCTTATGTAAATCATTCATGACACCAGGAACCTCTTTAGGTCTTATGTTCCACCAATTCAAATCAACAAGGTACCCAACATTTTGCAATGGACTACAAGATTTCTTCCATCCCCCTAACTAAAGAAATTCCATCGCTCCCTCTCTTTAACTGCATTGAACGGTTTTTTGACATTTTGCTCGTCTAGAGACATGGGGAGATTTCTACCACCAAGTGCTTGTTCTCTGCTCCAAAATTGCATCCAAGCTTTTCCAACATTTGGGGCCTTTGAGTCTAGTGATCTCAATGCAACCATGACAAGCAATGGCATCCTCAAAACTTCCGTAATTGTGGTGACAATATCTTATCTTTCATATCATTGCATTCATCTCTAAGTGCTCTATTCCCCGGTTAGACACCCATCTTTGGAAAATATCACAATGGAAGGTCTCATTAAAAAAATCTTTATTCATCACCACCCCCACTTAACATGAGCCGTCCCTCATTACATGTGCCGCTCCCACCTTGCACCCCATCCCAATGCTCACCCCATCCCGCTTCTCTCCCCCTCCTAGCGCACCAACCTAGCAACCTCCAAGCTCCCTATCCCTCAACTCTCACCACCCTTTCCCCCCCCCCCCCCCCCCCCCCTCCCCCTCTCCCTTAACACTCTCCCTTCTCAATCCTCCCCCTCGCTTCTCCACTCTCTCTCTCTCTCTCTCTCCCCCCCCCCCCCCCCTCCCCTCTGGTACTAACCTCCCCTCACACCCTATCTCTCCCCCTCCTGACCTGTCAGCAGCCCCCCACTCTCCCCCCTCCCCAAACCTGTCAACCTACCCCTCCCCTCCGCTGCCTAACCCTCTGCCTATTCCACCCTTCCCCTCCCCATGGCTCTCTCCTCACCTCTAGCTCCCTCCTCACCCTCGCTCCCTCCTAACACTGCCTCCTTTCATAGTTTCCGCGTCCCCCTAGCTCCCTCCTCACTCCTCACCACTTCCTCTCAAATCCTCTCTCGCCCCTCTAAGCCCATCCCCCTTCTACATTAGTTTTAAGTTATGTTATTTTAAGTTACTTCACTTTATATTGCATTTGGTTACGAAAGGGATATGTATGTATATATCATGCACATAAATGAAGGTCCGCCTAATCAATGTGAAATTTTAAAATTTAATACAAATTTATTTTTTGAAATCTATTTTTATACGCAAAAATAAAAGAATGTTGGCTTTGCTATCATGCTCATCGAAGTTGTAGATCGAAAATTGGATTTTATCTCTAAATAGGTAACCTATTGATTAGGCATTACTTCATTCAATCTTCTAAATTGTAAAGAGATATATAAAAACACATTTAATATAGACTTGTGATATCTTGTGCAAAGTATCATATCCATCAGACACACACACATATACTAGAAGCACACCGATGCATATTCTTTAAGAGACATGTATGGTAAGAAACAAGAAAATATGCATGCGCATCCATGAAGGTGATATTCGATCCACATAAACCTTTGCAAGAACATAGACCTTACTCATATTAAAACCTATGTCGTGCAGTCACTGCATGCAAAAATGTATTGACATTGATGAAGTCCAATTAAGGTAGGCATGTACACAACCATTAGTAGAAATATGAAGTGTACATCTAGCCTAATCAGAGTTACTATGAGTATGATATACCAAGATCTGACATCAATTTCTAGCCCTGAATAATTAATTTATACATGAAATTGCTAAATAACAAGCATCGGTACAACAAAATTGCAACCTTATCCTATCTAGTACACATAATAAGCCTAGTCAAGCAACCATTTTCGCCCAGGAAAATACCAAAGCAAGGCTCATCATCCCAAAAAGTAGTTGCCCCCTGATACAAAAGTCCCTAGAAGCCTCAACTTGCTCTAAATTCTGAAACAAACAATTCATTTGAGTACTTTGGTCCTCATGTGAAATGAGAGACTTTCAAGGACCCCTCTCTAGTCTCCATGCTACAAGAGACTTGACTCTCCTCGGTGTCCTATGTAAGATGTTACAGCAATAAAACAACATTCTTCAGCAGCCAGTTTTCACTAAAGCAAGAAAGCTTCCTGCTCACATGTACATACTGAACAACTGCATAACAATTCGGAAAGTACTTTCATGAAAACGTTCCAACATCAAAAGTTTTATCCCTCTTTTCCACTGCCATTGACGAGCTTCGGAATCCAAGCGCCTGTGCCAGCATTCGCTGGGCAGGGGCAGCTTTCCCCTGCTCATGCTCATGTACTATTTTCGCAGCCGTTAGCTGACTAGGCTGTTTGCAGACACACACAGAGGTTTCTTTATCAGAAGGGACCCTCTGAATATCCTTTGACATGTCTGCTGATGTTGAGCTGCAAACTTCACTCACATCTACAAGAGTTGGCCTTTCACCCTGTTGTAGGCATGTGCTATTAGTAGTCCTATTCTCCAATTGCCTGCTGGAGACTCTGCATGAGGAGTTTGAGAAACGCAGTCCCAAGGCCTGTGCAAACATTCGCTTTGCAGCCTTTGCAGGTGAGTATTCTAAAACCTTTGGGGATGTCGCAGGTGAATTAACATGCTGCACGCCTGAACCAAGTACGATAGGACACGATGCATCTGCCAGACTGGGTTCCTTATTGGTGGCCAGTTCAGAACTTGTGACTGTTTTGGAACATTGATCTGCTACTATGTGTTTACCCAGAGCATGTGCAATCATCCTGCGAGCAACTACAGGTACAGATCTCGGTCTTGAAATAGCTGGTTCGCTAGGAGGATGACCCCAATCTTCTGAAAAAATGCGCTCTCGGGCAGCTAAATAAGCTGCTTGCCTTTCTTCAAATGAGATTTGAGGAGTCCGGACTTGATTGCAACTCTGAGCACCTGATAAATATGCTAAATAAACATTGATGCCATGCAAATTTTGAATGAAATATGGTTTCATGCCATGGGGATTTCTGTGTTTCCACACCCTTAAAATGTTTACAAGCAAAAGATAAATGTAGTGCAGCACAGACTACACTTTACTAGTTGTAGAAATTACATGTATTATTTTATAATAAGTTGTATCATAGAGCTAAACTTACCTTGTTGGACTTTAAATGACCTTAACCTTTGCTATTGTTTGGGATCATGACTGCTAGCGAGGGCAGCATACAGAAAACAGCACAAAACATTCAAACACAATAAAAACTAGTGAAAAGCTCAGCAAATCATGAACAGATAAGAACAAAATATTTCCATTATATTCTTAACCCAGTGATGCTGAAACCTAAAGTTACTAGCATCTGCAGCTTTCTTTTGGAACAACATTGGGACAAAGGGACAATACAATTTCACAATACGTTTCCCACAGCCACAGAAGGATTATTCTATGTCCTAATGCATGGTTGATTCAATTCACAAAGATTCATTCATTACTGATAGGCCTTACTGTTGTGAATTAGAGCATACGGCTTCTTTCAAGGGTTACAGTAGAGATTCATGATGTGGATGGATTGTTGCGGTTAAATCAACATCATATGCATTTGCTAATAGGCAATAACCTAGAAAGCCAAAAAGGCCAAGCAGTTAGAAACCCTAATGGTAACCCTAAATGGCTGTTGTATATTCATTCTTCTCCAACTAATCTAGTTTACACTTAGTCATTTGTGTGTGTTCTCTAGCTGTGCCCTCTCATCTCTCATCCTCCTCCACTCACCTCTCCTACCTCCGACTTTGTTATGGTGTCAGAGCATTGTTCCTTGCTTATGCCTTCCGCTGAGGCTTGCTCTCTTCATGCTTTTGCATAGTTTGAATAGCCCTTGTCAAACTGGTTCAAGAAGCTGTTGAAACGGAGCTATGTTGAGCTTGATATGGTGTACCGTGTTCTGAAGATTTATGTTCTTATGTAAGTACTTTGTGAATGATTTCTGAAAGTGAAGTTGTGAAGTATTCTGTGAGAGAGAAGAGAGACATTTTTGAGAGTTTCTCAAAGGAAAAAACAGAGAATAAAGCTTTGAAGGTTTTTTTTGAGAATCTCCATCAATGTTGACGGTGAAGACCCCTGCTTCATTCGCTGTGCAGTCTCGTCTCACCGCCCACAATTCTTTCAAAGCTCCATCGGAGCTTCCAACTACAAGCTAGCTTAGGGACCGTGCCTGCTACCAAGGGACTTGATCCTTGTAGCATTTTCTGCGGAGCCCAAGACCCACATGAGCTCAAGCTCCAAATCTGCCTACAACCCTGCAGATCTGCCCACATGCCTGCAACACCCTCACAGTTCCACAGTGGACGCTTGCAGTGTCCAGACTCAATAACTGCTGCTGCACAGCAGCTATGGGCCACCCCTCGGCTACTTCACCTTCATTTTCCTTGCCGCCAAGACCTCTGCCTCTCCACAGCTCCCCAGTTTGCCTCTAGGCTCTAGCCTCTCCATAAGGGAAACAATCCATATCGTCAAATGGCTCCCAGAGCCATGTGGCAAATAAGACAGACCCTAAGGTGGGGTCACATGGCTCTTATCTGCCATGTTAGTAGCAAGGAGATAAGGCACATGTTGCCACATCAGCAGTTTCATGTCACACTACTACATTGCCACATCACCCTACCCATCATCAGTGACACGTGGCAAACTAATCACCATTACTACCTCAATACAGCCCAATTAACACACTGTGCTACTAAGCACACTCTATACTAGCACACACTCTGCATGTGCACCCTATGTCCACATCATCAATTTTTGAGCCTCTGCAATAATTTTTCCATCATTTTGTATGATTATTTGGAGATTAGCCTAGTGGATGGTCAGGCTACTTGTATCCTTACGTCAGTCTGGTCATCAACGACACTCAAACAAGCAGGTTGTTACCGAGACCTTCCGGTCAGGTTGTTACCGAGGCCTTCCGGTCAACATGGCAAGATGGTGTCTGAAACGATCTGCTTACAAAACCTGAAACACCTATTTTCAGGATCCCATGTCTTGGTCAGTTGGACTCCGTTTTATACAATGTTTTGACCTAGATTTCAAGAATACAGAGAGTTAAATTTTGGCATATATTTCATAGCTGATCCAACCATTTTTGGAGGTAGTTATCATGGTCAATTTAAGTGCCACTTTCCACTACTTTATAAGACGTTTTGAGCCGCTTTTGACTAAATTTTGATCAGCATTCGGTCCAGTGTTCACCACCAGGTTCAGCAAATGAAAGGCAACAATTCAAAGGCATTTTACAGGAAAAAAAAATCAAGAGTAGAACAAAAATCACTAGATTTTTGCATATTTTACTTGTGCATTGGTCATTTGACACTGACATCAGATCTAGGCAGGTACCTCAACCTCAAGTCTTCAGCAAAGCGAGACAATTCAAATTATGATGAATGGAGGTATAGGATAGAGACAATACTTGTTTTGCAAGATAGATGGGAATGTGTAGATGGTTCTCTTGCTAGAGCAACTAATGAACCAAAGATTCATACTAGAGTGGGACAAGAAAGATAAATAAACACAAAAGGTTATGCTTGGATGCTCCTTCCTCTCTTCTTTCTCTCCCTCTTTTCCCCTTCCCCTCACTCCTCTTTCCTTTTTGCTTTCTGCACCCCGCTTCTCTATATCTATCCATCTCCTTCACTTCATTGGTGTCAAAGCGTTTTCTTAGACACTTATCCTCCTCTTCCACCAAATTTCATGCTATTGGACTGCAATTCACCAAGTGCTTTGAATAAGAGATGCTAGGATTCAGCCGCTTGTCTCCAGCCTTGACAGCAATTTCCAAACCAAGGCATCCAAACGGTGTTGTAATCCTATTGACCTTCAAAATGCAAACGCTGGAAGTTCTCTCTCCCAAAATCCCTCCGCTTGCTTCGAAGGAGATGGAAACTTGGCCAGTGCCACTAAATCGACTGAATACAAGGATTGCGCACGTTCCAAATCATACAGCACTCATTGGTAGGGATAACCAAAACATCCAAGCTAAGCTGTCGCTTTGAAGGAAGAATCTATAGGACATGACCATCCACTCCACTATGATCTTAGCAACATCACAATTCTCATCAATATCTGGATCGTAGGCCTAGTCACTGGACAGGGAGATGATGCGACCATTTGTGGCCGTCGAAGCTTACAGTCGCCATCACCCTACCCAGTTTGATAATCAATCTCTTCTCCTTCAAGATTGAGAAGATTTAACTTGACATAGCCTGGAGATTCATGCCACCCCTAGCCCCTACCCTAGTTGTTCACCAGCAGAGGCCACTTTGGCCTCAAAGCAACCAAGGCATGGACCAGCTTCCCGTTTAAGTGCACTGCGCTCCCTAGCACTAGCAGCTCGCAAAAGCTAATCCATTTCCATCACCATCTTTGCTTGCTTGGTTGTAGAGCATGCCTCTGCGCACCACCACTATCGACTCCCTTTCCAGTCTTCCTCGCCTCCTAAAGGAGGCAATGCTACCACCTGTGAGTAGTCTCAACCACCCTATAGGTGGAAAGTACCCCTTCTCCTAGCAAGTCTTTCTATCAATTACATGCCCCTCTTTCAATTTGCTAAGGCTCAATTCACCTTTCTCTAAAGTGAAGTAGGATGAGTTGTGACCCATTCCTTTTAGAACATTGCTAAAAGTGTGGGATGTGCCACCTCCTTTTCTAAATTGGTGGAGGGTGATGTGGGACATGTTGGGTGTAGCAAACTCCACTTTTGAGGAAAGGACACCACTAACTTAAAGTGTGCGATGTACCACCTCCTTTTCCAAATTGGTGGAGAGTGATGTGGGACATGTTGGGTGTAGCAAACTTCACTTTTGAGGAAAGGTGTGGTTAACCTTTTTCGCATGAATCTGAAATTTAAGGACAGCAAGGACATGGTGTCAAAATCAGCCCATTCGGCGGATTTGGAATGTGATCCAGTGGACTCTGCTCCTACTAGCAGGTTTGTGGACTCCACCCAGGGTTATTGCCCACTGCCATGGCTCTGATTCCACACACACAATGCTGGAATTTCAGGTCGAATGTTGACTTAAGGATCAACTCTTCGATCAGCTTTTCCTTCTAAGGATTTAGAAGAGGCAAAGCTCATGTCTTTTGACTGAATTTTCAGATGTATTTCCTTACGATCCTCACATACACATACACTGCTGGAATTTCAAGTCAAACGTTGACTTAAGGATCAACTCTTCAATCAGCTTTTCATTCACAACGATTTAGAAGAGGCAAAGCTCACTTCTTTTGACTGAATCTTCAGATGTATTTCCTTCAGAGGCAATGTGATCCAATGGACTCCGGTGCTCCTAGCAGGGTTGCGGACTCCACCCAGGGGCGATTGCCCATTGCCAAGGCTCTGATTTCACACATACACACTGCTGGAATTTCAGGTCAAATGTTGACTTAAGGATCAACTCTTCGATGAGCCTTTCCTTCTAAGGATTTAGAAGAGGCAAAGCTCAAGTCTTTTGACTGAATCTTCAGATGTACTTCCATATGAGCTTCCTTATGGTTTACCTCCTTCGCGAGGGGTAGATCATAGGATTGGCTTGCTTCCTGGAGCTCAACCAGTATTTTAGCAGCCTTAGCGGATGAGCTTAAGAGAGGAAAAAAAGGCTTAACAGAGGACGACAAAGTTGCTTGGCAACTTAGTGAATTTCATCAAACCTTCTCCCCATTGTTGCAAGAGTTTGCTCACTCACAGTCAACTCCCTCAGTGTCTTTGGGCCGAGGCCATGATGACCACCATCCATACTCTTAACCGCTCTCCGACATCAGCAGTCCCAGGCATGACCCCTTATCAGGCTTACTATGGATCTAAGCCCGATGTTTCCCATTTTCGAGTATTTGGCTGTGATGCTTATGTTCATATTCCTAAATCTGATCGTGGAAAGCTTGATCCTAAGTCCCACAAGCTCTTGTTCGTAGGCTACAACTCCGTCTCCACTGGCTATTGCCTCTATGATCCTCGCCGCCGCATTATCTCCGTGAGCAGGGATGTTCTTTTCGACGAGCAGGTCCTTCCGACATCCTCCGACTCTCCTCCTGTTCTTGGAGATCCGTCCAATGCCCCGGAGCCCTCTCTCCCTCCACCTGCCTCGTCCCCCGGTACATCACCTCCTATTCTCTCTCCTCCGCCTCCTTCTCCGGCTCCACCCTCGTCTGCTCCTCCTTTGGAACCCCGCTCGGTACGTGTTCCGCGATGGCTCATTGATACTCTCCGCTCCTCCGGTCTTGAGGATCCCTACTCCGAACCACCCCCTGATGATGGGCCTCGTCGCTCTCATCGCCATCTCCCACCGTCCTCTTCTGATCCCCTTCATGTTAATTATGCCCTTATGTCTCGCATCCTCGCCACTCGTGAGCCCACTACCGTTCCTCAGGCTCTGGCCCAGCCTCATTGGAAATAGGCTATGGAAGCGGAAATTCATGCTCTTCTTCGGAACCACACCTGGGACCTTGTCCCTCGTCCCTCACATCGTTCCGTCATTGGTGTCCGGTGGATTTTCAAAACAAAATACGCCTCTGATGGTTCTGTCGACAAGTATAAAGCTCGACTGGTGGCTAAAGGCTATGCCCAACGACCCGGCATCGACTATGGGGAGACCTTTGCACCTACCGCCCGGATGAGCACCATCCGCACGATCCTCGCTCTTGCCGCCCACCATCAGTGGCCCATCTTTCAAATGGACGTCAAATCTGCATTTTTGAATGGTGATCTTCATGAAGAGGTATATGTGGATCAGCCGCCCGGCTTCATTGATTCTCGTTCTCCTTTCATGGTCTGTCGCCTTCGCAAGGCTCTCTACGGTCTCAAGCAAGCTCCTCGGGCCTGGAATCAGCGTATTGATACCTTCTTCTGCCGCCAAGGACTTCTTCGCTCTCTGGCTGATCCCAATCTTTATCTTTTTCATGAAGGACAGCTTCATACCTTCATCATTCTTTATGTGGATGATTTAATCCTCACCGGGAGTCATACCAATCATATCCTTGCCATTAAAGTTGCTCTTCAAACTGAATTTGAGATGACGGATATGGGCCTTCTCCATTTTTTCTTGGGTCTTGAGATTTGGCAGACTAAGAGGGGGTATTTTGTCTCTCAGCAACGCTATGTTCAAGAGCTCCTCGAAACTTTCCACATGGCTGACTGTCGGCCCATCACCTCTCCCATGGATCCCAACGCTAAACTCTCTGCTTCTGGGTCCACTGCTTATCCTGATGCCTCCCTCTACCGCCAGCTTGTTGGATCTCTTCTTTGGCTACTTAACACTCGACTGGATCTCGGCTTCTCTGTCGGCACCCTCAGTACCTTCATGCAAACCCCTTCGCTTTCTCATTGGCAAGCTGCTCGACGTCTCCTCCGCTATCTTCAGGGGACCTCTACTTTCGGGCTCTTTTATGCTGCCGGTGGTTCCTCTCCTTCCCCGCTCACTCTCCGAGGTTGGAGTGACTCCGATTGGGCTGGCGACCCCGATTCTCGCCGCTCTACCACGGGCTATGTTTTCTCCTTTGGCTCTGCGGCTATCTCCTGGTCCAGTAAACGCCAACCCACGGTCGCCCTATCTTTCACCGAGGCTGAGTATCGGGCTATGTGTAGTGCCACCTGTGAGGCTGTGTGGCTTCGGCGCCTTCTTCTCGATTGTGGTTTTCAGCAATCCACTTCTACCACACTTTTTTGTGACAATCAAAGATGTATTGCCCTTGCTCGCAATCCGGTTTTTCATGCTCGGACAAAACACATTGAAATTCAGTACCACTACACGCGAGAGAAGGTTCTTGACGGTACCATTGTGCTCCTTTTCAGCACCACTTCCGACAACGTCGCCGACATATTTACCAAATCTGTTTCTCCTCCCCTTCTCCAACGTCATACCAGCTCTCTGGGTCTTGTGCCACACCCTGGAGCTGAGAGGGGGTGTTGAGATTCAGCATCTCCAGGCGTGGCCAGCCGACCAGCCCCCATGCAGCAAGGGGGGCCAGGGGGGGTAGGCTGGCCGACCAGCTGGTCGGCCCAGTTGGCCTGACCGACCAGGCTGGTCGGTCCAGCCAAACTGGCCGACTCCCCCCCTTGGCCTGCCCTATAAAAGGGCCTCCTTCCCTTCATTTCCTCCATCACTTCTTGCAGCTCCTCAAGGCTCCAGCATACAGCCTGCTCCTGACCATCCCCTCAGAGCCCCCTCTCAGCTGCTCAGTTGGCTGCCCACACTCCCGCAGCAGATCTTGCCTCTTCAGGGCTCTTGCCTCCCCGCTCCAGGCCTCTGCCTCTTCGTTTCAGGCTTCTCCTGCCTCCGTACTCTCAGGCTTCAGCTTTCTTGTGTTCCCCCCTTTTTCTCTGCTTCAGTTCAGCCTCTCCAGCAGCTCCTATTCAAGATATCTTGTATTTCAGTTGCTGCCCTGGTTTAAGGGCTGATTTACAGCAGATCAGTGGTGGTACATTTTGTTATCTCTAGTGTTCTCTGTGTGGCTCTATAATTTCAGTTTGTTTGCATCTTCCGCTGCCATTTTAATACCTTAGCGGATGAGCTTAAGAGAGGAAAAAAAGGCTTAACAGAGGACGACAAAGTTGCTTGGCAACTTAGTGAATTTCATCAAACCTTCTCCCCATTGTTGCAAGAGTTTGCTCATTAAAAATTTTCCCAACAATAATCAATAGAGTTAGAATGTAGAAAAACCAGTTTTAATTAAATAATGATGTCCCTATAATATATCAATCCTTCTCTCCATCGTTGTTGCAAGGGTTTTCTCATTAAAACATTTTCCCAACAATAAAAAATACAGTTAACGTTATGTTTAGAAAAAAACTCCCAAACTTACTAGGAAAGTGGGGTTGTTTTACGTCATTTAAATCAAACAAAGGAGCCTTGAATGAACATCATCATCCAAACTACATAATTACAATCTTAGAGAGACCGAGTCTGTACAAACTCTTTCATAGTATGGCCTAAAAGGGCATAGCTTAAACAGTGCAATAAAGCTTTGACAGTATGTTACCTGATATATTTGTGTTGCGCTTCAGCAACTGCAGGGCACTTCGAGCACTTCGAGAGCACGAAGACTCTCCGTCATGATCATTGCACTCCAAAATGTCACTCACAAGCACATCAGGTCTGGACAACAAAATTCACACAAATTAGGCATCTGTCACGATGTGGCATTATAAGACAGTCTGTGACTCTGAAGAAATGTCAAAGTCAGTCAAAAAAGTCGTGAAATATTCATTGCCTTGCAAAAACCAGAGCAAATATACAATGCCCGGAGAGCAAACTTCTTAAAACATTCCAGGCCTCAATATGGCAAATAGCAGGTACAGTTCCATATGCATAAAAACACGAAGGTGACCAAGGCAAGGCCTCACTACACTCACATGGTTTAATATCTCATGGTATAATATTGGATGTAATATATTGGAACTGAAGCTTTGCTGATAACCAATGCAACCACCTACTTATATGCTACAAGAACAATCTATTGCTATTAAATCCAGCACAGCAGAACCCTGACAAACTCATGTCCTCAATTCCTCCTGAGAGTATCCTTGACGTGTTGTATATTAATTGCCACAACTGTCTTACACGAAGCACCCCAATTGAGCAAAAAGGTTGTATAAAGCAAATCAATAGACTCATAGATTGCCATATATTGACCTAACCTAAGCCCAAAAAGGTCATCTTGCTGATTAGCAAGATAACTTTATACGAAGGAAACCAATAAACTGATTGCCTGCCATACAATGACCTGAACTTGCCCCGAATATAGACATTTTGCAAGTCAAACATGTTGCCTACCTAACACTCAGAAAACTGATTTCTCACTCTTTGTGCTGGCCATACATCAGCACAGTTACCGCTTTGACAGAATATAGCCTTAAGTGAGATGCTCGTAACACAAATTTCCAGTCTCCTTCATAATGGACATCCTCCAATTAGGTGGGAAAATAAGAAGTGATGAACTCTGCTTGTTACTAGTACAAACAGCCGCTGACTGTCAATTGAAATGTCTATCATAGCCTTTCATCACGATCTCAACGCTTGGCTACAATAGCTGTCTGTGCAACAGGGAATGTACTCATTCTGTAATTCCTGTAGATCTTCTGCAGCTGAAAAGTGTGCCTTCTAGCTCCTCTTTCCACATGTTTTTCTTGTAGTTGTTTGTATCTGTAGTCCCGAGCATATACATGATGAGACAATCTCCAGTAATCTCCCGAGTATGTACATGATGAGATTGGTCCATCTGCTGAAGTGGAGTAGCTTGTGAGCTGCTGCCTACAGCCCTCCAACCTCCGCATAGTTTTAAAGCAAATAATGTAATTGATGAAGCTAATTAAAGCTGTAGCAAATGAATGTACTCATGCTTATGGCTCTGGTTTTCATATGTATCATGTTTGGTCTCCCAAGTACATTAAAAAATATAGCTAATTTGAATGCGCATGCACATGAGTACCAGCCTGGAAACAATGATGGTGCTGGAAGACTGTTTTGAACAACTTACATGGAAGAGTCTTCACATCTTTCCACCACTAGCCTCCGACCGTCACCTTCACCAATGGATTCATGTGCCAACCTGCAAGAATTCAAAGTTTTAAAGGGTTTAAGTTTGGAAATTTGACAACGTTCTAAATTCAATACTACAGATTGATCTTAGAGAACAAGCCTGGTGGAAATAATCCAAGTGGGAAGGGGAATCCCTTCTGGGTCCATGGCGTTAGAGTCCTATGTATGGTGAGATCTAAAAGTTGTGCAGTATAAGACTGAATTGCCTGAAGAAACATTATGAGTGGTGTAAGGAGAGATATACCCAAATATATCTGCAAGCCGGTGAAGAAGCATCCTATGGTAAGAAATCATGGGCTCCAACATCAAAATGTCTTCCCCACTGCAAAATCTTACATGAAGCACTTATTTTAATTGATTGTGCTAAAGCTTAAAACAAAAACACGTCTGGGAAATCCAGTATACCTGGACCTCTGCCCAGGATCGAGGAACTCGACAAACATATCTTCCGCTGACAAAACAAGGTGTTTACTGGGTAAGTTATCCTTGATCAACCATGCAAGTTCTTCAACCTGTAAATTTGTCATCGGAATTGTCATCAGCACGTCAAATGCTCATGCTCCCAAACCCTGTTTTGACTTTAAGCAAAAGACGAAACGTCCTTATCAACGGTCGCTTTACCATATTCATTTATTTAATCAGCACACCACGCAACAAAACTTCTTGGATCGACAGATCATTAGCAATTATTCTCCTGAACGAATGTAGGCCCGGCGTGTGCATGCGCTAAATTCTGGACTTGGTAAACAAGGACGAGCACAGCATACCATAGCCATTGAATCCATTGCCATTTGGGGACCGGTTTCAACGCCTCTAAGCATAGGTTCTGCGAGAATTAACAAAACTTCCATCGAATCCGCCAGAACAAAGCGAAAGCAAAAGAAAGAGTTAACTGGGTATGCGAATCGAATCAACAAACCTGAAGGGCATAATCCGAAGCTTGTTTTGGCATGCTCGAATGGGAGAAGGGAACAAATTGAAATTTGTGTCGAGAGAACCAGTCTGTCCGGGGGAAATCAGAGAAAACATGAAATTTCTTGCCTCGGATTCATAGCTAGCATCGCTACTATCAATCCAGTCGAACTACTATCAATCCAGTCGAGGAAATCGATGAGGAGATTCAATCAAAGACCGAATTCTCTTGTAAATCAATGTGGGAAACAGCTTTCGTGCCAGAAATCCATAGCTTGCATGATTGCTGCTGATCGCCCTCAAAGAGAAAATGGAGGATTTGGATGCTAGTAAGTTTCTGATTTGCAACATTGCTACCCCGGTTAAAGTGGTTTAGCTTGGGTTTGTGATGAGTCTTTGGATGCATGATGGACCACCTTCTACTATGCCACTTAGGGTGGGGCAAAACCGTTCTCCTCGCGTTGTCTCGTGCGTGTTAGTGCCTCACACAGAAAAAACCGGCACTCAAAACAAAACAAGAGTGCATGTATGCACAAAAGCACTGGCTTTGGCCTATGCGGCTCTATCAATTAAGGCATCTATCGAAAAGAAATTTGAGGACAATTTCTGCATCCATCTAGTTGAAAAAATTCAAGGTTACTTGAAAGCGCATATTCTCTACTTAACCTTGAGAGACCCGCTTATTGTCACGAATAGCTCTCTATATTTCAAACTTCCTTTTTTTTGTCATGGAGTACATAACTACAATCTTAAACGAAAACTTGGATCCTACCGTTAAATGAAAATATCATAAAGTGAAAAAAAAAAGAACGTAAAAAATATAAACATGAGACATGACAGAGGGTCCATCAAGACCCGATCCTCCCTGCAAATGTTAGGGGTAGTGTTTTATTATTGCCTTGGTGATGTGCAAAGATTTGCGCCTTTTGGGAATTGAATCCTAACAAATACATAAATAAGACTATGCTCGCAAAAGCTCATAACTCATCCTTAGTTGTAAGCTAAATAATATTGTGTCATGGACTACAACCATATGAAATATCATTCTTCGATCTTGCATCCCATGTGGCACCTCTACTGTTGTTTTCAAAACGTATTTGCATCGAGAACATGCATCAAAAGAGAGGAATGTTGTAAGAATTCAGGCTGAAGCAACATCGATAATATTAGAGTCCAATGGTATCGACTAAGTACTTATTGTATCGAATAAACAGTCATCGAGGCTATGTTGATAATGCAGGACAACATCAATTGAGTGCTAGTTTTCAACATCAATCATTCAAAGGTCATCCCATTTTTCAACAGGTACACAACTACGTCAAATAAACAATCGCTTGGTGTGTAACCATAATGCATGACACTAATTAAGTTATGTTTATGCAAGATGGTATCAATTGATTTGTTTGGTTCCATTGTTGTTGTTTTGAATGCCAGGCTCGCCCTTTTTTTCTTAAAAGACAAAAAATATATCAACAAGGCTACCTTTACAGTTTCAAATGAATCACTTTGATGTACTTCTAGAAGCCATGCATAGCTCAGTAAAGATAATAGAAAATAACTAAAACAATGAAGGTTTTATAAATGATATCTCCTGGACCAATAGTTATATGCAAAGTGTTGATGGCAACTTTTCTTTTTTTTTGCTTAATTTGACTCTTTTTTTCCTTTTACAGTCTCAATAAACAACAATCTTTTCACTGGAAGAAATATAGCTTGTTAGGCAAGCATAAAGCCCATTTGGCAGGCATAAAGCATTGTAATTTTATAAACCTTGACTACCGGGTGGTGTGAACCATAGACATGTCCTATTTTTTTCACACCACCCTGGCTGGGGGTGGGTGGTGTGAACCAAGTCAAAGAGAGCATGCGTAGCGTGCACTCAAAAAGGTCCTACCTCAAAAGGGATAGCACCACTTGGAAAAGAAAACCACAATAGGGCCAGTTTCAACAATAGTGAAAAGATCTCCCTTGAGATCCTTGGTGAGTTCTTTGGCATAAGGGTTGGCAAGGATTATCTTGCCTTGGTGGCGACTATTCTCTTGCCTCCATCAACTACTGCTTTCGATCATGCTTCGTACAACTCCTCCTCATTATTAGCCAGCGAGAATTCTAATGGCATCCCCTGCAAGAGCCACCTCGCCCTCCCCAAGTTGTAGAAAGTCTCCACATCCATCTCCTCTTTGTTTGACTCCACCACCACTAGACTCTAACTCTTGTTTTAATGGTCACCTTCAAATTTCAAAGGATAGCTCCACACATAAATGACTGGAAGCTCCAACCAAGTGTTTGAAGCAACCGGATGATTGGTCGCTCCCACGAAGGATTATCACTTCCCCTAAACGATTAGTAGCCAATTTTAACGTCATTCTAAGATTCTAAGAGTAGAACACTTGGTGGCTCTAGCATTTAGATCGGACCTATGCCACTCACCTGACACTTGGGAAATGCTCTTATTTGAGTCCCCTCGAGGACTGTACTCTCGGGTTTCAACTTCAATATCCATCTTTGAGTTTTTTGGAGGTCCATTCTAGTATGTACCCTTAATATCATGCCTTTCAAGTAGCCCTTACCCTCCACCAATAGCTCTGATCAATCAAACCCCACCGGAGCAAAATAGTTCAGCACCAAACACTTCACTGTAGCTCCCATGGTGGCAACCTTTCCCACCTCGGAGGATAGGGTGTGATAGGACACGATGTTACGAATCCCTTTCGATGTCTTACTTAGAGCCAGGTGAAGCTCCCAATGAATAAAGCACGCGTGGGCGAGGACATCTGCATCCTAGGCAGCATCGATTAGAGCTAGACAATGCCGCTGAACACCAAGCATTGCCTATCAACTTCAAAGACGAATCCAAAGGCATACTAGATGGGCACATGTGACACTTCAATGGCACGGAGTGTAATCCATTAGCCCATTGTCTTCCTAGAGTATGTGATTGGCTTGGGTCTCTTGGACCTAGACCTCAAGCCCAAGTGTGGAAGAGTGCTTTTCGAACATGATGTGCTACGCAAGGTTCCGGGCCCAAGCAGCCAAGGGGTCATTGACGAAGCACTAAGTCCTGGGAGGTCCGAAGACCTTGTGTAGTCTGTCGCGACCTTGATGCCAGGAGGAGATGATATGCTGGAAGAGGTCGATAACATGGACGACATAGCCCATACTGATCATCCATGGCTTTCTAACACTGGCAGAACCTTGATCATATCAAGTGACACGAACCGAATCTTTATAAGTGAGCTAGAGCATGCTTTTGTGTCTCTCCCAAGATCGTATGCCTTAAGGATTCAGTCCTCTTCCATGGTAGTCTCATGGATCCTCTCCAGCAATTGCACTACCTCGAATTATGTTGCTTGGACCTTTTGCACCATTTTTTAAGAGTTGGCCAGTTCATATCTTGTGTTTTTCGTGCCAACCACAGTCCTTGAATTTCCAAGAAGAATGCCCCATTTTTGCGTGTAAGTCTCAAAATCCTTCATCGTGAGAATTTTGTGTTTCCTCCTGCTAGTCACTCTTTAACACAATTTAAAAGATGTATTTGTGTTGTGCCGAAACTTGGGAGCTTTTTTTGCGTGTAAGTGTTAAGCTGCTACAAATGTGTGCGTAGCAGAGGGAGACTATAAAAGAGAGAGTTTTTCTCTAGAAGAAGCCCTATTCTTTGTGAATGTCAGAGCATGAGTGAGCCACAGCTTGATTGGCTCACAGCTTTTGTCCACCAAGATACGTTCTTTGAGCACAAAAGAATCTAAGGAACAATGGAATAAATTTGAACCGAAATGCTTCCATCATATTTATGCGCAAGTGAAAAAGCGAGCTTGCTTTTGAGCTTCAAAAACACGATTGAGACCCTTAGATCTTTGAAGATCAACGTTTTAGACTCTAACACAATTGAGAAACTTGGATCTTTGAAGATCAATGTTTCAGACTCCAACATGTGGCTTAATGAGGGCTCAAAAAGGGAAAACTTCCAATGTGTGTGTAGCAGAGGGAGACTGTAAAAGAGAGTGAGTTTTTCTCTAGAAGTAGCCCTACACTTTGTGAATGTCAGAGCACGAGGAGCCACAGCTTGATTGACCCACAACTTTTGTCCACCATGATACGTTCTTTGAGCACAAAAGAATATAAGGAACCGTGGAATAAATTTGCACGGAAAAGCTTCCATCCTATTTATGCACAAGGGAAAAAATGAGCTTGCTTTTGAGCTTCAAAAACACGATTGAGACCCTTAGATGTTTGAAAATCAATGTTTCAGACTTCGACACGTGGCTTAATGAGGGCTCAAAAAGGGAAAACTTACCTCTAAGCTGTCTGCCACAAACATTTTGACCAGCCAATGAGTGTCGAAGATAAGTTCCAATCTGTTACAAACTACATAGAAGCCCAACATTCAAAACACCTACCCGGATGCTAACTGGAGCTCAAAGGCTCACCTCCTTTTTTCGGGCACCCGTGCCCACCCAAAAAATGGGCATCAAGTGCTAACTGGAGCTCAAAGGCTCACCTCCTTTTTTTGGGCACCCATGCCCACCCAAAAAATGGGCATCAAGTGCCTCTCCAATCAAGTAGGCATCAAGTGCCTCTTCTCATGCCTGCTCATTTGAGGCTACTTAATTATTAGACTGCTCATTTGACTCACGCAAGATCTTGACTCTTACAGAAGATAATCCGGTCTAGAAAGGGATCATGACATGGCAACATAGTCCACACTAGGTGCCTAACTCTGGAATTTAATGGACAAGCACCTAGTGCATAAACACTCGAGTAGATGCTACGCCAACCTAATTGTAGGTGCCAACCTATTTGGGTGGTGGCCCACATCCGAGTCCTACAGCTTGCTATGTAGGCCTAGGGTAGGGTGCCACTAAATAAGGCCAAATGGGTGGGTGGATGAGTTCATATACATATATAAACCATAGCCACAAATTGTTCGTAATTACTTATCCTTGTCGAAATTTGATATTTGAATGGACAAAGATCCTTGTGAGTTATATCAATACATATATGGGAGCTAATGATGGATGTACTCTTATTAGAAATTGTACATGTGTTCATGCTTAAGTAGATTTTATCTTATTGTAATTCATGTTTTCAAATTTTTCTATATTGTTAGATTCACATCTTATTCATATTCAACTACTGATTTCTCAAGAATTAGTTCAAGGCTTTTAAGGAGCATAGAACAACAAACTTAAAACATGGTCAAAACCCTACATGCTTACATTTTTTAAAATACGATTACATGATGAAATGGAGAAACAAAAAGGATTTATGTAAATAAAAGAGTCAAAAGCCTCCTTGATAGCATCGAGGGCATCATCCTAGAAAAGCCATGTCAAGGGAGATCTAGATGTGCCATAGACCATCTCGATCATGCACATCATATACTTGCATCATACGATTGCATTGTAGCCAATGGTTATGAATTAGGAGGCTTCATTTTGCTAATCAGGTATGGCCATGGGTGCATCCTAAAAACCCCTTGTATATAATTCTTTCTCATTGAATTATTAATAAGACTAAGATCATTTGGCCCAAGCTTCTCTCTAAGCTTGCCCTCTCTCCCCCTATGAGAGACACAACCCCGCATCACCCCTCTCTAGGCTACCTCCTCTACTTCCCTTTGCCTACCCTCCCTAACCCACGGCTACTCTATGCATCCCCCCAGTCTCCCCTCCACTGCCTCTAGGTCACTCTTTCAACCCCCTACACTAACCCCATTGTGTGCGGCCCTTACGCAGCCCCCTCTGCTCCCCCCTAGACTACTCTCTAGTCTCCTTCTCTTCCCCCTACCCCTACAGCCCTCCCCCCCCCCCCAATGTGCATTTCTATACCCCCCCTACTCTAAACAACCCCCCCCACCCCTTTTCCCTCCCCCTCTTTCTTTGTCTCAACAACCCCCTCCCCTAGTCTGCTAGTCCCCTCTCCCCTGCCTTACATCCTAGCTACTACCCTATCTCCCTCCCTCCCCAGTGCTACCCCTCTCCCATCCTGTTGGATTATCCCTTGTATTGGAAGCAATACATAGGATAAGCATGTGGAGGATTAAGATCAATGAGGTGGATTAGGGGATAGAAGAATGAAATCCAATATTGACGTTGGATAAGACATAGGATAAGCATGTGGAGGATTAAGATCAATGAGGTGGATTAGGACATAGAGGAATGAAATCCAATATTGATGTTGGATAATTTTTGTGTCTCCTCTCCACGTTTGAGCACTCTTCTCTATCTTGTACACTCTCTCTCTTCTTTTCTAACATGGTATTAGATCACAAGGTTGCACTTCTCTCCATTCCCTGACTTGCTACTTGTAGCCTCTTATTCTAAAGCCGATATATGAGTTTGTAGAAGGTCATTTTTGGAAGGTGGCTACTCTGGAGTTCGATATATGCTGGCTGTTGGGCATACAATGGGAGCTTTTTATGGAGATGAGAAAAGAGATCCTAAGCCTAGTCTATGGCTACTTCAAGATTTTAATGTGCCTACCTCTATAGCTATTTTGGCATTTCATCAAGGGCCACCAATTCATCTTAGCTATTGCATCTTTCCCTCTATATTAAGGGAGTACTAGAATCTTCAGTAATCAAAGAAAAATTTTGTCACGATTCTCTGGGAGGTTTTGTTCGTCAAGTTGCCAAATTATATTGCCAGGACTTTCATACTTTTGGAGCTACTAGCATGCCATTAGGAAAAAAACTCATTTTGGTGGCTTTTGGCCAAAATGAAAAATCCCTCTCCACCAATCACAAGAGGGCCAACGTAACATTGAGAAAATAGAGAAAATACAAAATAGTTTCACATAATAAGAGAAAGAGACAAAACTTTACGGATGTACAATTGTATAAACCTGACAAGGAGTCATTTTCAAAAAAGATCACGGACTCAAATATGATTTCCCTCCTAAATAAGTTTTCCCGCTTGTATGAATCAAAGATTCAGATGTGCTTTCTTGAGTCTAAGATTGGGCCTGTTTTCCTCCCCAGTTATCCTGCTCGCACTTTCCATCCATGGCAATAGGCACCCTAGGGCATCTTTCTTGCTTGCATTCCTACTTAGTACTCTTTCTTGCTAAAAAAACGTGCTCCCAAGTGTGGGATGGGCATGTCACTTTGCATGCAAGTAAATAACACCTAGGTTGAGTGCATGCAAAGTATTGTGCCCATAGGATATGCTTTTCATTGTCGATTAAGCATTAAATACCATTTTTGGCTCAGTGTGATTCACATCCATTAAAAAACACGCTCTTAGGTGTGTTATCCAAACAAGTACTTATTAGATGGGCACGCCACTTTGCACCCAAGTCAATAACATCTAGGTTGAGATGCGTGCAAAGTATTGTGTCCATCAGATATAATTTGCATGCTCGATCACACATTATACATCGTTTTCCTCCTAGTGTTATGCACCACCATCCAAAAACGTGCTACTAGGTGTGTTTTTCGAACAAGTACTTATGGGATTAGCATGCCACTTTGCATGCAAGTCAATAATACCTGAATAGATTCTTGTCCAAAGTATTGTGCCCATCAGATATGATTTGCATGGTTGACCAAGCATTAAACTCCGTTTTTACCTTAGTGTCATGCACAAGCATAAAAGAAGACTGTCCTAGGTGTGTAATTCCAACAAGTACTTATTCTATGGGTGCAACACATTGCATGCAACTCAATATCACCTAGGTTGAGGTGCGTGCAAATTCTTGTGCCCATCGGATAGGCCTTGCATTGTCAATTAAGCATTAAACACCGTTTTTGGCTCAGTGTGATTCACATCTGTAAAAAAACACACTCGTGTGTTATTCCAACAAGTACTTATTGGATGGCTGCAACACATTGCATGCAACTCAATACCACCTATTTTGAAATGCTTGTAGAGTATTGTGGCCATCAGATATGCTATGCATGGTCAATCACGCATTATACACCGTTTTTCCCTTAGTGTTATGCACAACCGTCAAAAAACACACTCTCAGGTGTGTTATTTGAACAAGTACTTATGGGATATGTGCACCACTTTGCATGTGAGTATATACCACCTAGGTTGAGGTGCGTGCAAAGTATTGTGCCCATCCGATATGCATTTTGTTAGATATTAATGCTCCACTCTCATGTAACTACGCGAGAACCAACTAACTCTACTTGTAAGCCCCCCATATGAGGAGATGGCATTTGAGTAGCTCGGTTATCTGGTAGGTCCTGGTTTGGACACCAGATGGAGGCCATATGTGGCCTGATGGCTGGACGGCTTTAGATAGAGTTGGCACACCGCCAACTAGGCTACATGCAAGTGCGAGAAGACATCCCTTGATAGGCTGCACTGAGGGTAGATAGAGCATTTCTCGGGGCAGCCCACTCTCGGGTTGCGGGGCTCGTCTGGAGCCTTAGATGATCCCGGATGGCTGTGGGCCGAACGGAGAAGGAGGCAGGTGTATGATCGTGGTCCTTTATGTGGACGACCTTGTCATAACAGGGAACCATGAAGAGAAGATCTCGCAGATGACACATTTGCTAGGAAGAGAGTTTGAAATGACAGACCTTGGACTGATGCATTTTTGTTTGGGGATTGAAGTTTGGCAGGAGCCAGAACAGATATTCGTTTCACAGCTGAAGTATGCTGGAGAGATATTGAAGGCATTTGGCATGGCTGAGTGCAAAACAGTTGGTACCCCTATGGAGGTTGAAGCGAAGCTCTCAAACGAGGATTAATCACCACTAGTGGACGAAGTGAAGTACAGAAGGCTTATGGGTAGCTTGATCTACCTGTGCAACACACAGCCGGACATCAGCTTTGCAGCTGGTGTACTAAGCAGGTTTTCCAATAAGCCCCAGGAGAACCATTAGAGGGCAGGGATGCGGGTGCTGAAATACATCAAAGGCACACTTGATTATGGCATCACCTATACCAAGGGCCACATCTTGACCGGATTCTGTGACTCGGATTGGGCAGAAGACGTGGACAGCAGGAGATCAGTGACAGGGTACTGTTTCTCACTTGGATCTGGAGTTGTGTCATGGGTCAGCAAGAAGCAACCCACAGTTGCTCTTTCTTCTACCAAGGCTGAGTACAAATTTGCATGCTTTGCTTCTTGCGAAGCAGTGTGGTTGAGGAGGATTTTGGGAGACATGGGTGCAGTGCAGAACAAGCCTACATAGTTATCATGTGACAATCAGAGTTGCATGGCGATTGCAAAGAACCAGGTGTTCCACGCTTGCACAAAACACATTGAGATTCAATATCACTTTGTACGCGAGCATCTTCATCGACTTGGCATTGGGCCGAAAAAGTAAGTTCACTTGCGGGTGGACATTGAGGGCGGGTGTTAGATATCAATGCTCCACTCTCATGTAACTACACGGGAACCAGCTAACTCTACTTGTAAGCCCCCCCATATGAGGAGAAGGCATTTGAGTAGCTCAGTTATCTGGTAGGTCCTGGTTTGGACACTAGATGGGGGCCATGTGTGGCCTGATGGCTGGACGGCTTCAGATGGAGTTAGCTAGCTTTGCCACCTGTTACTGGGCATGCACCCATGCAAATCATTAAAATTGAAGGTTGGTTTGTAGAGACCACCACGCTGGTTCTTGCCATAATAATTAGATGCAATCTATCATTATGAACACCGCCACAGTGCAGTCTATGGCTTGACCACCTGTCATCATGCAACCTTTTGTCGCTTCTTTGCCCACAACCCATGCAAATAATAGGTTGTCTTAGAGAGACCATCGCACTGGTTTTTGGCATAATAATGAGACGCAATCTATCATTCTAACCATCGCCTCAATGCAGTCTCTGGCCTTGACCACCTATCATTGCCTAGAATTCAAGGCTGTCTTGGAGAGACCACCATGCTGAATCTTAGAGTTATAGCTCCGTTACCTAGTTTTATGTAGTATAAGAGGAGGTCTATGATAATCAATGTGCTAGCAAACAGAAGGAGATCTATGAAAGCCACCGCGCTGGTTCTTCGAGTTATATATTTGTGTAGTAAGGAAAATGTATTCCATTGTGCAACCAAGGAAAATGTATTCCGTTGTGCAACCAAGCAAAATGCAATTGAAGATATGGCCCTTGAGGGGTCCCCTTTAGGGACAAGGGCCATATCGACATGCCATTTCTGTCTAGTGGCATCCTGGATATTGTATAATGCACGTCGATATGGCCCTTGCCCCTAGACGAGACCCCTCTAGGGCCATAACGTCAATTGCATTTTTTGAAAGTTTAATTGTATTTTTATAGATGTATCTCCATGCAACCACAACGGTGGGGTTGTTGGAGTTATTTTAGCACTATTTTGGTCATCTTCTTTCCTGGTATTTTAGTCCTTGTTGCAGTAAATATAAATGAGGGAAAAATACAATTTATCGAGTGAAAATTAAGCAAAAGAGATTACAATGTACATCTATGTCCAATAACAGGTTATATAAAAATTAACAACTTATACCGAGCAAAAATTGAACAAAGGATCTTACATTTATAAAAACTCAGTAATTGCTGAGAGCCTTAAACAAAAGATTACACAGAGCGGCCATAACCATTCAAATACAAATATAAAAGTTAACAACATTGCATACTAAGAGCCTCAAATTGAATAAAAAGAGATTACATAAATATCTTAGAGACCAAAACATGACATCCAGTGAGCCAAAAGATCGTTGAGAGCCCAAAAGATTACACCTAGCCATTGCTAAGAGCCTCGTCTAAGCAAGAGGGAATTCGTACAACTTAGTTTTCCACCAGTCTAGCTTGTTGCATTAAAAAATTTTAGGGAGCCAAAAGAGGATTCAATGGAGAGGCCAAAGACCATGCACATTGCTAAGACTCAAATTACAGCCCCCCCAGCAAGTCAAGAGTACTCTGCTCTAAAAATATTGAGGCCTTCGTTGACATCTAGGGGGAACCCATACAACATAGAGGCCCTGTGAGCATGTTATCTAAGATTATGACATTTAGATGTGTGGGTAATTGCCTATGGGAACAAAGGGTCTCCACTATTGCTAGCATTTCTACTCTAGGTGAGTGCAATGCAATCACCTTATATGATAAGGAAAATATTATTGGGATTATAGAGCATTGAGGGGGGTGGTACTAGGCATGCTGAAGATGAGTGGGTGAGCAGAAGATGAGCAGGGGAGTAGATGCAATTGACGAGAGTTGGAGGAGGGAGTGTGGAGCAAAGTAGAGCAAGGGTGGAAAGGAGCTAGAGGAGGGGTGTGGAGAAAAATAGCAGAGCATAGGCAGATCAGAGCAACGTAGTAAAATGCCAAATGCCATGGATCTTATATATATTATAAAGTTCGAGCCACCACGATGGCTGGACCTCGGGGTTCCATCCATATTAATTGTAGGCCACCATGGTGGAATCCCCCAGACGGGATGATAATCATGAAGAAGATGCCATGTGGTGCCACGCCAGTCTCTGGTAATTAAGTGCCATCCCAATGGAATCTTACCCACAACAGACGTGGCTGATGAGAGCCACCACCATCGAGCAGTAATTCTCATTACGATGTCTAATCACTCATTACCATGCACTCTAATTCTCTATTGAGCATGCGAGCCCGATGACTGGTAATTTTTACTGCACTCGTAGTGATCATGCATGCTAAAGCGCGGTGATGGGTGAGCGGTGGCACGATGGAATCGTAGCCACAACAAACGTGGCTGATGACAACCACCACCATCAGGCAGTAATTCCCACAAAAGTAAATCGTGAAGCCTAATCACCTCTAATCCCTCATTACAATAATTTACTATAGTGGTAGTAATCATGCATGCAAGCCTAATGGTGGTAACTAGAAGCTGAGTAATTACAGGCCATTGCGGTGGTGGCTGGTAATTAACTGCCAGCCCAGTGGGTCTTAGCTGCAACCACAGATGTGGCTAGGAATCTTAGATGCCACCACCTCTAATCATTCATTACCATGCAAGTTAGTACTGCCGCCTTGAATTATTCAAAATTCAGACCAACCACCGCAGTGGCTCTCACCTTGATAGTAGTCAAGCTACAACCAATGCGGTGGCTCTCACCTTGACAGTCTAGTTGAGCTACAAACCACTATTCCATTCCCTTAACCATTTCCTCTTCTATGCCTCTCGAACGTTTCATTCTCCCTTGCAATCTCAAGCCTCCACTATACCATTTCCTTCACTGCTTCATCTTCTATCCCTCTCGGCCATTTCTTTCTTCCTTGCACTCTTCCTACAACTTCTATCCCCTCTCGTAATGGACCCTGCACAGTCTAAGAGCGTGTTAACCAACCTAAAGAATTGCATGGATGGCAAATCCCAATTGTCATCTCAGTCCACTTGAGTTGCAATGCACCGGATGGAATCTACCCTCAAAGGGATTTTTGAGCAATACAAGAAGCAGATGTCTTACAAGGTGAACTTTCTACAATGAAAGCCACCGATGCAGCAAAGGCAGTGCAACTTGAGAAAAGTCTCAGGGAAGGTGCAAAAGCCAAGGTAGAGGAGGCACAGGCAAGGGCATTGCAAGTACAAGAGCAAGCTAAGGCCACTATAAAATTGGTCGACATGGAAAGGCATAGAAGAGAAGAAGCAGAGAAGCGCATGAAGGAGCTCCGAGATACCTTGAAGAAGTAAGAAATGATGGGGACATGGCAGACAAAAGGCTAGAAAAGATGCAAAATGACCTTGAAGATTAGAGAGTTGAAAAGGAGGGTCTTTACAAATGGCTTTGCAACATGCAGAACACATTGAACATTGAAAAAGACTAGATGATGGAGGAGCTGAAAAGGGAGAATACAGAAACCAAAAAGGTGATGCAGGAACTGTGAGAGAGCTTTAAGGCTAGGAAGGATGGGGCAGAGAGTAGCCAGGGTGGAGAAGACAATGAGACAGCTCCCCAAGCCAGGAAGGATGCAGAGAGAAGCCATGGTGGAGCAAGTTTCAACCACCATGGTGAACCTAGCTCCAGCCACCGTGGTGCCCGAGGGTCCACTAGGGTTTATCATATAGTACCACGTGAGTGTAAGGGAGGGGGGTTATATAAGGGAAGGTACATTCTATAAGGTAAGGTCCCATAAATAGGGGGTAGATAAGGGAAATTTTCATATATTTATTGCACATAGGTGACATCTCCGTATTACTACTAGTGAATCCCCCATGCCGTGGTGGAGCAATTTGTAGTAGCCACGATGAGGGTTGTTTTAATAAAACATTATTGGAAGTCCAAAGAGCAAGCTACAAGACCCTGTAAGAAGATCACGATAAAAGTTTGCACGAGCTTGCCATGGCTTTCGACAATTATGAAAAGTAGTCCATCATCCTATGAGATTTCCAAAGTAGAGTGAAAGTCTTGGAAACCGCCCATTTAGATGTTTTTCAGCAATTTATGTAGCTTCAATAGATGCTGAGGGATTTGATTGAAGCTGTTGCACAAAGTGAGCAAAAAGTGGAGGAGATGAAGGAGAACATCTGCTGCCTTAGGATGAGGGAGGAAGGAATCAAGAAGAAGCAACTTTGTCATGTACAGAGCAAGACTATGGTATTGACAGCCATAATAGTTAAATCATATGCCTATCCTTAATGCAACAGGGTCTGAAATGCATGGTCTACCATGCCCCCATCATAGATGACTGTTGTATCCAATATCGCGCGTGCTACCACCCTGTGCACATTTTTTGCTTTGGAGTATTTGTGCATACAAAATAGCTATGTAGAGAATGCCATTTGCCATTGCCCAAGTTATGGACAGCAGATCAAATGTGCCTGCCTGCTACAGCTATCTATGATGAGAAAGTAGATGCTGCAACTCAATTGGCCATTTGGGAAAAAGATCTTAAAGACAAGGATCTCAAATTGAAGAAGGCCAAGACTGAACCTGACTATGAGGAAAAGGAGCCTTAAGGGAGGGACTAGCCCCCCTCAGGAACAGAGCAAGAAGGGCTGAGCCTGCAACCAGGAAGCTCAAATTAAGAAAATAGGAAGCAACATGAAGGGAAGGGCCAGGCCCCTACAGGAAGGAACCACCAGCCCCATTCTAGAAAGGAGCAAGGAGGGTCAAGCCTGCAATCAGGGATCTCAACAAGGAGTCCTTCAGATGTAATACGAAGTAAAGGAGTCTTTGAGATTGTAATGTATGTAATCAGTGTGTAATCTATTGAATTGTTAATCTTATCCAAAGTTTACTTGGGCAATGTTTTCTCAGCTAAGTGACTAGATAGTGTCCTTTGATCCACCCTAGCACGGTAATAATAATGAGATGAAAGATTTCGATTTGACAAGTAATGTGAGATGAAAGATTTCGATTCGATCACTAATGTGAGATTGAAAGATTTTGATTTGTGAAATAATGTGAGACGAAATATTTAATTAGACAACTAATGTGAGACAAAAGATTTAGATTAGACAACTAACATGAGATTGAAGAATGAGAAGGTTGAGCTCAATGAACTCTCTCCCTATTTAAGTGCAGTGCAGACACAACTAAGAGCCATTACAAAATCTAACCCCAAAACTCTATACACCGATCCACCTACTGTGAAGATCTATGGCATACCCAAAAGACTTTGAAATGCTTTTGTTCTATCTGAAAATGATGTTGGATGCCAGCTTCCTCACAAAAACAAACCCGGAGAAGGAGAAAAATATCTGCAAGGAGGACATACTTTAGTGGTGGGTGTATGACTTGGAGTCGACACAGACGGTGAATATTAATTTCCATGGCTATTGTTTTTCCTGCTCCTTTAAGATACTTGTCAATTTCATGATGTAGGTTTCTTTTGGCAGGACATGATAGAGGCACAAAGATGTATAGAGCTCAAAGACGAAGATGAAGAGGACCCCCAATGAAAGGAGGAGTTACTATGGGCATATAAGTTGGCAGAGTCAAGTAAGCAGAGTGTAATCCAAGAGTGTAATCCAAGAGTGTGAAGAGGTCTGCCATTGTGCAGTAGATTGGCCTAAAGAAATAGGAGATGCTTGCTATAGAGAGGTTGATACGCTTCTTGGGCATCTCGAATTTCATTGAAAAAGCAAAATGTCATATTTTGAAATAATAAAAATCTTGCAGACATTTCTTGAACTTGTGGATATTCTCATGGTACTCATAATACCTAATTTTGTATCAACATGCTTCCATGTTAGTACTTACATGTTTTAAGTAGCTCGGTGGTTGAAATCTGACAATTCACTATACCCAGTCTAAAGGGCACTAGAATGTGCAACAAATTTTAGGATACCATAGCAATAGTATAGGGATAGCATGGTAGTAGTGCAGGATTAGTGCAGGATAAGTTATCGCCAACGTGGTGGCTACTTGCACTAGAATATGAACAACCACTAGCATGGTGGTTTGCTTCTATTATTACTAGATGAATGGATTCGTTATGGGAAACCAACGCAGTGATTGTTGGGATATACTAAAAGCAAGCATGGGATGAAATTTGACATTTAACGAAATGATAAACAGTCTAAAGGGCAGTGTTTTAGTGCAACAAATTTTAGGATATCACGACGATAGTGTAGGGATAGCATGATAGTAGTGCAGGATAAGTTATCACCAGTGCAATGGTTAGTTTGCACTAGGATATGAATAGCCACCAGTGCAATGGTCTACTTCTATTATTACAAGATGAATGGATTTGTAGGATGTGTGGATTTGTTATGGGAAACCAGCATGGTGGTTGTTGGGATATACTAAAAACAAGCATGGCTTTTACCATTTGGGATTTACAAAAACAATTTAATAAAACCGGCATGGTGATTGTTTGGGATATAGTAAAAAGAAGTAGTCTCAATACAAATTCCATTCTGTAGGACAAGTGGACACATTGTTTCCCTATAATGAGACTACATACATTTTCTTAGTACTATCTCAGTCATCCACTGCTCCAAGACACTCCAAAATGTGCTCATGCATGTCTAAATCCAATTTGAAAGACACTCTTGCCCTTCTTTCATTATGGCATAGGTTGCATTTGGAACTTAATAGCTCTTACAAGATGAGAGCACACACATGTTTGTGGCCTCTTATGTCTTGACTCTGGTCATACTGCTCTTCGCTCTATTGGCTCTGCAGCAACATGTCATTCTCGGTCAGAGGAATAGCCTTGATACCCATCGAGTTGCTTGATAGCCTTGCTCATAGCTCGAGTCATAGGTAGGCTCATGAAAGTATTCATATTCCTTAGCTTTTGAAGAGGATTCAATGATCACAAGGGCCTTGCTTTGGTCTACTCCACCCATCTTGGTCGAAGATCAAGGGCTAGCTCACTACAGGTCTCAATGTACTAGTTGAATGGAGGTCGAATGATGCCTCTCCTCTAAGTTCTTGCGAGGTTGGGTCTTCTCACTCCTCTTGTTATTCATTATTGGAGGCCGCCCACTACTCCTGTTCTTACCTGTCGGTTGTCCATAGTTTTAATTCTACCATATTCTGCTTCCTCAGTGTAGGTGTTCCTCTTACCTACCCATGTACCTTTTTCTAAGTTCCAAGAATGTATTAGACATCAATGAAGGCTTCAAGTACTTTGCAGACGGTTCGATCGCATTCCACTGTCTAAACACCCCTAGATCCACATGTGTTTGCTGATCTGCACTTCTACGTCTAATGCGCGAATCACATGCTTGTAGTGATACGCCACTTGCTCGACCCCTAGGGTTCCTTCAAAAGCATTCAAAGACTACCCTCCATGTTTGTAGTGCTTTATCAAATGACAACATTGAGAGGGAATAGTATCTGATTGTTCACTGTGCTAAACCAGCAACCACATAACCAATGTGCTGAAATAAAGTTTCTTACACCACTGTTGATGTTTGGTCACAACCCCACTTACCAGCTAGACTCTCATGTCATTCTGTACTAAGGGCACCCAAAAGCATAATAACAAAACGATAATATTAGGTTACATGTGCTACATGAGGATGATTGTGTTTCTAAATAGTTTATTATGCACGGTTTGGCTACAACTAAAGGTAACCTAAAAAACCCAAGCATACTGCAGCTACCGGGCTTACAAAAACAGAGATTAGAAGCAAGAAGAGGAACATTGGAGCACAGTTTGGCTACAACATAAGGTAACCCCCCAACGTGGTTCATTCCACAAATACATATTACCCCTAAACAAAAGGCAAATAAAATCGAAGGAGAAACCTAAGCATTCTCATACTGCAGCTGCACTTACAAAACAGAGGAGAATAATGGGGCATGATTCAACACAGTCTAACTCCCCAGGAGGTCCATTCCACAAAACAAAAGGCAAGAAAATCAAAGTAAAAACCCAAGCATTCTTATACAACCAAAGATTAAAAGCAAGAAGAGGATAAGTAATAAGTGATAGGTACACATTGGATGGCATGTATTCTTCTAAAGAAAGAGCAAGCCATGGCTTCAAGTGTTCAAAACTCTACTTGTATTCTGTAGTGTGATCCTCATGGGTTCAACAGGTTTGCACCCATCTTCCAATGTGGTAAGACTGATTTGTTTCTGAAAGCAAGTGGGATTCATGCTAGAAACCTTAAAAGCGAGGTGTGGTGCTAGCACCTACCCTTCCTTGGTTCCATTCACCCTGGACTAAAACAGTAGCAAAATGTCTAGTCACAGCACAGTTCATAATTGAGGCCTCTCTTGGATGTTTTTTTTTACCAAAAATCTCTGACTACTTCATCCCACTTCTCATAGGTTGTTCCCCAATTATCCTTAAATGTTTCCTCAACCTTGTACTTAGGTTTTGTGCATTGCAACAAAAAGTATGGGTCATCTTCCTCATTCTTCCCAAAATCTGTGACAACTGCAAAGTTATCCTCCTCTTCCAAACAATCCGTGAGGTCATTGAAACTCTCCCCAAACTGTGGTGAGTCATTTGTCTCTCTATTGTTCAAATGTAGAGGAAAAACTTGAACTCGCTCCCATGACTTCGCAATTGCAATGTTCTCACAATCGTCATGATCCCATATGATGCATGCACTGCAGAAACAAGAAAGTTTTCTTGTTTTAATCAATTGGTTTGAATATCCCCTTATGATGTGCAGACCTTGAACTCCTTTAATTTCTCGCAATCGTGCCGGCTTCTCCTTTGCACTTCATCCACTTTCACTTCATGGAACACTCTACGTACTACATTATTCTTAAGGCCTTGTTTACTGTATATTGAATGCGTGCCTATGGAGAAGTTGGTTGTAAGCCATGTTACAGCATCATGGGTATCATTGAGTTTTTCTTGAGGGTATGCTAATTGGTGTTTAAATAGAGCTTGCTTAATAACAGTATCGCATCCATCATGTTCACCCTTCTCATGGCTAGACCCAAAGAAATTCCACATCATGTCTAGACCGGTCAAGGAACCTTGAGACAAAGTAGAATCCACGTCCTGATTTAAATTGAGAGACAGCACCATCTGACCACACCCAATGTTGTTTTATATTTTATGCATGGGGATTTTCCTTTTTCAGCCATTCCCAATGCAATAGAAAAGCATGCTGCACAAATAGGGGGTCATGTTTCCTATCATCTAAAATGTAGAAATGGTAAATGTGTTGCACTGACCTGGACTCCTGTGAGTCATCAACCAGATTGGCATCAGGCGTGGAAGAATCAAGCAAATGACTGTACGTGATATGCACAAGAATTGTTATCTGCTTGTTGTACAAGTGAGCACTTTGTATCTCATCCTGCTCTTGAAAAGAATAATTTTTTGCAAAATCCATGACAGATACAATAGATGTCACGAGGAAAATTGGCAAGCACGTCCTAAACTGCTTATCCTACCATCTAGCCGTGAAATTGTGAAGCACATATTTTGGGATGGTTTGAACCACATGACCTACAAGCTCCCTTGGCTGGGTGCTCTTATATGACAGTAGCCATCTCTTTTTATCGGATCCTTCAACATTGACATTTTCAAATCTCCTCCATTTTAGAGCAATGAGGTTGTCTTCCCTCATTTCATTTGGACAGACATTGAATGTCTTCTACTTCAGCTTCAAACTACAATGCTTGCACATGCCACGAATGCATTCAATCATGTGCCACTCACGGTATCCCTTTGGACAAACCACTGGCTCTCATAGAGACCTCAGGCTACAAAAATTGCCCTCCCTTGCAACACATACTGAGGATCCAGGTGGCCTACAGATTGCACATTCATTGGGAAGGCATGGGGATTGATCCCCATGGAGCAATTCTTCAACACGACTAGATCTCAAGTCATTCATAGCTTGTCGGTCTAGGTCAAAGTCTATGTGTGTTTTGCAACAACAAACATTCCTGTCTTTGAGTTTCTTAGGGCTTACAATGCTCAAAGATCCTCTGTCCAATTGAAATGTCCAGATTCTAATCTATAAACTTGAGATACAACTCCATCTGCTAGCCCAACATGCGGGATCAATAGAACAATGAGCCCCCTTTTTGCTACTACTAAAAGAATACAAAACACAGTCTAATTGAAGCATATAATGGAGCAAAATAATTTTCAACCACCGCACTAGTTTGGGACAGTCACAATTTCAATCACTGAGCTGGTTTAGGATAGTCAACCACCGGGCTGGTTTAGGACACGTTTAGGACAGTCACAATTTTAACTGTTAGGATGGTTTAGGACACTATCACAGTTTTAACCACCGGAATGGTTTAGCCTGACGGTCTCAACTTCACATATTAGACAATAACAAGTATATTGCTTTTCATTTCTGAATTTCACCATTAGAAAATAACAATAAATTGCTTCATTTTTGAATTCCACAATTTAACAGTGGTGTATGACCTGAATAGCAGGAAATTAAATTTAACGAATTTAAGTACTAAGAAACACAATAATTTCAACCACCGGGCTGGTCAATAAATAATGTCAGTTTAACCACGCTAGTTCAAGACAATCACATATTAACTGGTGATTGAGCTGAAGCAACCACAATTGAATGATGTTCCAATCACCGGGCTGGTTTCATAAAATAACAATATATTGCTGTTAATTTCTGCTCAACCATGCCACCAGGTTGGACAACAACTCATGTATGTTCAACTATGCTAGTTCAAGACAATCACATAACTAGCAATTGAGCTGAACCAGCCTACGGTTGCATGATGTTCCAACCACACGGCTGGTTTAGGACAATCACATTTAGTCCAAGCCTAGTTTAAGAAATGAAACAAGTAAACTATCCCAAAGCGCAATCACAAACAACCACCGGGCTGGTTTAGGCACCCTGACCTATGTTGTATCTAGCATGTGTATGATGTGCTCCTCAAACACCTTGCATCCCGTTTGCTTCTTACAGATGTCCTTTTTATTTAGAGAAACTCTCGTATCTTTGTGCCAAAACGTCGTCATTGTAGCAATGACTTCCGCACTTAGGCTGTCTGTCCTTTTCTTGCATTCTATTGAAGCCCATAGACTTCTCGGATCGGGATGATCGTGCATTGCTTCTGCTCTACGTTCAACTGCTGGAGCCACGTTGGTCCTTCTGATTGACAACATCTTCGACATTATGTGCCCAAGCCATTTCTCCTTTGTTTCAAGGGACACCAACATAGCTAATGTCGCCCTCTTTGCAGCTAGTTGATCTAAGCTATGTACCCCTTTCACTTTTTGTAGGCCATTTCTCAGGTTAGAGAGCATCGCCTCTTGGGCATGCATCTCCCGAGGTGTTGTTAGGGTTGTTAATCTACAAACTTTAGGATGCAGAGGCTAAAGCTTGTGAAGACTTGAGACTGGTAATCACCTGAATGGCCTCATATTGCTACCTCAAATGCCTTTTGATTTGTTAAGATGTAATGCTCTCTAATACACAAATACTTACTGAGCAGCAAGAATTGTACTGTTTACAACTTCAAAGATTTGGAGTCAATGAAATGCATGGCAATGGAGGAATGCCTACAACTGCATAGGTAGGATTATACAAGCAATTGAGTAGAGTTTTGCAATATCAATTGCATTGGATATTTTGCATATTCCTTAGAAACGTGCGATTCTCTTAAAAATTTGGTATACAAATATGCTAGCCCATAATTTAGAAGTAAAAAGGTATACAAATATTTCTTGCACTTTTAGTTTGAATGTGGATGCAATGTTAAGGAACATAGATTTGGTCTATGAAAATTTGTTTTTGACTATCTATGTGCAAAAAATAGAACTAGAGAACTTACATTATTGGGTTCTCTTCAAAGAGAACATGCTCATGAGACAAGAATAATGCAACTATATGGTGAAATAGAGATTTAAGTGCTCGGAAAGTAAATATAAATAGCCATACTTACTAATCGTAAGTAGTGATGAATGAACTCCATGTAAGGAGTGGGGGGGGGATGAGAGAGAGAGAGATATTAGATTAAATATTTTTATTTTGGGTGTAAGTAAAGTAGTGAGAAGAGGACCGTCAACATGCCGAGATGATGTTGCACTTTAGGGATAATAAGATCAAAAGGTTGGAAACTTTTTTGCCAAGATTGATATCTATATATACAAGTTGCCTTATGGAAGACAAAAAATAGTCTCTTAGAAGACATACAAATACTAAGGATAAGGCTTGAGCATAATCCTACAGGCTCTTATTTTGCCATGGAGAATATATGTTTAATGGAAGTGCTATGCAAGTTTCACTACTTCTTAAATGTGGATGTAGATTTAAGCTACTTTCTTGTGTCTATGTGTGGATGTCTATGTGCCAAATGCAAAGTTCTATGTGGCAAATTCAAATTTCTATGTGCTAAATGCAAATCAATATGAACCAAGGAAGGCCATGTTCCTTGGTCTTATAATTTCTGGAGAGTGTGCGTGCTAACTCTTCCCCTACACAAATGTGTGGTTAGTGCTAAATCCATAGTACAATAAGCCAAATGCAAAGTGTTATGTGCCAATTACTATATGCAAAATTCAAAATTGCTTTGTGCTTAATGCAAATTGAAGTGAACCCATAGAAGGGCACATTCCTTGATCTTAATTTTTTGAGAGGAAGTGTGCCAACTCTCCTCTGCCAACTCTCCCCCCACTAATGTATGGTTATGTGCTAAATGCAAAGTACTGAGTGCAGAACGCAAAGTGTTATGTGCTAAATACAAAGTGCTATGTACCGAATTCAAGTTGCTATGTGCTAAATCCGATTTCTAAAAACAAAACATGTGATTGTATGCTAAAATAACAAAAACATATTCTCTATCAATAGAGCTACCTAGCAAATGCATGTATTATTCCAAATACTATGTATTGAATGCAATGTGCATGTGCTACATGCCAAATGCAAAGTTTTATGCTAATTTCAAATTGTCATGTGATTCATGTAAAATGTGAAATACAGTGTTCTATGCCAATTTCAAATTGCTATGTTCTTAATGTAAAATGATATGAACCCATGGAAGGGCACATTCCTTGGCCTTATAATTTTTGGACACTAGGCGTGCCAATTCTCCTCCCACACAAACGTGTGGTTATGTGCCAAATTCACATTGTTAAATGATAAATTCGAATTGCTATGTGCTAATTGCAACTACTATGTATCAAATGCAAAGTTCTATGCCAATTTCATATAGCTATGTGCTTAATGCAAAGTGATATGAATTCAAAAAAAGAAGAGTTCCTTGGTCTTATCATCTTTGGAGAGGAAGCATGCACACTCTTTATTTATTTTAAAATGTTTATTGAAAATGAATAAATTAATTGCCTAGATTCAATCAAATTATGAAATCCAAATAAAAATATTCTTGGCCAATAAAGTTACCTACCTTGGATCTAGTTTTAAAAATAAAGGCTAGTATTAATTCCGAAAAAGAGCCTTGCTCGTGACATGCAAATCCCCTCTAGTCCGCTTCTAGAGCATCTAGTTTTAAAAGTAAAGGCTAGTATTAATTCCGAAAAAGAGCCTTGCTCCTGACATGCAAATCCCCTTTAGAACATTTTAGTATAAAACTGCACGACTATTTAAGTGGAAAGTCTTGGCAACGTTAACCACCTCTCATGATCTGACAAATTCTAAGCATTCAACCGTCGACCAAGAATAGAGGCAAATGTTTGAGATTTGCTAGCATTCAAGCCTTCGACAATTCTTGTCAAAATCAGCACAGACAAATTAGTTGCAAGTAATTGTTGCTTCTCGAATAGAACACAGCCCACCTTATGAGACGCAGTACCTTGCCATTCATCAAGCAATTCAACAAGAAGTTGAGAAATTTCTTGACGTTTAAGAGAAGCTCAACATACTAGATTAACAACACCGCGTGCGTACTTTTCTCTCCCTGCTGAACACCTACATATTAGAAATGCATTGTAATGTTAAACTTCAAGACTGCATTAGGACCGTTCGCAGACGCAGTCCGAATGGTTGCGTAGCCTCGAGCAAACCTGAAATGTCCTGTCCCGCCCACCACTGCTATTTCCCTCTCAAACAAGCCAATTTTGTCCATCCCATGTAGGCAGATTGTGCTCCCATTGTGCTCTGGCGTTTGCAAAGCAGCAGTAAATACAAGGAGCAAATCCACGCTGGTCTGAGACGCAAGGCTGTAAAAGCCCTGACCCCTGCCCACTTTAGTTGAATTGCGCTCAGGTCCCTCTGTTAGATCATCATCGATCACGAATGTTGAGCCGAAACTGCCCAGGGTAGTGAAGTTGCCATTGGCGACCGCCACAGGAACTGCTGAGGGTTTCGGTGACAGCGGTATATCGTGCATATGGAACTGGACATTCGTTGCAGCAGCAAGGGCAGTGTCGAGTGCAGAAGGAGACGAAAGAAGTGCTAAGAATAGAATACTTGCTGCGAGATTTCGCATCTTTCGACAGTTCAAAATCAGGGAATGCTGTGAGCAATTCACAAGCTAATTTAAGTAGCTGCAAGATGTGGGCGGAATTCATTAAAGGCACGGGAGCTCTGGACTGCATATATGACCGCCAGAAGAGTGCTTGAGAATGTAATTTTATAGCCAAAGTTGCTGTGTTCGGTACAGGAACAGACAGTAAAACTACCCAAGTCTAAGCGCACTACGACTTTGAGAGTCTTCTTTAAGAAATGTCAGATCAACCACATGTTTACTTTTCGTAAATCTCATGTAGCAATCGGCAGGCGAGTGATAGGGCAAAGATTCTTGCCCACCCTTACACGCAAAGTTGACCAAAGCAGAGCGTACGAAAGCTCCACGCATTCATCACCTACAACCTCCCTCACTTCACCTACAACAACTTCGCTCGCGCACACCAGCGGCCTCAAGCTGGCATGTGTGATCCTGACCAGCTTGGAATAGAAAAAGCTGTTAAATAATGAGTGGATGTGGCCTGCAAGTATATTTTTAGGCTCAGAATTCAAGTTGCTTCCAGACGACGTTCATGAATTTCTGTCCGGTCTAGCCAGTCCCTTCAAGAGACAAACGTATGTTGAACAAAATTTCTTGTTCACTTTAGAGTACGTTCCCTCGTTGAGCGACAGCACGTCAGGCCAATTAATAGTAGAGATCGAAGCCGAGATTTCAAGGACTAGAATCCGCGCCCGAGTGGAGTCCATTCTCTGGAGTCGGACCACTGTTCACCAAAACATTTTTGGTTACCAATACAAAAAACCTTCAACTCCAACATTTACAAGGGTTTTTTCCCAAGTTTTTGCGGATTTTTTCACCAAATATCACTCGAATGGCCTCAAAACTACACATTCAAACACCTTCTCTCCCAAAATTTTGAAGTTTTTTCCTGAATTTAACAATTCATGTGACATGAAACCTCGGTTTTTGGTGAACACTCCTCTGGACTAACCCAGGGAAACTAGCAAACAGCAGGGGAATCTGTGCTGCCGGGGAGCTGGTTTCAACTTTCCCCGATTTCCGACCAAGAACCAGTGACCACAACGGGTGTTATACATGTGTCATTCTCTGATTCGTCAGTTTCGTGGTGCTGCTCGTGGTACAAATGAGGCGAAATACAAGCATGCCGTTGGATCAAGAGGTTTCAATCGAAGAGGCATTTCGCGCGAATCATTCGAATCAGATGGTGGAAATTTGATATAGTTTTGTTGCGCCAGTGTGAGAACAGTTTGTCGCGTTGAAATTTGTGCACCCTGATGGTTGGAATCGAACACTGCTCATAAGCCATTGATTAAAAAACCCGACAAGTTGTGAATTTGGACATTTGGACATCATCAAAATGGCCAAATTCATGCCATGACGGGTTTTGCTATTTTTGGACACTATATGTCGTCCCTATGCCGCCTCAATCGGCTTTGCATTTTGTGCTATGGTACATACCTTCTAGATTTGCCAAAAATAGTCATGGAAATGGCCAAACTTGTCAAATTTCTTCATCTACCCATTTAAAATCTATATTTCTTCACAGAAAATCATGAAATGCATCAGTCTTTTACAAGTTTATGTAGGGGAAGCTCAAAAATTAAATAAATTTTTCACGCTGTGGAGAGTTTTGGTGTTTTTTGACACTCCATGCTGGACCTCGATCAACTTTGCCTTCTGTGAAACAACCAAAGTTTTTCTTCATTTGCCAAAAATGGTCATTGAAATGGGGAAACTTGATAGACAACATTTTATTCACTTGTAATGTACTCTAAGTTGAATTTAAAATAGTAGATTTAACATTGAGCACCAAGTAATTCCATGGAATATAATATAACTTTTGTGTTCAATATATATGATTTTCTTTAGTTCCTTCTTTAAATAATTTATGCTCTAAACTATAAAATCTTACCCCTCCAACCCCCGTCTTTTAGTTTCTTTACTTGCTTATTGAAATAATTTATGCATGCTCTAAACTGTTACATACATACATTCATGCATGCATACATACATACATACAAGCATGCATGCATACATACATACATACATACATACATACATACATACATACATACATATATATATATATATATATATCGTGTACACACACACATACACACACACACACACACAAGTGACACAAATGGTGTACATACAAGTGACACACATACACACACACACACACACACACACACACATACATAAGTGACAGATGGTGTACACACATACACACACACACACACATACATCTCTCTCTCTCTCTCTCTCTCTCTCTCTCTCTCTCTCTCTCTCTCTCTCTCTCTCGTTCCCCTTTGTTTATCACTTCTTAATTTCTTCGGTTTAACATTAGAAGTTTTACCTTTTAGTTTCTTAGACTTAGAATTAAGTCTTGCTTACTTTCTCCTTATGATTTTCTTTAGTTCCTTCTTTAAATAATTTATGCTCTAACCTATAAAATCTTACCCCTCCAACCCCCGTCTTTTAGTTTCTTTAGTTGCTTATTGAAATAATTAATGCATGCTCTAACTCTAACCCCCCTCTTTTTCTATATTAAATTTGTACACATGGTTAATTAGCTTTTGTATAATGCTACATGATTTTTTATGAGCTCATTTGAGACATAGTTGTATTCTATTGTCCCTATTTATATCAATGGCTTTTATTTTTTAGCATTTCAGTATTCCATTGTTCCCATCATTTTCACCATTGCCCTTTAACTTCAAAATTTCAAAATTTTCCTTAATTTCTTAGAAGCTAACAATTCATTTTAGAATCCTAAAGGTGTGCTCTAGTTCATAGATTCAGCAACAACAAGCCAGAGAATACAAGCATTACCTGTCTTCCAAATGTAACCGCATTCTAAACAATTGATTGGTTTGGACCATGATAGGTAATGTGACCCTGACCTTGGAGCCTAGGCTACCTCACGAATTTTACATTTTCATTTTCCTTTACCATATTTGTGCCCATTCCTTGCAAATTTAATATGGAAAAACGTTTTTAAAAAGAACTTGGCTATTTGGAGCTTCGTGTGCCATATTGTTAAGGGGTCTCTCTCTCTCTCTCTCTCTCTCTCTCTCTCTCTCTCTCTCTCTCTCTCTCTCTCTCTCTCTCTCACACACACACACACACACACACACACACATACACACGTCTTCCTTTAAGGGATCCCTTGCTAAGGGGAATAATGATTAAACAAAAAAAACCATTTTGTCGTTTAAACAAGAAAGGAGGGATTCACATTGACTATACACTCACCCTGTTGTAGAGGAAACATCACCTAAAGGAGTCACTTTATTTACCATTGGTAAAAGGAGAAAAGAACGCAAATTAGGAGTGGAGTGTCATACATGTAGGACACATGACTTTGCACTATGAAACGAGTAGGTAATGGAGAGTTGGTTGGTAATGAAGCCCATGAACAATGTAGTGGGTAACAAAATCATTCCATGTGGAGATTTTTTGGAAAGAAGTGGCGAAGGTGCTAGAAGTGCCAACCAAAAAGAAATTTCACTTGTATAAAAATTGGGATTTGGAATTATACACTTGTATGAATGACAAGGGACAAAACATTAAGAATTCTTCCCAAAAACTGACATGAGTTAATGAACACAAGCAAAGTTAGTGGGGTGTTTCTTTCTCAATAGCAAGCGCTTGGAAATTCTCAAAGTCTAATGGAAATTTAAAAATTGAGAATTTTTTTCATTATTTTTATATAGAGGTATATATGATGTACTTTTTGGCAAATGAATATCTATGATAGGACCAAGCTTGTTATAGAAAAAGAAGGCTTATTGTCATAAAGATAGAAGCATTTATCCCTCGATTGCACTTCTTATTCGACAAGGGCAACAAGGAGGCGACATGAAAAATTCCAAGCTCACCATATCATCACCTATGGAAAATGCTATGAGGATCAATGGTGGAGATTAACCCTTAGCAAACTCGAGTTTCATGGCATGGGAAACTTAGAGTGGTCTTAAATCCTTCCCTATCAATGGTTGGGGTTAATGGAATCGTGATCCTAGCAGTCTGATGAATAAACCTTCATAATGGGAAATGGTACTGGAGACATTAACCCATTAAATTACACGAATGTAGAAAGACATCAGGCTACAGACAATAATCAAGCTAGTGAGCCAAGTTGAAAAAAGAGATCATGAGCATACGAACCAGTTGTGAAGATCATAATACAAGGAGCAAGTCCATACCAAGTTAGCTGTAAGTGAACCAAGTAGTGTTAGCTATTAGTGAACCAAGTTGGAAAAGGAGACCTCGAGCATAAGAACCAGTTGTGAAGACCATAATACAAGGAGCGCAGGTCTAGACCAAACACTAAGTGTAATGTGAGAAATGAAAGAAGAGGCAATGGAGGCACCATGAGTGACTAGCTAACAAAAGGTAGCAACAATGCCCAAGGCTCCAAGGACTAAGGACAACCAAACAGAACAAAGCATAGCAGAGTTGGCAACAAGCAAAGTAAGTTGATATGTGTAACATAACTATTCCCAAAGAGACGCCATGAAGGGCTTACGTAGAGAAAAGGATCCAAACCCTAAGTAGATGTGCTAGGAGAGCTTACGACTGTACAACTGGGAGACTAAAAGCTGATAGGCAGAGACATTAACGTGAAGACCCAATCATAAAAATCCAAATGCTAATTTCTAAAAAAACAAAATTTTTAGCTTCTCAAAGTGGAACCTCCGATTAGACCTTCCCATGGGGCAAGCCAAAAAGAAGGTTATCATAATGCCAAAAAAGTGTGTATGAGAGAGTATAAGAATGACCTCAAAGGCTAAACTTTTCTATGCCAACATGGACTTAAGTAGCACAGAATGTTTGTGTAGAGTAGCGGAAAAGCTCCATTTATACTTGCATAAGGCTAGGAATAATCTCTCTTAGAAATCCAACATGCATGTTCTACATGCAAGTTCTACATACAATTCCACATGCAGTTCCTACATGCAACATGCAACTTCTATATGCGCATCCTAAATGCAAGTTCTACATGTAGAGAAAATCTTACAATTCCTACATGCAAAGAGAAAAGATCTCCAACTTGTATAAATACCCCATAATGGAATGAAGCCCAAACTCTTTGGGGCATTGTGTTGAATTCTACTTTGGTGTTCCATGCAGTTGTCTCCAAGCGTCCATGCTTCCTTGCACTCCACGTCCAAAAGCATGTCCTAACCTTGCCTCCTACTCCCCTCTCCTCCAACCTTGCAACTCCTCCTCTCCCTCTCCTCCTCCCTTCTCCTCTCTCTCTCTCACCCCCATGCTCTTACACCTTCTTTCTCTCCCACTCCTATGCTCCCCCTGAACCCTTAGTCTCTTAGATTAGTTCCTTAACCCTTGACCTCCATGATCTATGAGGCAGATGAATTCCCCACCATGTAATCTAGTTTGAACCTTGGATCCTCGTTCTAACCTTGAAACCCCTTTTGAACTCTGAACCCCTTCTAAACCATGAACCTCCTTCTAGCCCTTAAACTCTTTCTAAACCTTTCAACTCCAAATGGAGGCAAAAGCCTTCATTACCCCGACCAGGAAGAAGAACGTTCCTTTCACACAAGCATGCACAATGTTTGCTTACCAAACTTGAGCCTATGTTTCTCGCCAAAATACGAGACCCGAGGCCCTAGCTTATTACACTTATACTACAAACGACGACAACGTCGATATACCTATATAGCTGACAAAATGCCTCGAACTTGCATACCTAGAACATCTTGCTCTTCCTGTGGAAGCCGTGGGAAAGAGCCAACATGGGGGGGTTTTGTGTGTTGTATTAGGTAAGTCGGAGATAGATAGATGGTGTGTGTGTGTGTGTGTGTGTGTGTGTGTGTGTGTGTGTGGAGAAAGAGAGAAAGAGAGAGAGAGAGAGAGAGAGAGAGAGAGAGAGAGAGAGAGAGAGAGAGAGAGAGATCTTTGAAAAGAACTTTGTGGATTATGTCATGAAAAATTTTTATCAAATTATTTGATTGCAAAAATGCATGTTTGATTCATAAATATTAGTTAATTGTAAAAAACCAAGTTCAATTCACCACAAATTGCAATCGTCTTGCAATGCTACAAAGATGGTTTAAATTTATATATTATATGTTTTATATGCATACATTTATTGGTGCAATATACAACAAAAATGAAACAAGGTTTGGTTTATATTCACAATAGTTTGTGTTTCTTGACAACAAAAATCCATTATACAATGTCACTTCTCCTCCTAGGTGCCGTGAAGATAGGTAGTGCAAAGGTATTAGCCATATTTGTTGCATCAATTACACCAAGGATAACACTCATAGCTACATCTTCCAAGGCTCTGCCTCTGATCGCTTCCCCATGCCTCATCGAAATTTTTGAATTTGGACTTAAAGATATGAGGGACATCACTTTTGATCGTGCCCAAAACTTTGTAACTCCTCCTTTCCATAAGGTCAATTCATTCTCTCTAATGTGTAGCTCTAGGATATCCCCTAGGGAAGAACCCCTTCTCATTGTTTATCCTGCACCCGGATCTCACATCCCAAAATCATCAATTTCAATTGTACTTGAAAATGCAATAAGCAAATCATTAATGTTTACTAATAATTATTAATCTAGAGACCTAAATCAAAAGAAACCATAGAACGTACTATCTTCTTTGCACCTTCCTTTTCAAGTCCTTCTTTGCAAATGTTTGATGTATCTTGATGTTAAATGGTTGGTCTAATGTACAAAATAGGTCTTTCCTAAATTTTATGTACAATCAAAAGGTAGAATTTCGTATGTGAACTCATTCAGTACATTAAGTTTGGAGCGAGGCCATTCAAGATGTTGAGGAAGATAATGTTATCCCGATTATAATAGCAAGCCAAGAGAGAGTTGTGAAATAATCCCCTAGCATTATCCTAGGATATTTTGGAAACCATGTACTATGCCTTTGTAAAATTGCTTTGGTCAAGCACTTGATTCATATTTTTTGCTTTTCCCATTTACTTTTGGGTTGTAGGGCATGATGGCCCTCAGTGGTGGGCGATGGAAAGCTCCTCAACTGGCCCTCAGTGGTGGGTGATGGAAAGCTCCTCAACTGGATTTTTTATGAGTTCATTCATGAAATAGGTCCCCTATTAGACGATCTCTTCATAACACATTCCAATCAATGAAGAACTTGACCATTGGATTGCATTGCTACATTGATGTCTTTTTTTATGCTATAGCTAATGTTGTTGATGTTGGATTCTAGTGTTTACTTTTTATTTCTAATCATATTTTGGCCATTTTCTATATCCCTTATCTTTTTCTTGCACTTTAATACAATCATATCATATCATATGGCATGGGATACTGTGAAAATCGCACTTACATCTTCTTTTAGAAGCTTTTTGCTACTAATCTCCTCTACCAAAGTGGTTTATACCTCTTGCTCCTTGGATACTTGTCTCTACTATAAGCCACAATATTTGTTGTCTTGCATCAACATATCTGACATGATCTAAAAAGGAGGAGCATCTCAATGACCATTGCTATCACAAATTTGCTACTACCATTTTCTGTGTTCCTTTTATTCATCTTGAGATTCTAGGTCATCATCATTGTTCATCGGCTATTGTGCACAGTAATCAAGGATTGACTGCAAATCATGGAGGTTTTGTCCTTAGTTCGTAATTTAACTCTTGCATGATCACTTCAATTGTAACAAGCAATTGAAAGGTTTCAACTTGTTTAGCATTTGGCAAAGTACCTTATTCTCTATAAACATCACCACCTTTGTTCTAGCGAATATGGGAGTCGCGAGACTTAAGTTGTCAATGAAGACCTCCAGGTTCTTCGAGACGAGGTTCCAAATGAAGTTCATGAATCTTTGATATGTATTGGGAGCCTTTTTGCAATCCAAACAAGATTATATCACTCCCAAAGACTCCAAATACTGATACAAAGGTGGCCTTGAGTGTGTCTTTGGGAGCTATTGCAATTTGTTATACCCTACAGAACAATCCATGAAGTTGTGTAGCTCATTTCTTGATATTTGATCAAAGATCTAGTCTATAAAATGCAACATATGTGAATCAAGGATAGCTACCTTGTTTAGCTCCCAATATTTGACGTAGATCAAACTATTCTAGATCTCTTCTTGGGTACAATTACTACTAAAGAGCCAAACTACTCTCAAGTCTGGTCTATAAAATGCAACAAATGTGAATCAGGATGGAGCAAACTCTCCTAGCATGAAAATAACAACACAAGACATAGTTATTATTGTGCTTTATCCTGAAGACTTTATCATCATAGGTCTAAATGGTTAGCTCATTTCTCAAGTCAAACAACTCACACTTGAGTTGTGATACATAAGACATGGGAGATCTTTATTATTTTCTCAGCATAAAAATATGGAGAAATGAACATGTTATCATGTTAACATCGTGGGTCTCCAATGATCACAGTTACCAAGAAGAGATCTAGAGTGTGTGGATTAGAATGCACTTTTATTTTTATATCTAACTCTTTAGGCCACATGATGCCAAAATTGTACATCAACTTCAAGAGCCTAGCCTCATTTAAAATACCTTGATCAAGTGAGTACCACTAGTCGCTACAAGGATGTCGCTTTAGTATGGCCATGGATGCAATTTGTCTACTTGCATGGAAACGTGCCCCCAACCATTTGCATGGTTGTTTAAGCATTTCAAAAGATGTGTGAAAAGATATGCTATCTTGTTTTCACTACCCTGTTACAGCCTTTTCATGTTGGGAAAGTAAACTCCACTTGATATACAATAGGGACACTATGTATACAAAGACTAGTAGAATAGGCATGTCCCAACAAACACAGGCTTGCCTTCACCAAACTAATAAGTTTTTGTTTAGAAGCTTTATCTACTCATTTAAATACAAAGTGTGCATACTTTTAGATCCTAGTGCAATGGCTTTAATGGCTTTCTCCATCCTTTCCTTTCACACCTTCAACACTCTCTAAACATGTTAACAGTGTTTCAAGGTACATTTTTCATGCCAAATGCAAGGGAGAGGAAACTACAAAGTACCATTTTCCGCTTTTAAAAAGTTTATCCAAAAGGATGTCTGCAAAGCACCTGATAATAAGTTTGTTGCTAAAAACATGTGAAGTGTTCTTTGCTTGAGAACTAGCTCAATACTACCAAAAGAAGTAGCACGTAGACAAGATTACTTAATGCAATCAAGCGATCTCGCAGATCATTTTAGAGCCATTGATCACATGGTAGACAACACAAGATTCGTGTAGATCGACTTGAATCCTGGCAAGGATTTTCAATTTACAATTCCAATGGTTGCAATGGAGAACCCGACCCCCCTGCCATGCCGACCGCCTGTCGCGGGAGTGCTCGAAAAGAAAATTGTGCATACAACATGCACTTAAGGGACAAATTCAAACCCCTTTTCACATACAAGTCCACCATTCCTTTCCTTTTATAAAATTAAAAATTTATGAGCTCCTTCTAAATGTATATTTATTGGATTAAAAAATGTCTATACTGAACCGACGACATTGACCCTAGAATCCCCCTCATACGGTTACATATTTAAAAGTGCAGTCCTAGGGGTTACCCCAACTTTGTGATCATGTCCAATATGTTTATGCAAGAGCAAGCCTAGAAAGGAGGATCTAATGAAAACAATGGTCCTGAACAAGCATTTGCAACAAGTGGTTAAAGGTCCTAAAAGAGTACAAATTTTGCAAGAGGCTCTAATCAACACTCAACATTTCACAAAGACCAGCAACAATTATATGCTATGCAAAATTTTATTCAAGTATTATTACAAGGACAACATCATAGATAGAATCCTCTTAGAGGTACTTGGAATAGCCAAAGGAAAGGAAATGTAGAAGTAATCATTGCAATAATAATTTAAGTCATATGATTATCACTATGAAGAAGACCCAACAATTGAAACAATCAAGACTCACAATGCCATAAGAAGAGATAAGCCTCATGGATTAAAAAAGTCAAAATGTCAATCGCGATAACCAAAACCCTCAAGAAAATAAAACACTTACGTTAACACAAGGCAATTTTTAGACCAAGCAAATTGACATTTTTAAATGGCTAATTGTCTCAACCAACCATGATGAATGACTTTCACAAATTTAGAGCATGTATTCATTACAAATGGCCAATTTCGCATAAGTTTTTTTTTTTGCAAAGAAATTTTTGCAAAAGTTGAAGCCACACGCTATGCCAATTCAAAAGTAATTCAAACTACACAAAAGCCACCAATAATGGTTTGCATCGCTTGCTCAACTGGTTGACAATTACAATGATGTCCTCTTCATCTTTCTCCATGCAAACAATCTTACAAATAACCTTGTTGCCAAAGGTATCAAATTGGAAGCATGTTTAAGCTTTCACTAAACTACCAAAATATTAGTTATACTGAAGCGGAATACTAGTATAAGGGTTACCACTGAATTATTACCCAAAACCCAACGAAATTTATAGTAATGTTGTAGAAAAAAGCATCCTTTTTTTTGCCCTAACCTGACAAGAACCACATGTTGTACACTTGCCGTAGAGAATTCATTTCATTACTTTGCAAATAACTACAATCTCTAAGAAAAAAAATTGAAGTGCTTGATTATTTTCATACATTCAAAGCTTTGGTTAGAAAGAAATTGGCAAACACATGAAGGTTCTACCATGTGACAACGGGGTTAGTATAAGTCTCACCAATAATGTGTGACTTTTGCAAAGCCCAAAGCATGTCAATCAAATGCATGTAATATTGGAATGTATCTCTCATGAATTGGAGTTTTCCACAAACGACTCTTGAAGAAGCTTCATTGGAAGAAAGCTTATGGTAAGTCATATCAGAATATTCAAATTGGGTGAATCAAGAAACTAGCCTGACCCCAAATTTCGGAATGTGCACTCGTGGGTAAAAGCACCACCTTTGGGATCTATTTAAAGGTAACTGCTAAGAAGCGAAGACGGAATTGTTGACAATTCAAGTAGCTACTATAACCACATTTTACAGGTTCTCATAGAATTTGCAATACACCCTCGTCTTATGGAGTGCAATTTAAAAAGGGGCGTTAAGAATGTAAATTGCACTTAGCACACCAAGACGATATGTATACAAAGAGGTAGAAAAGACGTCTCTAACATTAGAGAGTCTTGCTGTAAACAACCTATTAGAGTTTCTTATGTTTGTGACTCTACATCTTTTCATTTTGGAATAGAGAATTGAGCTTACTTCTAGATCCTGGGTATCCTCTCCTCTACCACCTTCCATACTCAACAATTCATGTGTTGCCGTTGCGCACTAATAACTACTCAAGAAAATTAACCCATGCTTCCCGATGTAAAACAGCCCGTTCAACAAAATTCAACATGCACCTACTGCCAAAACAACCCACAAGGTTCATGTAAGAATCCCCACACACAACTTGCATTATAAAGGTCAGCGCTCACCGATGGTCAAATGATTAAACACATAATGGACCTCATAAGTGGATCCATAATGCAGAAAGATAGAAAGAAATACCTTTTGAAACTTTTGAAGTTTTGTCTCCCATCACAAACCATGAAAAATGGCATGATTTTTCAGAAATTTTGGCAAATTATAACATTCTGCAAAGCTTACTGTTTTTGTGACTTGAACCAGAGAAAAATGGTGTGATTCAGTAAAACCTATTGTAAAGTACAGCACTCTGCAAAGATTACAGGTAATCCATAATCTTGAAATCCCATGTTTAAGATGGCATCTGGGAATAGCCTAGCATTCGGTAAAAGAGAGCACTGAAAATGCCACTGTATAAGAAAACATGTACACAGATGACAATGTAGCTTTACCTGCAAGCGTTCAGAATATATAACCACCAGATCTGGTGCGGCAGTTGAACTTAACCACCAGCCAGTACTGCTTTCCCTTTTCCTCCATAAAGAGCTTTTGCACCATGAAAATTCTCTAAATTGAATTAACATTGCCCCCTACTGCAAAGAGCTGTATATTCTACACGTGGAGACACATAATGATCCCATTTCATGATGCTTTGATTGACACTTTGTCAATAGCAATTCAACATCTTGTGAAAACTTCACATTTGATCGAGGCAATTAACACAAAATTAAAGGCACAAACCTAACAAGGTAGATCAGGGAGCCAGCACAAGCACCTTAATAGTACCTTGACTGTTAGCAGCTAGCATTGTAGGACTCTCACTTTTCCAACAAACTGCACTTATGAAATGAGATGTATCATCATCACTATCATCAAGATCTGTGGATCCAAACCTATGCCACGCTGCAGGCTTGGATATAGCCTGCTTCAGGAAAGACCAGCTTTTTTATTAAACTTTTGTAAACGAACATATTAAAATATAGACGGAATATTAAGATAAACAAAATAAAATCTCCACAAAACTCATTCACATCCTACAAGCATGTGAATTTTGAGTGTGTGCTCTAAACATACACAGGAAATAAGGTAGATAGTATATACCTTGTGGTAAACAAACACTTCATTAGTTTCGCTACCACAAGCAATGTATTCACTGTTTACAGACAGCCCAACAAAGTTCTTCTCATTTGTATGTCCTTTCAGGGTTCGTATCTGCAAAATTAAAGGCAAACAGTTATAAGAACCAAACTAAACAGAAATAAATGGATCTCATAGTTTTGTCCATTAGCTTGAGTTCCAAATAGAGAAAGATAGAAGTGGACAAAGTAAATATAAGAAAGGAAACATAACTAGAAATAAAACTTCACCTTGCAAGCAAGCAAAGAAAATCACTAGAAAAACAAGAAGCTCCCTATCAGGGCACCCCCCAAAAGAAAATCCACTTCGCGTCAACGAGAACCTCCCTCTTAAATGATAAAGGTTATATGAAAATTGTATATTGGATGGATATTAGAGGTTCATAGAACAACTTGAAAACGGGGCAAGGTAACAAGAAAGAAACTTCATGAAGAAAAAGAAACAACAGTCACAACCCCCTCGCAAGCTTGCTTTAAAAATCACGTGAAAACAAAGATGCTTCCTACCAAGGCCTTCGAACCAGTCCCTGTAATTAAAGCGTTGAATCTATCCTGGATAAATATCATCTTGCAAATCCATATATTTGTCGCCTTTTAAGGTAAAAGGTATGTTAATAAAGACCACAGTGGCAAATTGCATGTGAGTGTTGTTTTGTCATTGTCAAAGTAAAGATAAGTGAACCACAAGGACAGAAACAGATTCTATCTTACTGTTGCCTAATAACGTAACATGAAGATACTTCTCAAGGAAAGAATCACATGCATACATGTGAGTTTTCTTTCACATCCCAAAGACGAAGAGTGCTGTCCGTAGATGCAGAGGCCAGCTCATTAGGAGAGAGAAACTTTACGTAAGACACTGTTTTCCTGTGTCCACTGAACACATGCAAAGGTACGTGGCTGTTCCGCAAGTCATAATAGTGTATGTGATGATCAGCTGAACCAACCTACAAAATTACGATAGTCATATCAGTATGAGTTCATGATTCATACCTCTATTTCAAGTTAAAATTGTGCCATTGACAAAGGGAATGGGGGGGGTGAAGCCTGAGTTTTGAGTTTGGGTTTTAGTGGTCAGACGTGTACATATGAAATTCTACCAAGTTAATGAGTGGGACAAATTGCTCTATATCTTGAGAATGTGGTGAATATGTATTGTAGGAAATTATTATATATGTAAGCTTCTAGATTATCCATTTTAAAAAGATGCACAAAGACAAATCCGTACTAGTGGAAAAAACATTGAAAGCTCTTATTGAATTCAGATTCACACATTTTTATATTTCGAAGGTACTTCGAGCATAATTGCATTTGATAACACTATAATCCAGAAAACTATAAGGAGCCAACCTTGCAGACAAAGAGGGAAAGCACATTAACTCATTTGCATCACCTCTTTTCAGGACTTCAACCTACCAGAAAGTTAGCCCGGTGTAGTACTCCATCACACTCCAACTCGCAGATGTAGAATCTAGATGCACAATATCATCTAGCTATCTAAACATATTTCCATTTTTCTGCAAATCCATTTCTTTGCCTTGACTTCAAAGCATTGGACCCTGACTTCCTGCTTGGGTTCTCCAAAAATGTGCGGCACTAGATTGAGCCTCCCTCACATGGCCTGTCACAGATGTCTTACTGCTTCATTTTGTGCTTATCATTGCTTCATTGCCTAAGGGCAAGTCGTCCCACCCTCCCTCCAATTTAATCTCTGTAAGTGAGACAAGGCTCCCTATCTACTTTTTCGAGGCCATTCGAAAACGTCAGTGAGGAGCTCCTAACTGCTCTCCCCTCACTGTACCCAGCCCACTTGCCTTGCCTCCTCTCTGCTTTCTGATCTCTCCTGAGTCCTCCTCCTCTCTGCCTTCACTCCTCTTGTACTCCTGCTTCTCCACTGGCCCTCCTTTCTACCCCCCTCCCTTGCGTGCTCTTTGTAGGGGCTGTGTAGCCCCTGGATTTCAGATTTCACCCCTGCCCAGCCTGCTCTGCCCTGCTATTTAAACATGTGTTCGATACTCTTGTGACACCAATTGTCCTCTAAGGGGTTGAGGTTTGGGGGAGGGGGGGCAAGATTTAGATTTATGGGAGTCGAAGATGACGCCATCATTTTTATTTTTTTTAGAGAGAAGATACCCTGTTCCCGAAGACATGTACACTCATACAACCCCAATCAGCATTTGAACAAATAGCTGCCAAAAGTAAAATTGTACACTCAGAGTGGTTGAAGGCCATCAAGCCTGGTTTTCAGAGATGGGAAGCTTAACTGTTTGATTGATGACTCTCTAGAAAATGGTAGAAGCATACCTGTGTTTGGTTAGAAGGGTCACAGGGCCACCACCCTACCTGTGAACCTCCATATGAGGCCAACAAGGGGGCAGTAGAAGGCCAACAGGATCAGGATGAAGAGAGATGCTACGTGGGTAACATTTAATGTTCTAGGCCCAGTGTAATTTTATTCTGTGTGCATGGGTAGATGGATCATGTGGCAGTTTAAAAAGAATTAAAAACTATTTACTTTATTTATATTTTTTATTAAAAAGGTTAGAATACTTGTTGATTAACACATATTATTTTACTAAAACTAAAAAGCTGATTTAGCTTTTCAGTTGATTTCTCTAGGCTTTTTTGCTTTTTGTTGTTGAAATTAGGTGAGTGTGGAGATTGAAGCTGGTGCTTGAGAAACCAGCCAGCTCCCTTGCCATTTTCACCTTTACTAGTGCAACCTCTATGTACCTTGCTGCTCTCGAATGCATTGCAACTTGATTTGCAGCTTATCTGTCATTGCACCTCCATCTCCAAAAGCCCATATATTTTCGAAGGGCCTGTCTCAAGCAGTCAGAGCTGCCATTGCTGATTGACATTTAAATTGCAGCCTCCTGCTACAATTCTAACACCTGATCTTCATAATTGCCATCAATACTCTTCCAGGCACTTATTCCAAGGAGCCAATGTGTCTACAGTGATTGAGATTTGCATCTAACATCCCATTCTGACAGTTTCTCATCTTCCACGTTTTCTGTCCACCTTTCTAGCATTCCCACGCATATATTTGTCGTTTTCTATCAATTTCTTGTCCAAAATCTATCAGTGTTGACAACAAGAAGGAGATTCTGAAACAGTTCATGGCATCAGGCACTTGAGTGCACCTAACCACTGACATCGACAGCTCCAAGCTGATTGTGAGTGACACAGACTCCTAACAGATTGTGATTTGTCCAAACTGCTCTTCCAAGAATTGCAATTTGATCTGGGAGCAGAATCTAGCACCATATGCAATTTTTGGCACTGTTTGGAAGCTTCTACCATCATCTAGCTTACGATTTCCTATTGGGCACCTAAGGGGCGCCTGTTGGAGTGTTTTGTTTGGGTATATGTGGAGGATTGATGTGCTTGCAATATTGACCAGCTTACTGTGGGAAGTAATCGTAACAGTGCCATCGTGGAAGATTGGTGGAGGAAACGTCAGTCCTTCACTTTCAGCATAGTCTTTTGACTGAGTTTGCTATCTTGCAGCGTCTGTTCGTTCTTCTTATTATTTTGGCTTCAAAAGACAAAGATTTCAAGTATTGATTGAAAAAATTAGGAACCACAGTTTCGCTAAAGCACAACTTTGACACACTAAATCAACTGGGGTACAAAATATAGTTTCCTCACAACAGGACACACACCTGTGTACTAAAACTCGTTCCTTGATAGACAAAGAGAGAGAAATTATGTCTGTGTTGATGGGGAGCCCACCACCTGAGGTGCAAGACATGGCGATAGCACATGGAGGGCAAGATTGGCTACCCCTTGTTATGACCCCAAGATCATAGCATGAGCTGGTATTAATGATTCAAGCATTGGACCCCTTTAAAGGGGTCAGTTAGAACACCCAGTGTACGGGTGCCCTTAGGATAAAAAGACCCTTGGTAAGTCTTAAAAATTGAGCTGTGGGCTTATTTACAGGGATGGACTCCTTAGGCTACCGAGACCTTGATCAAGCCTATATGCCTAGTCTGGCTGAGCGCTTGGTTTGGTGGGCTCTGTGGTATGGGACACAAGGATTGTGGTCGTGGACAGTGTGCGGTGCTTGGTAACCTCGGGCCCGGAGGGTGATCCTTTGTGCTAGATCTATGGCTGGGAAGTGACCTCGTCAGCTCCCCCTTTATGGTCTTCCTAATCTATGGTTGCTTTGCAGGCCTTGGCGTTAGGGTAGAACCTGGATTACACCTAGACTTGGACCTAGGTACCCTCGCCTTGGGTGCCCATTTCAGCCCGAAAGAGCTATGTGGCTCCTTTGCGACCAGAAAATTATAGAGACGGAGCAAAATGCTCTTCTAGAGTGTGTAGAGTACTTACATGTACAAAGACATCCTCTTGCGCTAACGCTAAAGTCATCATCCTCAAGGGACACTCCAACACCATCAGCACATATGTGCTAAAATCATAAACACCATGCAAGAACTCCTAATATTCGTCCTCCGGGGGATGTTAACATACTCGTCACCATTGTCATCTCTCTCTCTCTCTCTCTCTCTCTCTCTCTCTCTCCCCAACAGAGACCGCCTGAGACGAGGCGTCACTCTTGACATAGCTCTCCGGAAGAAGACCACGCCCTCCGCCACAGAGGGAGACATCCCAACAAGTGCAGATCTGGGATATCTTTGCAGCCCACCGGAAAGCTACCACGGTACTGGGTTTCAGCTACTGAGTTTCAACCTCTTGTTTTTTAGATTTTTATATTTTTGAGTGAGATAGTTTGTTTTAGCATATCGCTCATCAAGGGCCTTAGCGTGCCCTTTGCTTCAGCCCTCAGTGGCTTGTATGAGTTCCTATTCATTTGTTGTACTTTGTCCCATAGGCCCGTGAGGCCTCCCAAAGACGTCAATACATCTCTCTCTCTCTCTCTCTCTCTCTCTCTCTCTCTCTCTCTCTCTCTCTCCTGCGCCCGAGACGAGACATCACTCTTGACATAGCTCTCCAAATACAGAGATTGAGAAGACCACGCCCTCCACCATGGGAGACATCCCTACAAGTGTAGATCTGGGATACCTTAGCAGCCCATCGGAGAGCTACCACAGTGCTGAGCTACTGAGTCTCAGCCTCTCGTTTTTCAGATTTTTGAGATATCTAGTTTGTTTTAGCATATAGCTTAGCAAGGGCCTTAGCATGCCCTTTGCTTCAGCCCTCAGTGGCTTGTATGAGTTTCTATCCATTTGCTGTACTTCGTCCCATAGGCCTGTGAGGCCTCTCAAAGACGTAAATACATCTCTCTCTCTCTCTCTCTCTCTCTCTCTCTCTCTCTCTATATATATATGTGTGTGTGTGTGTGTGTGTGTGTGTGTGTGTGTGTGTGTGTGTGTGCTCGTGTGCGTCTCTCTCTCTCTCTCTCTCTCTCTCTCTCTCTCTCTCTCTGTGTGCGCGTGTGCGTGTATGTGTGTGTCTCTCCTTCCTTTCCTACTTCTTCGCTCTGTGTGTGTCTCTGTGTCTCTCCTTCCTCTCCTATCCCCCTCAACCCAAGTAAACTCAACCAAGAAGACTCAATATGTTACAATGGCAGCCATGACACTCTCTTCGTATGCAAAATCGACCCATTATTGGGCACCATGAGTAGTTTTTTTATATACTACGACGACGATTTAACTAGCAGATGTGATAGCTAGACTTCACGTCCTTGAAGGATCTAGGAAGCAGGCAATAATTGATGAGGTAGTGAAGTCTTGTAAGGCCTCTCCCCCTTTCTTTCAACTAGTCTCTACACCTAAAGACCTAGTTCATACTGAAGTACAAACAATTAAGAAGCAAGTGCCTTGACACAAAGGCAAGTAAAGGTGATATTCAAGAAGAGATCAAGAAACAAGAAGCCAGACCTGAGCATGCACTAGAGATTCGAATAGGGGGCTCCTTGAAGACTAGTCATTTTCTAAATGATTCTTTCACTAAGACTTTAGCATATGTCAAAGCAGCCATGCCCAACATTGAATGGAAGGTTAACGATGAGGGCGATGACGGAGCAACTAATATACGACACTCTAAGAGACATGCTATCATTACACTTAGCTCACAAGATTTGCGGATCAAACTTCCCGACAATCTGCCAAGTTGAAAGGGACCAAGGTATGAATAGCCGAGGAACTCACACAAGCCAATTAAAGAATAAGGCAACAGAATTAGCCAAGGAAAATGGGCAGTATAGCATGAAGGTATAGCACTCATCAAAGAGTTCAAACCAAAACCAAAAGACTCTTATTCTTAAACTGATGTATGGTGCTCTAAATAACGGAGTTTGGCTCTCCTTATGGACCCTCCCTAAGTAGATGTACTAGATGGGTTTTTTGATGTCCCATAGACCTGTTAGTCTCGTGTGGACATTAATAGACTTTCTTTGTCTCACACGCATAACCAAATCAGCCCAAGGTCTACCCTTGCTTCACATATAAGAGTGACACAGTTGAGATAGTTAGCTCATTCAAATACTTGGGCATAGGTGTATAGGCAAATCATGGATGGAGTGCATGCATAGCACGCCGAATAAAGGCGGATGGACCAGCGACAAAAGATGGCATACCAGTGCTCTCGTGGTCGAAGTTTTGTTTTATGGAGTGGAAGTTTGGGGGGGTAGCATATCTCAATCCTCTTGGTTGAGAAATTGCAAAAAGTGTTCAAGTCGGCAAAGGCAATTACCCTTACTCAACTGCCATATGACCCATTGAGACAGAAGCCATCATGAGCGTGTACAAATATATAACGAAGGTTAAGAGACTGGAAATGCATTGTCTACCAAAGTGCAAGTTGCAAAGTACAAAAGACAAACAAAAGACACTTAAATATCTCAAACCATTTGTACTTGCAAAAGTACCACAAGACATCCGAAAATGGTTTGAGATATTTAAGTGGAGAAACCACTAGTTTCCATCAAAGGATATGCTAGTTGTGGATACTGGGTCAGATCTTGTGGATGCGCTTAAGGTAAAATTAAAAAAGGATGCAAAGGATAGCAAGCTAAAGTATTATTGCACTCGCATCGAACCAACATATTGGGAAACATATAAAGCAACATTAGGACGCACCCAACCACATATTGTAATTCCCATGCCACCCAAGGCGATGCAAGCTATCACACTTCCAAGCACTTGCTCCCATGATTTGGTCATTAAAATCGAAGCATGGAGTGGTCTAGAAAGAAAAGATCGAGTATTCACATTATGCGATGATCATGACATTAAAGATGAGGAGCACTTCACACTCGCGTGCCCAACCTATGCCAACATTAAAGGTAACTTTCAGCATTGATTACTGTTATGGATAAATTTGACCAAGGTAAAAGGCATAAATATATGTGAATGCTTGTATGTATGGCAATAGTATAATAAAATATGGTGTGCATAGGACCCAAGGTCGAGGTGGCAGGGCATGACCATCTGCCACCCTTCCACGTAAGAGGACCCATAAGGTGTGTTATACATAATCCATGGTAGTTATGTGATAAAATGGTAAGATGGCATCGTTCTTCCATATGCCACTCCTCCACCTAGGCGATCCCATGCTTGCATTTAATGAGACATGGCCCAAGGACTATGGAAGAAGTAATATAAAATAGGTGGAGATGGATATTATATTGGATTATTCCCTCCATATAGGATAGGCCCATGTGGGGAGGGGATATAGATAGTCCAAGAATGTAAGTTAAATAATGGGGAAGGTAGGATGAGGTGGCAAGACTCCTTGTGCCAACCCTGCACTTGTCCTCCTAGATGTTTGAACGTATTATAAAAATTGAGAAAAGACTAAAGGAGTATCTTAGACTTGGGATATGGGGTTTGATTTAGGTGAAAAAATGAGGCAAAGGGTTGTCACACACAATTGAGAGTGCATACCCACCAAGCCCACATGGGAGACTTTTTCACACACACCATGCGTGTGGGAGGATGCATTTATTGGGAGAGACCCTCTCTCTTGGCTATAAAAGGAGGGGGCTATTCCTTGATAGAACACGCTTATTCTTGTAAAGCCACCTAGCTAGTACTTTGATCCCCCCCCCCCCATCCTTCCTTTCAAATAAAGGTTGACTCTCTTCCCTTGATGTCTCCATCTCTATATTCCACCTCCCATCATGTACATGCTCCTCTTCCCTCTCTCCCTTCCCCCTTATGGCATAGTCCCTCTCTTCATTTCCACCCCTCTTAATCCTTTTTTCCCACCTATGTTAATGCTTCTTCCCTCAAATTCCCTTTTTCCGTATGGCTCTCGAGCGCCCGCCTCTAGCATCATGCCTTGATTTCTTTTCTAGATAATAAAATTGGTGTGGCTGCTGGGATCGAAATCTCCACGGCTAGTGGCGTAAAATTCGTTACTCCTACTGCTAGGTGTAGTTCTACAACACCTTCTGTGTGCGGTTCTCTACTTCTGCGCCTCCAGTTTGCGTGCCTTAAGAATCTCTTTGAGTCAATAAAGGTTCTCAGCCTTGGATAGTCCTCCTAGAACGATGTATTTCTAATGATGTGTGGCTCCATATCACCTTGTTTTGGAGCCAGAAAGAGGATGTATTGTGGAGCCATATATTGGCTTTGATAAGGTCTCTTTATCAGCCCTAGCCGAGTTTCAGGATGTTCGTATATTCCTAGACCCATGAGCTGGTCATGTAGCCATGCCGAGACATGAGACTCTGAGTCATGTTGAGTCTTAGGCCATGAGAGTGCTTGGATCAACCTCTAAACATGCTCAGACTTTAGCCTTTGAGTTACTTGGGGTGCACAGATTAGTAGTCCATCATTGTCATGTTCTATGCTTGGTTCCATTCCAGTAGTCCCTCACCTTTCCTTCATGGGGGGTGTTAGAAAATGAGGTCAAGTTGAGTGTGTTTTAGTATGTTCTACTAGGAGTTCTAGTAGAGTCTTATGTTATCCTGTGTGAGTGCCACGTGTCATATTGGGAGATATCTCATATACACTTTGGTATTCTAGTGTGTGTCTATCCTATATATGATTATACTTCGTAGACAAGCTTATTGCAACAGGGACCTCCAGACATTCTTGGCTTGATTTTTACGGTTGCCTCTTCTTCCACCTGTGCAAAATGATGCAGACCTTCTTGGAGAAAGTTCAACGATGTCACATCGAGCTGCGTTTGACGCAGCGTAATCTACTCAAACTTGCCAGGATCATGCTCGAATAGGATTTGAAATTCTATCGAATAGACACCTTCAGCCTGGCTTATGGCGCACACATCGCGATTCCTATGCATCTGCGTGTATTTTGACTGGCGAATCTTTTCGTCGTACCAGGCGCATTTGCAAAATTACAACACCCGCACGTCTCTTGGTTACAGTTGGCGCATCTGCACGTCGTGGACAGATCGCGATTGTTTTTTAGTTCCTGCGTCTTCTGGCGCATCTACGCGTCGCGTACAGATTGCGACTGTTTTTTTGAGTTCCTGCGTCTTCTGGTGCATTTACGCGTCGCGAACAGATCACGATAAACTTTCCGAGCTTCTGCAAAAGATCTCACGTCCCTATCCTCTCCCTCTTCTTCTCTTTCTCTTCTCTTCTCTTCTCCTCTCCTCTCCTCTCTTTTTAGTAAAGAGTGGGAATTGAACCCAAGACCTCCCCATTCACAAAAGAAAGACTTACTAATGGGCCAGCAAATAGGAAGTGATGAAAGTGTAATGATATTGCTTATATGATAAAATCTCATGAACTGTAACTCTCTAACCGTAGGGAGTTTCCTCTTGCTGTAAAAAGCAAAAGTACTTCATTTCATGTGCTCTATTCATACCTCATACTAGATCACAGAACTTTTTCAAGTTCACTCCTTGGACGCACGTCACACGAGAAGGGTGGATATTTATGTCACTTCTCGACGAGTTCAAGGATTTAGTACTTGGTCCTCCGCTCATTACGGCTACCAATTGACGAGATCTCTTTCTTGATCTTCATGTCGATTTTCAACAACTGATTGTACAATACATTGCTCAAGGAGACGACGGGTGGGATAATACACCATGGATGATTCAAGGTGAAGAACTAGTGATACATTGGAAGGACTTCTACTCATTGTGCGGTGATCGAGCTACTTGCTGCATCGGAGGTAATTAAAAGGGTGACATTCTATGTTCCCTAAGCTTGGGGGCATCTGCTTATTAATTCATGTGAATAAGCTCGTCTTGAATGTTTTCTTATCGATCTCACTACAAAGGTTTCTAGGGCTCGGCTATGGTTGGTACTGTTTCGACCAAGGAATCCCTTTGAACCTAATCAACCCTTTGTGCCTCATTTTGAGCTTCAAGTTGTAATTCTTTTTTGTCTAAAGATAAACTATCAACAAAGGATTGCAAGTTTATTTCGTGCTGAACGTCTTGCTCAAGTATTGAATTCTCCCCACCCTCTCCTTCTACCTATCTTGGACTACTGAGAAACTTAGGATGTCCGGATTTTAGTCTTGGTGTGATGACATCTTGGCTCCTCCAATTTGACGGCGCATACAAATCTTCGACCAAGGCTGCTGGTGTGGGTGTGAAGCTCACTTCACCAAGGGATGAGGTGTATTGTTATAGCAAGTCTGCACCAACAAGTACTTACAACCAAGCTGAGTACTCGGCACTCATTTTTGAGCTACAAAAGGCGCAAGAACATCGCATCAAGCAACTTAAGGTGCAAGGAGATTCTCAACTCGTGTGTAAACAAGTTAGTGGAAGATATAAGGTGCAGAGCGAAGGCTTTGTTCCACGACATCAACAAGCATCCATTGTTTGCCAATAGATAAGCCTCATTTAGTCTCTCTCTTTTTCATTTCCAAGCATGGCTGACATTCCTGTGTTCTGTGGACGGGTTGGATGTTGTGGCCTTCAAATGCCGTTGTGTTTCTCTCAACTTTCTTACAGAACATAGATGGCTGTTGGTTCTTCCCATATTTCTAGAGGGTTTGGCTCAAGTGTGGTACGAGAAGCAGGTCGAAGACGTTCGTCAAAGTTGGCCGAGGTTGACAACAGCTATAATCGAGTATTTCAACAAAGAAGAGGAGCCGGGGAATGTGTACCTACAGGTGACAAACTTGAAGCAGTCAGAAGGTATAAGATGCGGAGCGAAGGCTTGGTTCCACGACATCAACAAGCATCCATTGTTGCATCCATTGTTTGTCAATAGATAAGCCTCATTTAGTCTCTCTCTTTTTCATTTCCAAGCATGGCTGACATTCCCATGTTCTGTGGACGGGTTGAAGAAAATCCAAATGAGAATCTTGTGGCCTTCAAATACCGTTGTGTTTCTCTCAACTTTCTTACAGAACATAGATGGCTGTTGGTTCTTCCCATATTTCTAGAGGGTTTGGCTCAAGTGTGGTACGAGAAGCAGGTTGAAGACGTTCATTAAAGTTGGCCGAGGTTGACAACAGCTATAATCGAGTATTTCGACAAAGAAGAGGAGCCGGAGAATGTGTACCTGCAGGTGGCAAACTTGAAGCAATCAGAAGGTGAGACAGCGCGTCGATATGTGGATCAAGCGACCGTGCTCCTGGATCGTTTAATTGCCACGCGGGAGGACAACACCGGATTTCGAGTTGAAATGACTCAACATGTGCTGGGCTACCTCGTAGCAGGAGTAAGTGATGAATTCCGCCTCAAGCTTAAATGGAAGAATCCAGAAACCATGGTGCTAGCACGTGAGATTGCTCAAAAGTTTGATAAAGTTTAATCTGACCCCACTTCAAAGAAGACGACTGTCCCCCCGCAACCCTCTCAATTCTTGCAACAACAACTTGGGGGGTCCAACTCAAGGACATACCCCCACTCCCCATCAGGCATGTATCCACCGCCTCCACCTCAAATGTATGCTCCTCTCTTAGCTACTTACCCTCAACAAGGTGTATATCCTCACTCTCCACCTGGAAGATTTTCCCAGCCTCGCCCACGAGTCCACCTCCTTCCTACTCCCCCAATCCCTCTTGCTAAAGAACCCGGAGTCAATGACCTCGCCAAGGCCCTGAATGATCTTCGGCTTGAGATGGACATCAGAAATCAAGCCAATCACCCTCCAAGTAAACGTGCCAATGTCATGTGCTACGAGTGCCACCAGAAGGGTCATTATCACACCGAATGTCCCAATATTCCAAGGGTAAATCTTCTAAGTGGATCAGACATCGAGGATTCTGACGTAGAGATCCTTGACCTCGAGAAAATAAGTCGTACCATCTCGGACCCCTCTCCAAACCAGGGACCGGGCCGCCTCATGAGAAAGGTGTCCTTCTCATAGCCCTCAAATGCTGAGATGACAGACCAACCAACAAAGAAGACCAAAAGATCTCGCAGAAGTAAGTGGTCGCCCTCGGATTTTCCTATCGGCTCAGAGCAAGAAGACTATTCAGTCGTTAAGGACCTTGCTCATCGGTCTTTGAGCATCACGCTTCCTCAATAAATAGCATTAAGCATTAAGGTTAGACGTGAGCTACAGCAAGGACTCTCAACAAGAAAAAGCAAGAAAAAGGAAAAGGTACGAGCAGGACAGTGATACTCGCTCATCCTCGGTGTCTGAGTCAATGGAAGATTCAGACGGGAGGAGTTCTCAGAGGAAGAAGTTTACATGATGGGGGTGTCTCCGACCCCGCCACCTGCAGAAAAGGTAACAACTAGTCCTCAACAGCTTGAATCTATGCTTTCCCAGACCTCACTCCAAGTGAGAAAGACGAGTTCCTAAAAATGTTCAAATATTTCCCAGACGTCTTCGTAACTAGCTACCACCACCTTCGCCATGTGACTGCCATAGAACACAAGATAGAGCTGAAGCCTGATGCTAAGCCAATGGCTCATAAGTATCAAAGATTAGGGCCCCTACAGACTGATGCTTTGCGCTCAGAGTTGCGGAAGCTTGTAGAAGCTGGGTTGATTGTTCCGGTCCACTATACTGAATGGGTTTCACCAGTGGTAGTCACCCCAAAGAAAAACAACAAGTCGCGAGTCTGCAATGACTATAAGAAACTCAATGCGGCCACCAAGAGGGACCATCATCCTCTTCCCTTTTAAAACCTCATTCTTGAGAAGATAAGTGGTCATGAGATGTATACTTTCTGTGATGGTTACTCCGGGTTTTATCAAATCAAAATTGTTGAGGAGGATGTGCTTAAAACCACATTTGCCACACCCTGGGGAACGTCTGCATTCAAAGTAATGCCATTTGGCCTCACCAATGCTCCTGCTACCTTTCAAAGATTTATGTGGTGTTTGATCCTTATTTGGGGATTTTCTTCGAGGTGTTTTTAGATGATTTTTGTATATTCTCGGCACGTAAGCAGCACGTCATGAAGGTTAGGTTGGCCTTCCAAAGGGTCAATAATGCGAATGGCAGCCTCAACCCTTATAAATGCACCATCGGGGCCACTCAAGGGAGGTTACTAGCACATATTGTCTCATCCGAGGGCGTCAAGCCTGATCCCGAGAAGTTAGAAGCTATCCTTAAGCTCTCCTCGCCAACAACCAAACGTCAGGTACGCTCATTTGTCAATCTAGCAGGATACTATCACCGCTTCATTGATCAATATGCTACTTTGACGCGACCCATGGCTATGCTATTAAAAGGTGGGGTTGATTTCTCTTGGGATGAGGATTGTGATCATGGGTTTGCACAAATCAAGAGTGCTCTGGCTTCATAACCCATTCTACACAATCCTGATTGGTCAAAGACTTTCTATATTAATCCTGGGTTTGGTGAGCGCACTCTGGCAGGTATTCTTTTCTAGCAAGGGGAGGATCGGTTCATGTATCCCCTTCGATTTGCTTCTCGACAATTGCTCGAAACTGAACGACGCTACTCTGAGGCTGACAAGCATGCCTTGTCTTTGGTTTTTTGCATTGAGAAATTTAAGCATTATGTGGCTGGAAAGTCCTTCATTATAATCTGTAGCAATGGTCTTGCAAAGCAGGTTCTTCAATCACCAAATCCCATGTGCCGGTTGGCCAAATGGTTGGCAGTTTTACAAGAATATGATTTTTCTTTCAAAATTGTAAAAGGAGATTGTTCCAACTTAAAGAATGCTTTATTGATTTAGAGGAGTGCCTCAATGTAATCCTTGTAGCAGCCATAGAAGTTGGGGATCCATGGTATGGTGGTATCTATAGATTTCTGACCGCTTTCTCCTTTCCTCCACAAAGTACTAGCTATGAGAGAAAGAAGATCCGTAGAGATAGTAGGCGCTACACTCTCTTTGATGGGGTGTTGTACCGTCAAGGCATGGATGGGATACTAAGATGGGCCGTTAATACACATGAAGTACCTGAGGTATTGAAGCATTATCATGATGGATTTTGTGGAGGCCACTATGCCGGTGACTATACAGCTAAGAAGATTTTACATGCTGGGTACTATTGACCGACCTTGTTCAAGGATGTCACTATGTATTGCAAAACTTGTGAACCATGCCAATCCTTTGGTAGAAAGGATTTGCGTCCTGAGCAACATCACCCAGTGATGTCCATCCATCCATTTCAGAAGTGGGGAATTTTGTTGGGCCCCTGCCCATGACTGCCCGCAAAAAGAAGTATCTTCTGATAGCCACTCATTATGTCACTAAGTGGGCTGAAGCTATCACCCTCCCTGCTGCAAATGGTAAGTTAATTTCAAAGTTCATATTTGAAGGTATCTACACAAGATTTGGGACACCCATGGAAATAGTATCTGACCATGGGAGTCCATTCTTAAATGAAGCACTGGAGTTGCTCATGGATCGCATGGGTATTGATCACCGCACTTCTAGCATCTATCATCCAACGTCCATGGGACAAACGGAACGGACCAACGGCCTCCTTTGTAAAACCATGGAAAAAATGACCACAGGGAACAGGAGCCAGTGGGATCAGAAGGTCACCGAAGCCGTGTGGGCTTACAACATCACCCCATAAATCATCTGCAGGTAACACTTCTTTTGAGTTGGTGTACGGAACTAAGGCATTTTTACCACTAGAGATAGAAATTACGACCTTGAGATTGGCACGAGAACAGAGGATGATAGAAGATGAACATGTAGAGGCCAAGTTAGTACAACTTAAGAAGCTAGATGAAACCCGACGCCTTGCACTCCATCAAACAGAGATCCAAAAGAACCGACAAAAAGCCCGCATGGATGCTAAGATTCGCAAGGGATGGAAAAGACACTTTACTGAGGGGGATGTTGTGCTATGCTTTAACAATAGATTGGACCACTGCATGAGCCATATGGCAAGAAGGTGATCAACAAGCGTTATCTCAAGCCCTTCTTTGTTCGTGATGGTCCCAGGCATGGAAATGCTATGCATTCCCTGCCTGGAGCGGGAACTGTTATGGATAAATTTAGCCAAGGTAAAAGACATAAATATATGTGTGTGCTTGTATGTGTGGCAATAGTATAATAAAATATGGTGTGCATAGGGCCCAGGGTTAAGGTGGCACGGCATGACCATGTGCCACCCTTCCATGTAAGAGGACCCATAAGGTGTGTTGTACATAATCCATGGTAGTTATATTATAAAATGATAAGGTGGCATCGTTCTTCCATGTGCCAGGTCCCATGCCTGCATTTAATGAGACATGGCCTAAGGACCATGGGAGAAGTAATATAAAATAGGTGGAGATGGATATTATATTGGATTATTTCCTCCATGTAGGATAGGCCCATGTGGAAGGAGTGTAGATAGTCCAAGAATGCAAGTTAAATAATGGGGAAAGTAGGATGAGGTGGCAAGACTCCTTGTGCCCACCCTCCACTTGTCCTCCTAGATGTTTGAACGTATTATAAAATTGGAAAGAGACCAAGGGAGTATCTTAGACTTGGGATATGGGGTTTGATTTATGTGAAAAAATAAGGCAAAGGGTTGTCGCATACAATTGAGAGTGTGTATCCATCAAGCCCACATAGGATACTTTTCCCCACACACCATGCATGTGGGAGGATGCATTTATTGGGAGAGACCCTCTCTCTTGGCTATAAAAGGAGGGAGCTATTCCTTGATAGAACACGCTCATTCTTGTAAAGCCACCTAGCTAGTACTTTGATTTCCCCACTCCATCCTTTCTTTCAAATAAAGCTTGACTCTCTTCCCTTGATGTCTCCATCTCTACATTCCACCTCCCATCATGTACATGCTCCTCTTCCCCCTCTCCCTTCCCCCTTGTGGCATAGTCCCTCTCTTCATTCCCACCCCTCTTAATCCTTTTTTCCCACCTATGTTAATGCTTCTTCCCTCACATTTTCTTTTCCCCTATGGCTCTCGAGCGTCGCCATGCCTCGCGTCTAGCATCATGCCTTGATTTCTTTTCTAGATAATATTACACCAATGTACCAATCTATCCCAACTTCTTGGGATCATCCATAGACATCCTCTAGGTACCATTTTATGTCTCTTATCTAAGCATAGACAAGAAATCATGACAAAATGCATAAGAAGTCAACCTTCTGATCACTCAAAGGACACCATGTGAAGTTCTCCATAGGTCGTGTCTCACTGGCCTCTTGAGGACACTATTAAAGTGTCCTCAGTTAAAGCATCGTCATTGGCGTCGTCGTCATCCCTCCCTCCCTCTCTCTCTCTCTCTCTCTCTCTCTCTCTCTCTTCTCCAAAATTCCATTTTATTATTTTTGCAACTAGCTACTAAAATTATGATTCACAGATTTCGCTATGAATTAAGCGACCCTTTGTATCTTTTACTGTCATTTAGCCAAGTCCTTAAGCATTGTACTCTCCTCCTTACAAACCCACACCTAACGTACACATGCACACAACGAAATGGCACACATTTGCAAGTACGAAGTAAACAATACCGCAACATAGTTACTGGATCCGGGATTGTACTTGACACAGCATATATTGGCCTTCATATCAATATCAAGGACACTTGATTCCTTATTTGTACACCAGACTTTCACCTGTGTTTCAACACACTTACAATTAATAATTTTTTCAAACGTGTACAATTAATAATTTTTTCAAGCATTTAAATATGTACCGTTGCATCAAAATGGTTTGAAATGTTCTTTGCTTAATACAAAAAAATACAAATAAAAAATTCACTGTGAGAAACCAAGAGACAAAATGTACATCTCTTGAGCGATAAATCTAAGTGGGCCAAGTAAACACCTTGCCATCATCACTGCCAGAGACTAGCATTGAAGGTTCTGTACGAGAGAAATCTATACTCCAAGCACGTTTTTCATGCTCCTCATATTCCATGATGCTCTACAATTTTGTAACAATAAAAGATAAAAGGAAAGAACAACTCGTTATGGGTATCATTTCATTAAGTGCCAACACGTCTTTTAGACCAAGATAAAAAAGACATGCACAACAATGCCAAAAACATGAGAATCAAACATGCCCAAGTCCAAGGGTCCCAACTCTCACAAGAAAAGGATGAAGGCAAAAAGCAAGTTAAACCTAGTAGCGAATGAAATGCTCGGAAGGCAAGCCCTCAACACATAGTTGCAATAAGGTGTTCAAGGATAGACTTGCAAACTATGTTACGACTCCTTGCATCCGTCAACAATGTGTAATGCATTTATCAAAGCAATGTGAACACACAAACACACATATAAATATCAATATAGATGTGTATTTACATATGTCTACATGTATGTATGTATGTATGTGTGTGTGTGTGTGTGATATATATATATATATATATATATATATATAGAGAGAGAGAGAACGATATAGATATGTATATATTTATGTATGTTCACGTTTATGTAATACGTATACGTATGTGTGTGTTGTGCATGCATGTATATATTTATGTATGTTTATATTTATGGATATGTATACGTATGTATACAAGAGAAAGAGAAAGAAAGAAAGAAAGATATATTGACGTCCACGGGAGGCCTCACGGGCCTATGGGACGTGAGGCCTATGGGACAAGAAAGAGAGAGACCCTCCCACCCTCCAGAGGCACATAATTTTACTATATGTAAAATATAGAATATAACAATATATATAATCTGAAACTTTAGAGTTTAATGCACATATGAGGATTCAAACTTGCATTCTTGCATTTTAAAAATGTTATTGATGATATGACTATGTACTGCTTAGCACTTAGCATTCAGCATGGGTGATGATGCTCTTTTAGTAGCTCCACCCTTTCTACTTGTTGTAAAAGTTTTCTATCAGTCTCATAGACCCATCTGTCTTCCGAAGACTTTAATAAACTTTCTTTCTCTCTCTCTCCGCCTTCCTCTCCCTCACCCGTATCCTCAGCCCCGGCTGCTGTAGTAGCAGCAGCTCTTAGCCCATAGCCCTCAGCACATAGAGGCACACATCAGCGCCGCAAACAGGGTCACGGCAGCAACTTGAGCACAAACAGCCGCATAGGTGGCGCATAAAGCAGCGGGCTCCCACAGAATCACTCTGGGGGCCATACACCAGCAGGTCACATCTCATGGGGGAAGACCAGCCACAGATTGCGCACACAACAGGAGTAGCAGGGGCTCCGGGTTGGTGGGCTGAAACCTCCCAGCCCAACTAGGGGGTAGCTACAACAAGATGGGGGTTTATCTAGTC